>NC_050519.1:5124453-5128057 GCF_002922805.2 Oryzias melastigma
CCAGAAGACATGTCAGATAAAAGCTGCAGAAATGTCTGGACTGATATGGTTGAATGTTGTTTTCTCATAGGGCAGAAGGGAAAACTTCACATTCTGACAGACGTTTGGAGCCAAAAATAACGGGGGCTAGAAGAAATAAGTAAAGAAAGCTATTTTTAAAATAAAAATCTACATCGGATTTAATTTTTTTGTTGAGTTTCTGCTTTTTGTCTGTTTTCTTTAGTGCAAAAACTGAATTTTAGAAAAGCGAAAAGGCCATTTTTACACGAAATAAATGTCTTATCTTCTGTCTCACAAGAAAAATAATCTTGTTAAGAAAGTTTTTCAACTGCAAAATAATCTCAGTTTAAGACAACTTGTTTCACAGCAGGGGTATCAAACTCAGAGGGCCTAAACCCAAAACACATCTTAGGTCGCAGGCTGAACAGGATAAACATTTAATGAACACTAAAACTAAAATCTTAAAACTTGAAAAGCTTAATTTTATATCATAATTATTAAATTGATATATAGCATTACCTGCGAAAATGCTAGTGTGAATGTTATAAGCGGAATTTGGCTGAAGATGCTAAAAAAAACGCTGAAGCTGATAGCCAGATAAAAATGTTAGCTAAATGCCAAATTAGCCTAAAAAAACTAGAAAAAAAAACTAAGGTTTGCCAAAACAGCTAGCATGTACATTAAAAAAAGTAAACTTCAAAATAGTCTAAAAAACTGAAAATAGCCTAAATTAGCCAAAACAGCTAGCATGCCTTAGTAAAAACTAGCAGAATGCCAATTTTTAACACTTTAAAACTGTAACTTTTTAACATAATTATGAATAATAAAAAGGCAGGAATATAATTCCAGAATAAATCAACTTAAACTTTTAATATCTTTCAGTATTTTACTCTTCATAAAAATATTTTTTGTCAAAAGTATACAAGTTAAATGAGCGCAAATAAAATCATCTGGAGGGCCAGACTTCGGCCGCATTCGGCCCTCGGGCCTTGACTTTGACATATGTCTTACATACTAGAATTATTTCCTTAAAAAGAAATCTTAGCCAATTGGCAGGTTTTTTTTATTTTTTTTCCATTTCGATTGTAACCATCTCTGACTCGTCGACAGCCTGAAGCTGCTTTTCTTCTGACAACTATAGAATCACTTCAATCCCAAATGTTGAAGAGTAAATCCAAAGAATGCAGAAATAATCCCCACACTTGAGCAAAGAAAAGGTTTGGGTCTTAGCACCTTTCCATGAGAGTTTCCAGCCCTAATGCAGCCACTTTTACACAAAGCGTTTATCTTTTGGAGCCTCTGTGGGCTTCAACAAGAGAGGAGCTGATTACAGCGGGCCATGTGGGAGCGTTTCAGATAAAGCAACAAAGAAAAAGAAATCCCGGATGAGATCAACAGAAGTTCAGGTGTCCAAAGTTGCATAATGACCCCTGATTCAGGCCCTCGTCGTCGCCAGGTTGCCCTCTTCTTTGACACCTCAAAGGAGTCCAGACAGCAACAAGTGAATCACATTCAGGGAATTCCAGCGCTGCTATAAATGTTTGCTGTTTCTATAAATGCTTGCCACACATTCTTCAAAGGACGCCCCTGCAGGCACCTTCTCCGTTCCTTTCAATCTGCTTAGAGGGAAAACAAACACGGCCTCATGCTTCCAGTAGCAGCTCGGCGGGTTTCCTTCCTGCTGCCCTCCACTTCACAGAGCAGCATCGTTACCTTTCACAGCCCCACTTCCTGACGAGGAAAGACCCTGGAAGCGAGCTCTTCGGGTGAAGAGGCTCCCCCAAACACATCTGGGAAACTGATTGTCTAATATCAGTAAATAGACCAACTTCAGACTCCTCTGCTGGTCATTAATGACTCAGAGCATCCTTAAATAAACACATTAAAGATAATAACTCTTAGGAATGTTTCTTTTATAGACAATAGTATGATTTTGCAATACTTCTGAGAAAGACTTTTAACCTAATATGACCACATTTAGATAATTCCAGCTACAGAGCAAAAAAAAAATGAACTTAATAAGCTTAATATAAATCCACCAGCTTGATGCTAACATATAAAGGAATTTCCCATAGGACGGCTAATGCTAGCTCCCGGTAGAACATAAAAATACATTGTTGACTAAGTGAACAGTTTTATATACTCACAGGCACGAATTTCCAAATTCTTTCAAGGAAACATTTTTTAAAGTAACAAATTGTGGCCTAAAACATATTTTTTTAATCATACTTTATTCTTCTTCTGGGATACGGTGTTCTGCTATGGCGCGACCGCCACCTAGTGGACAAACTGACACGTCCTCCAGGAGAAAGAACAATCCTTGAATCTTCTCCGTTTGAGAATCCAGGTAATACTGTGTGGTATTAATGATGTAATTATTATTTCACAAAAACATTTTACGGTATGTGAATTTTTACCATTTTAATGTGAATATATTCAAAATATATACAGATTATTAATGTATTTCTAAACAAATGTGTCTAAATGTGTAAACTCAAAATTGAATCGAATCAAGTAGCGAAAAAAATTGAATCAAATCAATCCAGGCTCTACTGAATCTATTTGGATTAATTCTGGAAATTATTGACAATACCCAACCCTAATAAAAAGACCTGTGTTTCCAGAATAATAATCTTATTAACAAATATTTTCAGCAGCAAAATAATTTTAGTTTAAGAAAATATGTCTTACTGAAAATGATTCATTTCTTAAGTTAAAAACGATGACCAATTGATGTATATTATTATCATTATTTGCTTATTTAAAGATTATTTTTTAACCTTTAGGATTTGTTTTTTGCTCTTTGTAATTTTAAATAAAGTTTTGTAAACTGAAAAAAATGCAGTAATGAGGAGTAATTTAAATGTCTGACTTGTCAAAATCTGCTAAAGCAGTTTTGTCTCACATTTACTTAATTCTAAGCTTAAATTAATGCCATACAAATGTTTTATCTTTAAAAATGTAAACTAATATCTGATACATTCAAACTTTAACTGATTATTAAAGCCCAAAAAACAATGTGTCCAGAGGACAAATCGCGACTCAATTATTCATGCATCCTTTCACAACCACAAAAATCTTCTTAAGATGTAAATCAGGACCCTATGGCCAATGAGCAGTTGTGGTGCAACACAGGGTTGAAGCCACGCCTCTTAAAGCATATAAGGTAAACTGCATAATCCTGCTCGCCTGAGGGGATCATATCCTAATCCCAGTATTTCTCCGGTCTTAAAACTCGGAGATAAGTTCGTCTAGACATGGCCTTAAAAGTGGGGAGTTCTCCTTGGGATGATGGGAGGCTGCAGGAGAGGAATGCTTTGATAGGTGTTTATCCTAATTTACATCACCAGAAGATCATTCTTTTCCAAATCTCAGGTTTCTAAACGGAAACCACAACAGTATAAACTAGATTCTAAAAGTATCTGAAACTTCTAACATTAAAAATATGTTAAAAATAATGTTTTCTTTTAGGAAACTAAACACATAACTAAAAGCCTTTACCCTTTAGATCATCATTAAGTACCCACTGCTATCAGATTGGAGCAAATATGTTGAATTCTGTTAAAAAAGACAACCATCTGTTCCTTTCCAGCTCAGTGCACAG
>NC_050519.1:5128071-5147189 GCF_002922805.2 Oryzias melastigma
AAAAAAAAAAAAAAAAAAAGAGCTGCAGTTTCCGCTGGACGCCACAAGGGGGCTCTGTTCCTGCTGAAGGAAGGAAGGAGGGCATGAAGTGTGCAGTTGTTCTCAGATGTTGCTGGGATAAATGCATGGAACACGCTGTTCTCTGGAGCGCACGTTCAACGGATGCTGGGTCAAAGCGGTGAGACGAGTTTATTAGAAAATAGGTCAAGAGGTCAGAGAATGAACGGCAAAGATTTGACTAGAGTCTAAGTATCACAGCACTGGAGGCCGTCCCAGATGCTCATTATATCCTCAAACTTTATAAAAAAAATAAAAACTAAAAGCAGTTCTAGTCCACTTAGAAACATGTCAAACTGATGCTCCAAACAAGCACATTATGGTTAATTGGCCTCGGTGACAAACAGGCTCCTAATTGGATATCGGCCTTCTGCTACCAATAAACCGTATCCCTGTTTTCTACTGTTTATCCCCGCTTATCCTGAGCCATCATCCAAGAGTATCCCTGATGTGGTTCTGACTGATCCAAAGTGTCTCTGACAGGAAGAGGGGGGGTTCTCTTGCCACACAGGCTGACCTCCGACCCTTGCAGAAAAACTGCCCTCTCTAACCCCTGCTATCTGCAGTGGTTCCAACTGGAGTTAGGGATGTTTACTTGCTGTAGATGGATGGCCCAGTTTCTTTCGCGGGACAATCTGTCCATTGTTCGCCCGCCGGCGTCCACCAATCGGTCGTCTCTCTCCGCTACAGATCGTTTACATGCATTTACGCACAGGCATCCCAGCATCTTTCATGCTTTTTGTTTTGCTCAGGATTGAGAGGTTGCCGAAGGGTCACCGATAATGAATCGTGTATGAAGACACACAAGAAGGTTTGTTTTGCTTTTTCTTAGAGAAGTAGCATAAAAACACAGAAAAAAGCATTAATGCAGGAAAAATTCAACGTTGATACTAATCTGACAGTGTTAAAGACTCAGTCTGATGGAAACTGTGCGTCTGGTGATATAAGATATAAAGAAAATTTAGCTCAAAATTTGATTTCTGAGTATTTCATTGTGAATCAGGAGCAGATATGTAAATCTAGCTGGAAAAAGAGCATATTTGCTACGAAGAGCGTGTAAACAGAGAGCTCACAGCAACGGTGAGGGGAAGGGGGGCGGGGTTGCCTTGGACCATTTCAGAGATACATTTCTAATGAACTACAACCGCTCTGCAGAAGCTGTTCTAAAGGAACAACAGCTCTTTGATTTTGGACAGAAAATGAAGGAGCTGCACGGTGGTAGAGTGGTCAGCACTCTTGCCTCGGTTCGAGTCCCAGCCGGAGGGCTTGAAACAGAATCACGAATGGATGCTCTCCCTGTTAATCTTAATCACCCTAGAGTGGCCGGGTTGGGCTCTGGCAACCCCCTGACGCCAAAAGGGACAAAACAGGTTTAGAAAATGAGAAAGAAGACTAAAATCAGGATTAAACGGCCATGTGGAATGTTTTGAAAATGGCTCAAAAGATGATCGAAGTGGATCTGTCAGAGATGCTGCAGAAATCAGCGTCCAGAACCAGAAATCCCCCCATATCTCTTAAAAAAACATTTTTTAAAGCTTTAAGTAAAGGTTTTTTCTTTAAATCTCAACACTTTGGGTTACGGTTTGGGTAATGCTCCCGCAGATTGGTCCCTCTTGAAGTTTTTTTAAGTATCCGGGTCCAAATCCAAGTTCCTGCATCACAAAATCAACCTAAAAATCTTCAGATCTCAGCTATAGCACCTTCACTTTTACTTAAATTGGCATAAAAATAAAAATAAATCCAGTCTGTTTGTGTGGAGACCTCTGGACAGATGGAGTGAGGAATTCCAAGGAGTTCAAATCCTGGAGGGTCAAAGGCAGGAGGCCGCTATGGGTGGGGGCACCGGACCACGCCACCTGTTCCACACTCATTCTTCTCCTTTATGCTCAACTCCCTGCCCTCCACATTCCCTTTCACTTTCTGGTTTGTAACCTAATAACACCCCGTCCCCTCTTGTAAACCCCCCCCCTCCGTGTGGTCGCGTGGCTCTCAGCTCATTCCGACTGCAAATCCACTTCAGCCACATCTACGGGAAACAGACACAACCGTTTGCGAGATAACCCCAAAGCCACACGGAAACTGAAAGAGAAGTCAAACTCCGCCTCCGGGAGTTGTGTCCAGGCGTAAACACAACAACTCACATCAGCGTGACTCTTCCACTGGATTTCAGGGAATCTGACTCACTAAAACCAAGTCCGCACGCATGTGAGGACCAACAAATGGAAGTTTGGGGGCAACAGTAGCCACAGAAGTCACTACTTTCTGGAGCTAATGCACAGTAAACACGCTTTTACAGCAATCTGATGGATGCGGTCAAGCAGCTCCAAGCCAGAGTCACCAAAGCCCCCCCCCACACACACACGTCCGCCTTAATGACTATTGATCACAAGTCTAATGACTCCAGTTTGCTGTTTCAATCGTCCTCAGGCAACTGTTTCACTGTAAAACCTGTAAGGATGACCTAAGCAGAGCGGGAAGTGTCCCAAAGCAGCCCTGGATTCACTCCTTATGTAACAAGTCTTTGTCCTGCCTGCTCACGTCTTCGCTTTGGGCACTCTGACATCAAAAACGGACAAAAAGGAGCTCAGGAGCGGCACGGGCCCTCGACTTTTCATAGTAAACACCAGCAAATATTGACTTTCAGCTTGTTTGAGCTTCCATCTTCCTGCAGAAACCTGGGATGTTTCACAGTCGGAGTAGAGTAAACACAGTCAGAGGTCTGAAACAGGAAACTCAGATAAAGCCGTGCAGCCTCTGACACTAAATGACAGTAACACACAGTCACAGGATGAACAGGAAGTCTCATAACCATCATACATGACAGTGTGCGCCATCTATGACAGCACGAGTGCTGCGCCGCGTCAGCATTTTACAGCAGTGAGCTGTCATTTGAATATTTTTAGCACAATTCATACTGTTTGGATTTTTTTATTAATATATTATAGCTTTAATTGTACTTTAATTCAATTTTTATTGCACAAATTTCGTTTCATCTTTTGGTGAAGTGATAATAAAGATTCTGGGATTCAATTATTATGATCCTGGAAAGTAAGGACCAGATTTCTTCTCAATTTGTCGGTTTTTCTGCGAAAATTTCAACCCCTTCACATACTCAAAACCTCACCAAAATTTGGATTTACTTCCCAGTGAAAATGAATTTTGGTCGCATTGAAACATGAAGACATCACAGCAAGAGAAACGCATTATATATAACTTGGTCCATGTATTCTAACCCAGATCATCATCACTCCACTAGGGGCAGTAGAAGGGCTCATTTCAAAATGGCTGCTTCCATGAAATCTTTGGCGGGAAAAAGTTTAGCTAATTTTCCAAATTTTTTGGAGACAGTAACTTGTCTATTGTTATTAGTTTCATTAAATTACTACCTGCTGTACTGAAATAATGCTAAATTAGTTGATAATTGATTCTTAATACACCGTATTAAAAATGTATGTATCAAATTTAATTTAAAGGTACTTTTTTTCTGAGTAAAAAAATCGCCAAATTACCCACCAAATTATGATTGATATAATCTACTGTAGATCTCATTAAAATGATAATGCAACATTTTTGTGGATTTTATCAAAGGGTTTAAAAACCCTCATCTAAAAAAAGAATTGCATTTTCATTTATTTATTTTATGTAGTGGGTTTCACAGGGTTAATGGCGTTAGCGTGGCAAGCTAACAAAAGCGGCGTTTCCCTGTTGCTTGTACATTTTGCTCTGCGATATTGTGAAAACCTAGTAAATAAATCCCTGGTTCAAGCTGAATGAAACGATATAACATACAATATAAACATGTTAGGAATGTGGGCGTGGTTAACAAAAACCCTCCGTTGCCAGGGAAATCAAAAAATTTAATTTTGCCGATTCTTCTAAAAATGACACAAATTTGTTTGTCACCAACGGGCGAATAAAAAATAAAATGGTTGCTACGAAAATAAAACCAATAGAAGACGGCCATTTTTAAAAAGTTTTTTTTCTTTTTTTTTTTTAAGGACCCGTTGCCAGGGAAATCCAAAAATTTACTTTTACCGATTCTTCTAAAAATGACATGAATTTGTTTGTCACCAACGGGCAAATCAAAAATAAAATGGTTGCTACGGAGATAAAACCGATAGAAAGACGGCCATTTTTAAAAAGTTGTCTTTTTTTTAAGGATCCGTTGCTAGGGAAATCCAAAAACTTACTTTTACCGATACTTCTAAAAATTACATGAATTTGTTTGTCAGCAACAGGCGAACCAAAAATAAAATGGTTGCTACCGAGATAAAACCAATAGAAAGACGGACATTTTTAAATAGTTTTTTTTAAGGATCCGTTGCTAGGGAAATCCAAAAACTTACTTTTACAGATTCTTCTAAAAGTGACATGAATTTGTTCGTCACCAATGGGTGACCCAAAAATAAAATGGTTGCTATGGAGATAAAACCAATAGAAAGACAGCCATCTTTAAAAAGTTTTTTTTTTTTTAAAGGAATGTGTCACATGCAGCTCTGTTTAGAGTGGCAGGGGCAGAAGGGGGGTGGCAGTGAGGGGCATGTAGCAGCCGCTCGCCCAGTAAGGACAGGTCAAAGGTCATGCTACACCGCTTGCAGCTTTAATTTCATGTTTTTTTTCACATAACTTTGTAGAAAAAAACGCTCAAAACTAGGTTTTCTCATCACATCTGACACACAGGCAAGGGTCTGCACTGTCAGGGTGACGACATCTCTGTGGCTGAGGTGGTGGGGCCCACCCAATCGTCTGACACATTCAGGAAATGCCCCCCCTCCCATGGAGCGCCTGCAAAATTCACCCTGAAAGGAAGGGCTGGGCTTGGGTGTGTCTGGACTCAGTTCTCTCAGAGCAGATGCTCACTTCTCCTCGGGTAGGTGAAGCAACAGAACTGAAGGAGAACACACGGTGAGGGTGTGATGCCCGAAACCACGAGGAAAACTGACTGAGACATCCTCGGTGGCTTCAGCCACCAGCAGCTGTCACGGAGCTTTGACAAAACACAGCAAATATTTGACAGGACTCCTAAACCCCGCTGAGGAGAGGGAAGCTGCTCCGTAAACACGCAGAGGTGAGGACGATGGCGCCCGCCACCGAAGTGACATGAGTACACAGTGCAGTCAACACACCCTGTGAATGAAAACTGTTGCTTGACATGTGATCTCCTGTCTCCATCCTTGCTCCATGAAAACCACGCCCCTATTCATACGCCTTCCTAAAGCCGAATGGAATCAGGGGACCAACCGCTGATGTTTATGAACCGACATCTCTCCAGAGGCCCTCTGCTCTTGTAGGTGGCATCACCTCTGCTGCCCTCCTCCCCCTGCAGGACGAGCATATTTGCCTTGAGGGGACGGCGAGGGGGATGATGGGTGTGTTTGTGTCATGAGAAGATGAAGAAAAGGGTGGTAGTCCCCTTCACTTCCCCTTCAACCCCTCCCTCCTATCCTCCATCCTTTCCATCCTCACCTGGTCCATGATTTCAGCGAGCCTCCTCCCTCCTCCTGGTCCCAGTCATGGCATGAGATCACCGCTTTCCTTCTCTTCTCACCCTCTGTGTCCTTGTTCCGTATTCCCAGAAGAAATCCCGTCCTCAAACAGGCGAGGCAGGCGGGCAGCCACCAGCCGCCGCCGCTCTCCACAGAGGCATGGTCCTGACTCTGTGTGTGACGGTGACAGTCTGGTACATCCAGCTAAACACTCATCTTCTGCCTCCTCCTCTCTCCTCTCTTCTTCTTCTGCTGCTCCTGTGGTGAAGTGGGCGTCTGTGGAGATCGAACCTTTTTCCTTGAATCCCAGTCAGAAGGCAGAGACTCCCGCTCTCCGTTTTGGTTTTCAAGCTCTTTGACTCGTTGACGGTGTGAGTTGGCCCCTTGCCTCGCCTCCCCTCCCTCCCGTTCCGTTGCCACTTCCCTCCTCTCTTTCCATCTCCCTTCCCCCCTCCTGCTGCAGCCGAGCAGAGCCACGGCGAGCAAATGGGAGACGAGGAGAGAGGCAGAGAGGAGGGCGGACGCTTCAGATTGGCTGCACGGGTACCATGTGACCCCCCAATCGGGGGGCTGAGGGACCCTCTACCAGCTGTCCAGCTCATGCTTCCCTGCAAACCTCTGTTGCCATTGACAACAGCTGCCCTGCAGCTCACCAATCAAACATCTTCTCTGAAAATCATTGGCTGGTAGGATTTCTGGTGCACGCCTCCCATTGTGTAGATGCATGATGGGACTTGGAGTCCCAACATGCATCAGAAATGTTCATGCAGAATGAAAAAATGACCCATAATCTGACACAAAGACCCCCAGACTCAGGCATTCCTGGTCAGCCAGAAAAAGGACATCCTCCGCCGCTTCCCCCCGAGCCCCCACAGGGGAAAACTCCCACCCCTGAACAACAGGAACTCCAGCTGAAGGCCACAGCTAAGCATAGAGTTAAACCACCCTCCCTCCCCTTTTTCTCTTTCTTTCATTGTCTCCATTTTTCTTTATTTGCCCCCCCACACCTCCCTGTCTGCCTTCTTATATTCTACTATTAAATGTAATTCCTCATTGTTCCGCCGCCTCCTATAAACAGCATCTCACATTCCAGAGAGGGTTGCAGGGGTTACATGTGGGGGGGGCACTATTATGAGCTCAGAATATTTCATCACTTTCAGTATAAATACAAAGAAGAAAAATCCACAAAGGGATTCCCTTTCACAAGAATCCATCATCTGCTTTCTTCCCGACATTCCAGCGGACAACTTGGGATGAAATGTTGTGATTTATGACTAAACTTTTTTTCTCCAGATTTGTTTTAGTGACTTATTGCTTATGTTTTCCATTAAAAAAAAAACAGTTTCACCAAAAAGATTGAACAAAACAGCCAATAAAGTTTGAAAGTTTTTCCTGAAGAATAAAAAAAAGTTTGACAGTTGTTTTTAAAATTTTGCGAAAATCAAAATGACGATTCCTTAAAGACTCGCTGGCAAGAAAATGGTGTTCCTGCATGTTCTTGTGCCATTTTTCTGATGATGGAGGACATACATTAAGAAAATGAAAACTAAATTTTCCGTTTCAAATGTTTTGCCAAAAAAAATCCACTTGTAAAATAGCCCATTTGTACTCCCTGCTGCACTCCATTCTTATGCATTAAGTTACAGACTAACAGGTCCATGGACGTCTTCGTTTTCCTCATCCGATCTGGAATCTGGTTAAAAACTGCTACAATATTGCTCACCAGTTTTTTTTTTTTTTTGAACCAGTGATGTTAAGTTGGGGTTGTGAGGGCCTGTAAGCTAGTAGAAGAGCGTGTAAACAGAGAACTCTCAACAACATGGACAAATAAGGGGGCGGAGTTACCCTATGCCAAGGTCAGGCAAATTTCTAACAAACTTCTGCCACTCTGCAGAAACTATGTCCTAGAAAACGATGAAGATTTTTACATTATAACTTAAAAAAAAAAAAAACCACTGGGAACGCTTCTAAAATAGATTTAAAAAAAATATCAAAGTTGGGCTTTAAAATCTGGGATATTGCTGCCATCCCTGTCCCTGAACTGTTGTTTCTCCAGACTGCAGTGAAAACATAAATGGCAGCTAAACACTCAGAGAAATGCCAGGAATGTTGCCGGCAGCTGCAAAGAAGCCAAACCGCTCTAAGGATGAAAAATGTCCTTTTAAAGCAACTATAAACACATAAAAAGGTTCAGCATCACTGAATATTGACAAAAGTACTGCTCTGGGCGAACTCGAGGTCTCTGAAATCCAAAAATCCAAAGGAGCACCTGCTGGGTTTCTCTGTGATTCAGTGAGCAGACAGTGCAGCCGAGGCATGATCCGATCCGTGGCGTGCAGGAGCTGACAGACCAGAGACGGGCCGAGGATTTGTGAGAGCATGCAAGTGTGTGAGCCTATGGGGGGGCTCAGGAATGCGAGCTTACAGTGAGGCAGTTGTGCATGTTACACTCAGAGGAAAAGCCTCCTGCAGTTCAATGCATCATTATATTTGCCAGTGAAAAGAAGAAGCTGTAAAGTCAGCGTGCTGCTGTGTCATTTGATCCTGCAGGACTAAAGACGGAGTTTTGAAGGGAGATGCCTGCATGTATGTATGTGTGTGTGCTCTGTTAAAACAGTGGCTGTATTGTAATGGTGAGATTATACTATCAGCAAAGGAATTCAGATTATTCTCCAAAGTGGCTCTGCACATACATGTGGGAGAAACTTCAGTGGGACTGTTTTGAGCAGAAAATAGATAGAAAACAACTGAAAACTTTTATTTTTAGTTAGGAGTAATTTCAGAAAGCTCTAAATATATTAGTTTTCTGTGATTTTGCACCATAAACTGCAAGTATCTAAATATATGTATATATTTTACTTGCAGATAAGCTGTTTTTGCACAATTCCACTAAAAACAGGCACAAAAACAGACAAAAATATTTAAAAATAAATGTAAACATAAAGAAGTTGCAGTTGCTTCATTTTTAATTGATAAAATCACACTCTCGTTACATTTTCTTATCCTAAAATGTTTTTTTTTAAAGATACGACTGAATTTGTTTTTTTTTATGGGACAAATATTTTGCTCAGTTTTTTAAGCTTTAGTGGTCAAACAGCACCACCTTCTGGACAACATCTGCTTTACATCCCATCATTTACAATTCAGAAACAACATTTTCTTTCATATTTAAGAGTCTTTTTAATAAAGTTTGGCATAAACCGAACTACACATTTGCTCGGACAGGTGCATGCAACTCTTTTTTGTTATAAATAAAGCTATACTTTACAGTACAAAAAAGAAAAACTGGTTCAATAAATATTTTTGTGGCACAGTGTAAAATATTTTCAGTTATTATAAGTGCATAAAACATATTAAAATAATATTCAGGTAAACTGAAAGATTGCAAACATTTTTTTGATATGAGAAACTACAATTTAACATTAAAGACCCATTCCGATGAAAATTCTTGGGTTATTTTTCTGAAGATGGAGGACATTTATAAAGAAAATTGAATTGCATTTCTGGATATTTATGTTTTAGAATTGCTGTGAATGTTAAATTGGAGGTGTCAGCTAGCATGTAAACAGACAGCTCTCAGTTATGGGTGGCGGGAAGGGGCGGCGGGGTTGCTCTGCACCAATCTAGAGGTGAATTTCTATAGTTGTTCTGCAGAAACTATTTTCTTCTTTATTTTGGCTAAAATGTCATTATGAAAATAGATTAAAAAAACGATCGGAGTGGGTCTTTAATGCATTGAATATTTCAATATGACTGAGATCTAACAGCAAATATGAACTATGAGAAATAAAGGCTAAGAATCTGTCACTCGTATGAAAAAGAACTATTTGGAATCAGAATATTGCACATCAAAATAAATTACTGGCTTTTGGTGTTGGCTAAAAAAAATCTACACATACACACACAAAAAAGAGCCGTCCAGCATCCACACTTGTGCTTCCTCTTAAACAGCGAGGACAGAATTCAGTTCAGGGGCATCAGAGCTGAGTTTAGTTGGATGGTTCATTTTCAGGGTAATAAAAAGGGGAGGAAGGGCAGTGATGATGATGATGATAAGTAGGAGGGCTGGTCTTCCTCTGGACCCCCTCACTTCCCACCTGAGGTCTGGGATTTGAGTCATCATGGCTCGGACCGGATCCTTGCATCTAAAACAGATTATAAATAAATAAATAAATAATATTTTAGCCTATAAATATGGTATTTAAATCAAAAAGCTCACCATTGCTACATGCATGTATTTATTTTTTTGAATCCGCAACTCAAAAAATATTTTTGATTTCATGCATTTCTATAAAATCATGTTTGTGTGATGTTGGATTTTATAGCTGCGTCTTACCTCGATGGAAACCGGGATGCAGGAGCCGGAGCTTCTCCTGTGCAGCAGCTGGCGTCCATCACAGCATGTAGATGATGTAGGAGAGGAAGACGAGGCCCATGATGGCGAAGAACATCAACAGCATGATGTCCACCATGGTGGAAACGCGTCTGGAGCAGAGAAAAACGAGCAAGAGGCGAGGAGAACGCGCAGTTCCGCCGTGTGGCCTGTGCGCGAGATCGGGAGAGATCGTATAAAATCGGAGAGACTTCGGCTCGAGTCCCCGCCCACTCGCTTCAAACCAGGAAATGAAAGAAATTCAAGCTAAAAATACGTTTAGAATAGAGTTCTATTGTGTAGATAGATAATCACGAATAAGCCTGTATTCAGTACACTAAGGGTTATTGAATAAATATAAAATAAAATCTTGAAGCTAAAGTGCATTAAAATGAGATTAGTTTGATAAAGTTAATTTAGCATTTTAGCTAGCTTAACAAAAAATTACTCATTTAGACGAGTCTGAAAGTTAAAAACACATCTTAGCATGAAAATAGTCGTTCCGTTTATCAGTAAACACAAGCAGATAACAGTAAATGAAAGAAACCCACAAACCACTGCGCTACCCCGCCTAAAAAGCTTCTCTTTGACTCTATTTTGAAGCTGAACATATATAAACCCTAAATTAGTTTTAAAATATCTTTAATTTACACATTCAGAACAAAAAGAGTTTTGCTCCGTTGTATTTGTAGTCAAACCAATTACATTTTTAAGCTTTTTTTCTTAACAAATACAAAGAACAAACGGCATTCTGAGAAAAAAATGACATTTTATTGAGTCTGCAGAATCATAAGTACAGTTTGAAGTGCTGTAACAGGGCAACAGGAGATGATATCAGGTCCGTAAATCTGAGATTTTGAATACATGTATATGACAATATGATATTCTTTATTTTCATTTAAAAAAAATATATCAAAAACAAAACAAAGATGGAATGCACAGAACTGGTCTGAGTGCTAAACCTGCAATTGTGGATTACATAATTTCACTCTGCGAAGTCTACAGTATACAACCAGTATCATAGAAGCAGGGAATGATTCATTAGAAGCACAAGAATCTACGATGAAGGCTGAAGGAGAAAGGGTGGGGGGGTGGGTGGAGGACAGGATGGAGAATTGAGGGGAATCGAGGTTAGGATGCAACGTTACGGTTCAGTAGTAATGCCAGAGCGGATGAACGGCATTTGGAGCAAAGAGGTCAACTCCTGGCTAATATCCAGGTCAAACTAGCAAACCCTGCCTTATAGGCTGAGAGATTAAGAGCACCGACCCTCTATCGCCCCCCACAGGACATGTACGCTTCAACAACACTGCCAGTCTTTGGCCATCGCTTCCTTTCCATTTTATTAGGAATAAAGGGGAAAAAACAGAATATTTTAATAAAATTCAATTCAAGTGGGTGCAATCAGCATTTATCATACTAAATAAATGACCGTAGCAATGTAACTTTAAGCAAATGAAGTTAATGATTTACCTAAAAAGAATAAAAAATATTTTTTTTCCAATCCAGCATTTGTTTTTTTACATTTTTAATTTTAAATCCAGCGGATGCCAAACACAAGCATTTAAATGCTCTGCGTGTTCACCTTTTTTCCCCTCAGAAATCATTAAAGTTCTCCTAAAGCCACATTACTTCCTCACATTCACAGAATATTGAAGCACTTTCAGCTGCAAGCCATTCACTTCCCAGAGCACCAAAACCGATACCCCTCCCCTCCCTCCAAGATTCACATATGGTGCATATACAGTTATACAATGTCATCGAGCTACATAGAGGGAGCTTCGTTTTACCTGCTCGCCCCAACAGAAAAATCCCCCCCCCCCCATCGTATGAGCTGCGTTTCATCACAGGAGAACACTCGGGAAGAGGGAGGTGTCCGATCAGTTTTCGACCCCCGCCGGGGAATGAAAGTGTGGAAAAAGATGCAACTTTTCAGTGTAAGAGCGACTCGGTTTGGTGTGGATGTGGAGGGGAGTCAAACACCAACAGAGATGATTATTCGGGATTTACAGACCCACCCCCCCAAAGGAAACCAGCATTCTGGCCAATTATTCCCTTCACTGATCCATTACTGAATGCATCGTTCTACATCAACTGTTACAAGTCACTGTTTTATTTATTTTTTCTTTTTTAAAACAGGCAAGGAAGGCAAAGGAATAACACCATAAGACAACATTTATCACATCAAAGGTTCAAACATTTTTTTTATATTAAATGAAAAACAGAACTGGAATGTTCTCACATAAAAAAAGGAAATTCATTCAAACTCAAATGGTTTTTAACACAGATTTGTGCTTGGCCTTCTCTCTATTGAACTAATTCTGATTTTTCAAGGGGAATAATTTGTCCTAACTGGTGAATTTTAAGTTGGCAATCATTTGTGAATCGGCTTTGAAGGCATTTAGACAGCAAAGAACATGAAAAAGTTTGTGTACACGACAATAGCGCACAATCTGTGGTGGTGTCAGCAGTGTGGCTCCAAGAAATGGACTGATAAATGTCCCCTAACTTGTCCCTGATCCCCCACCTGCACCAGAGACCCCTGAGAAAGGCAACGACAGGAGGTGCTCTTCAGTTAGGCAACAGTTTCCAGTTTCACAACGATACCCACAATGCAACGCTGGACGTAAGGGTGCCCATTTGTGCAGAAAAATCATGAGATGTGTGTCTACCTATAAATAAATTAAACCTCTCTGTTCCAACTGTTGGTGCCACAGCAGCACAGTTGTGTTTGAAGGAATGTACACGAATCGAAGATCCTCCACGCTCTGGTTCCAGTCTGGATGGGATCAAGCTGTGAAATGAACCAAAGGAAAAAGCCAAGAAGGGACATTTTGTCTGCGGAGGTAAATGACGTGGGGGATTTTATTTTGCACTTTTATTCTTTTTTTTGTTTGTGATTGTGCAAAAGCGACACGACATAACCCCTGACGTACTGCTATCAGTTATTTTTTAAGACTTTCAGTTTCTGAGTGACGGCGAGGAAACGGAGACAGACGCCAGCACAGACAGACGGACAGGGAAGCAGACGGATGGAGGGAGAATGTGGACAGTGACAGCAGAGCGGGGATGCATCGGGAGAGGATTCAGGGAGCCACAGGACAGATTAGGGAATAAGAGAAAATTAAGAGAAAGCGGCGTTAAGATGAGATGGCACTGGGCTTTTCTTTTCCTTCTTTTCCTCCCTTTCACTACTTCCTCCTCCTCTTTCCAGCTTTCTTTCCTGCTCACTCAGATGGCCTCCACATAGTTGGCAGGGAGCATGCCCTGCTGGCCCGTGCGCTGCACGCGGCCGTACATCCAGCCCTCGTCAATCTGCTGCACGTCCTCGATCACGTCCCCGTCCATGAAGGACACCTCGTCGTCATCGGCGGCCGAGTAGTCGTACACCGCCTTGTATCGCTTCTGTGGATGAAAACAAAATCGGTCAGCTAGTTTTGAGGTGTGGCTCCATGTCAGGCACAGCAGTTACAGCCTGAAAATTCTTTCACGAGTCTCAGACATGTCACAAAGAATGCAATTCATTCTCCGATGGATGCTTGTAAAAAATGTATTTATGAACTTAATGTTCCTGCCTCGTGTGGGAGGAGCTACTATCAAATAGCCCCGTTTCCATCACACATGTGCACAAAACTTTATAGAAATTCTAGAAACCCAAGTTTGATATTACATCATTTCCATGAAATAGTAATTATGCAAATAAACACAAACCAACCCACACAAGAAGTCATTCAAAAACACAGCAACGGATCTGAACATTACTTTGATTTACAGCAGATACATTCAAATTTGTGTCACTAGCGCTCATCATCTATCAAAGGAGACGTCAGCGTCTCATTCAGCCCATGGAGCGGCTATGGATGAAGAGGTTTTGTGGTTAATGATTTTACTGACTCATTTAATTTTTAAAAAAGTGTTTCTATTGTAGTTTTTCAAAATATGTCAATTTCAATAATCCTCAAAAACCACTTTCGCCAAGCACAAAAACTTTTTTTTTTTTTTGATAAATCCAAGTTTTTTTTGTTTGTTTTTTAAGTGTTGCGTTCCCATTAGGCCAATTTACGATCCCAAATCCAAATCTTGTAATTTCATAGTCAATGGAAACCATCAGGGCCTGCAGAGCCTTCAATGGAAAATCTACTGCTGATCTCTATCTTTTCAGTTTATCTTTAAATAAGTTGGATTTGCTGTAAATAGAAATGCTTATTTTCAAGTTGAATGAGTCGTCAGTTGTGCTTTGATGCTTGTTGTTGCAGCTGTTATTGCTGTGGGAAGAAACTTCCACGTGCAGAGTTTGTTTTTACAATATGTGCAATTCTAGTGAATTCAGTCTATTTAAAATATCAATTTATGATAGAATTGCTCCATAAAGTAATATTCATATATAACAGAATGGTGTTAGAAACATAAAATAGTTCATATTAATGAGGATGCTTTGGTGGAGGAAGACTGAAGGCTCACTCTGAAATGCACAGACCGCTACTGATGGAAACGCAGCTAATAACAGCCACTTTCAGCAGTACTTCCATCTGTCTGTGACTCAGTTTGACGACTTGCTGTCTCGTCCGAGGAGGGAGAAGAAAAATCAGAATAATTAGAGAACCTTTTTCATTATCGTCTGGATACAAATAAGAAAAAATATTCTAAAGCTCAGGTGGAAAACAACAAAGATCAGATTCTCCTCCATGTTGGTTTTGGACTCCACCTGCTGATCAATGTATCAAAAATGAGTTCCTGATTGGTTTACGCGACACTTCATTGCTGAAGTTCTGATATTAAAACTCTGAAAACATTGTGACGTCCTGCGTCTGTCCATTTTCTTAACAATTAAACCGAAGGCCCCTGCCACATGAATCCAGTTTGGTCTTCTGCAGCACAGAATTCAACATCATTTTTAAGTCTTGATTGTGCAGATTTGTGATGACTGACCCCAGAACTGGGAGGAGGAGCAGCAGCTGCCTGGCGCACCGGTTCAGGAATGGGGTCGTAATGGTAGTTCTGAGAGGCTGCGGGTGGTTGGTAAGCTCCTGTGAAACAACACAAACAGATTTTCTCACACATATAAGAAATACAACATACAGAGAAAAAATGTTCATTCTTCTTACATCTCCTCTGTGTTGAATCAAGAATCCAAGATTCAACACCTGTTAAGTTTCCTGTTATGCAACTTTTTAAAACAATGAGCGTCTGTGTGAAGTTGCAAATCAAGCATGCAAAACAGAGATTGTTTATCACGATTAAAGGACTCCTAAAAAACTATTTTCCGTTTGTTAAAGCAATGGAATATGGATAAACCTACATAAAACATCAATTCTGATCCCTTTTCTACACAAATGCAAAGTACAGAGAACACATTCTTTAATATTTTATGTTTTTTTTTCTACCTGCACTGGGGTTAGTGGGCGTAAGTGGAGCCTCTCCTCCCATCTTCCTCTTCTCAAACTCCTCATGATATTTAATCTGCAACAACAACGTCATGCGTTTAAACAAAGATCAAACTTGAGTGTCCTTTTTTTTTGTTATAGAGTTTTTCGTCCACCAGGGGGCTCCCGTGTGCTCGGTGGGGCTGTCTGTGTTTGTGCAGAAAAGGTGGGGCGGGTAAACGTTCCAGCAGTCAAGGCTCAGGAAGTAGCTCGACGCTGAGAGGAAATGACATCTCAGAAGCAGGAAGCATCGTGAGCTCAGAGCTGCACACCACAGACGGTAGGTGAAGGCAGAACAGGAAGTAAAGAGTTAACTGGGAACGCAGGAGTAAACAGGCTCTAACACACCCAATGTAAATGACTAATAAATATGTTAAGATACAGGCTTTAATATGCAAGTCAGAATTGAAATTAAATATTTAGAAAAAATCTTTCAAAGCAGGCTGGCTTCAGCAGAATTCACTGTGTCAACACCAAACATTCTGCGCTGACAAAACTGGAACCGGGTTAGTCGCCTGTAATTGCACTCAATAATCCTCCCCTCCCATTTCCATGCCGACAACAGGCCGACTCATAGCGCTTTGGTCAAGATTTACAGCCCTGATTCACTCCCTGCTCCTACCCGGGGCTCAAAGGGCTCACTGTGCCGGCGTCCTTCTCGGGGAGTGTGATCACAGCCTGGACTGGAGGATGGAGTGTTTGTCCAGGAACAGCGGATCAAGTCAGTGAGAGAACACTGAGGCTCTTCTCGAGTGCAATATGCTCTGTGAGCGTGAGATCATTTCAGCTCCTTCTGATGGACAACATCCAACCCACTGAGTTTGCATGTGGGTTTACAGGAAGTGAACTGACCAAAACCTCATAGCCCACTTTTGATCTTTGTTGCATGGCAAGAAGAAGAAGAGAAAAAAAAAACAGGAAATAGGGCAGCGTGAGTCGAGTCATTAGAGAGAGAAACAGTAACACAGTAGAAAGAACTCGGTTGATCTGTTTCTTGGCATCAAGGAAAAAAACCCCAAAACATTAACATTCATCTAACGTATCTTTATAATGACTGACGAGGAACAACACTGTAATTGCTCACAGATGCTCATCAGCTGTAAATAAAAATGCATTTGAAGCCTCTTCTGTTTTTCCCAGATCTATTTAGAGTCCGCGCACATAAATAAATACACAAAATGTCTTACATATTTCTTTAATCTCAAACGTGCGAGATCTTTCATTATATGAAAGCAGTAATTATGCATCGTCCTCCACGCTCATTATGCCATTAGTGAGGTTGGTGCAGGGCTGGTAAAGGATAATGACGTGTTTATGCGTGAGGGTGTTTCACAAGAAAATTAGGGCCTTCACAGCCGAGTTGAGATACTGGAAGGACGAGGTAAACAACGTACGTTTTTTTTTTTCCAAATAGCTTTGCTGTATTTACAGAGAAGAGGGAAGTAAGGAGGAGATGGTGTGGTTGGTTCAAAGATGAACAATGGCGCTTTAAGAATTTTCGTGTGTTCTTTGGGGCTTGAGGCGAAGGAAGTGAAACCCACCAGAAAATGACTAGAAAAACAAGATCTCTGCCGTCAAACCCTTCAAGCTGCTGACTTTCAGTATTATGACCAAAAAAAAAAATACTCACTTTAGTTATAAAGTGCCACAATTAAAACAGTCTAAAAAGATGTTCCACCTGTGTTCAAGTCATTGACTGTATATGAAACTGGACTGAGCGACCCCCTCCCCTATTGAGTTCCAAACAGGAAGTACCCGCTGGTTAGTAACAGCTATTACTCATTCATTACATTTGACAGAATCACTGTTCTAGTTCTGCCACCTTTTTTGGCAGGTTTTTCATGTTATAAACTGGCCAATCAGGCAGCTCAATAAAAGTAGGAGGTGCTTGTTGACCCTAAAACATTTGATTAACAGATTTCATGTAGCCTGCTTTCAAGTGGCAGAGGTGTGACATTCTAACAAACTCCTGAATGTTGAGAGCAATCACCACTGAGACATTGACTCAGACTGACTTGGATCAATCACTGCTTACAAATGATATCTCCAAATCCCCCCCAAAATGGCAACCAACTTGGCTTTTTAATTGTTTAATTTTTTACATTTAATTGGAGCTGAAAGTGACGTCACACTCACTTTGTCCAGTTCTAATATAAAATCAATGGTTCACACTCACAAACAACAACTACAATTCCCACAATGCACCCCAACAGCCGTCATGATTTAATCACACACAGCGAGTGAATTAAATGGATCAGTGCTCATAAAGTAACACTCAATCAAGCCAGAGGGAGCGAAGGCCAAAACTGGAAAACAGGCGCGAGGCCAATCAGTTCGTCAATTTTAGAGGTTAGTATGTGTGAGCTGTAAAAAAAAAAAAAAAATACTCAATGACAGAATACATCAGAATAAGTACATAGAGCCTGAATGCAACAAAATTTTAAATACTGGTAGCTCGAAATCATAATAAAGAAGATGTTTTAAAGCAAAATAAAAAATGGAACAAATCAGGTCAAACCTTTTATCATAATCTAGATTATATCAACATTTAACTAGATTTATGGCATTACCTGCAATAACACTGGAGTGAATGCTGTCAGCTGAATGTGGCCGCTGAAGATGCTGAAATTGATAGCTTAAGTTGCTGAAGCAGATAGCTGAAGATCCTGAGGTTGATAGCTGTGAGTGGTGAAGCTGATAGCTAAAAAACACTGACGCTGATAGCTTAAAACGCTGCAGCTGAAGATCCTGAGGTTGGTAGCTGAGTTCGGTGAAGCTGATAGCTACAAAAACACTGATGCTGATACCTGAAAACCCTGAAGCCGATTGCTAAACACGCTGCTGCCGAGGGCTGAACATGCTGAAGCTGATGGCTTGCTAAAAGCTAAATGGCAAATTAACCTAAAAAACTGGTAAAATGTGTAATTTAGCCAAAACAGTTTTAAGAAAAGCTAAAATATTTGCAAAACTTCAAAATAGCTAAATAAAACCCCAGTAAAAGCCACAACAGCTTAAAAACCTAGCATGGATATAAAAAAAATAAAGAAAAACAGAAATACTATAGTGTAAATACTGACTCGGGATTCTGGGAGAAACTGAAGATGAATAAAAAGCTCAAATTGACGTTCTTTGACTTCTTGTAGCAGTTCTATCGTCTAGGCAACCGACATAATTCCAGTGGATCTTAACATTGAGACTTGACGCCTTCGCCGCGTTCGGTGTGAAAGGACCATTAAATAGAAAAAAGTGGCACAAACAGTTGAAAGGTTACGTCAAAAAAAAGTTAAAGAAGATAATCGGAGCCGAGTTCACCGTCACCAAACAGAGGATCCAGGCTGAGGGTCTGGTCACTTACATTGCTGATCTGGTCCTGTGTTTTCTTAATTCTCTGCAACTCCGGCGTGTCTGCCACCACGCTGAAACCTTTGCCTTTATTCTTCTCAAAATCCTCCCTGTAGAGAACCTGCATCAGGATAAACAAAACAGGCAGAGAAACGTTATTATGAATTAAGACGATTCAATTTTATTTATGTAGCCCAAAATCACAAACCTTCATGCAGGTAATTTTACAGATGCAGAAAATTAATCATGAAATATGAACAATAGTTAAAAACTAACAGACTAAATAAACTGGTTATCCCTGCCCTTAGACCCTCCCTCCCGGTAAGGAAAAACTCTTAAAAAAACCTGAGTCAGGAAAAAAGAAGAAACCTTAGGGATTCCCACATGAGGGAGAGGATCCTATCCCAGGACGGACAGGCGATACCAGAACAGTTAAAG
>NC_050519.1:5147278-5160315 GCF_002922805.2 Oryzias melastigma
CAACTACGTATCTAAAAGAGTTCATTCAGATAGAGCTGAGGGACGAGTGATGGTTAAGTCCATAGTCAAGACGAAGCAGAAGTGCAGTCCATGGCCAGGAGCGAGGATTATTAAATTATTCAAATTTTATTAAATTATTATTATCATTTTTTTTTACAAACCCTATGACTTTTCTTTTTTGTCAAGAAATTATAATAGAAAAATGTTTTTTTTTTGCCAAATAAATCGCTCTTGAATTATGCTCTAGCATGGAGGAAATGGTAAAAAGATAATTGTTCCATTACACGTTGGGTTTTTTAAAGGGACATTTTCTTTAGGCCTTTTGACATTAAAACAAACACTAATATTAACATGTAATTTGAATAACTTGTGTGTTTTTATTTGTAAACCCCAGCCTGCAATAATGACACAGTGTTTAGTGAGGATGTTCACTTCCTGTTTGCTCATGAGCAAAGGCTTTACATAAGGACGTGGGAGCGACCATATTTGGTCAAAACGAGCTGTAGTGAGGAGTGACGAATAGCGTTTGTGTGTTTGCTCCCAGTCGTCCCACCCACTTCTCACCCTGAGGGCAGAGGAGGAAATGTCCAACCCATACGAGACAAGTTTTAGAAATTGCAAGAGCAGAGCCCCCCCCCTCCGCCTATCATCTCTCCAGAAGTTGAACCCACAACCGCATACACCACTTTACAAACCTGAAACAGGAAGGCGTATTTTTAAACTGACACATCCTGTCTTCTCGCCATCATGACATTTCAGCTGCACCTCCCCACACCAGCCTTTACTCCTGCCTCCATGGCGACTGCATCGACGCCGCTGAACTGAGCGCTGACAGCACTCCTCTCGTCTGACGCCTCATGATAAAAGGACGTGATTGTGATTCACAGCTGGTGTGTAAGAAATCCGTGCAGCGTTAGACTTTAGCGTTCCCCTAAAAACGACCTCTCTCCATGAAGATTTCTGCGCCTTCGTCCCATCCTTGCCCTTCATTCTTGTTTCAGTCAACACTTGATCCTCCCCCTGTTTCCCATCTCCTTTGTCTTTCAGGGTCTAAGCCACAGTTTCCTCTCCACCAATCGTTCTCCTGCGTTCCTCCCCCGCCCACAACCCTTCCCTGTGAAGCTCCTTTTTCATTCATTCATATTTTACCGCTGAAGCTTCTCCTCGTTTTAATCCTGTATTGCCCACAGGGGTTTTTTACTTTTATTTCTCACCCCCTCCCCTCTTTGGTGCCTTCCTGCCTCATCATCCTTTCATTCATGGGCGCTTCGTCGCTCCTCTCCTCCCCAATTGGCTCTTTCCCGTTTCTTTATTTCCCTTCTTGTTTCTGTTTCTCCTGCAGAGTCTTGTAATGCGGTGTGACAAACCTCTACCCTGCTACCATAGCAATAGGGTTCCTGTAGCAACGCGGCGCCATTGATGCTAAGAGGTTAGACAGCCAGTTCTGTCGCACTTTCAACTTTCTCACTGCAGAAAAAACATCCAAGCACAACCAGACTGAATCCAAATTTATATCACTTTTACTTCTAAAATAAAACTAAATCTTTGTCAAATACTAACGTGAAGCCATTTGCAAATAAAATAACCATTCTGTTATTAAAACAGATTTTTTAAAGAGTTTTCATGAGTCCACAAAAACTTCTCTTTTGTGTTATTATCTCGGGATTCAAATGTGTGTCATTTCAATTCATATTGGGTGTTCTTTAAAGGGGGCTAAAGAGGGGGCTGCCTAGATGTGTGGAAAAACACCATCTGTCTCTTGATGCCGCTGTCATACCCCTCCCCACATGACCACTACCCCCAGACACCACAAACCCCCTCCTCAAACACACCCACGGTCTAATCTTAATGTTTGGAAACCCTGATGAACGTGCCGCGTTCTCTTTAGAGCAGGATATGGCGAGACCTCTTACCACTCTTCAATCTTTTTTTGAGTTTCATAACTCAGTTTATAATAATAACTTTTAACAATAAGTTTTTTAAAATCTCAAATAGGATTTTAGGGTGTTCTATTCTCACCAACAAGTTCAACAAATGCTATTAAAAAATACAGATAAAATTAAAAACAAATTAATTATTGGAAGTAAAGACAAAATGTTTTAGTGACTCTATATCTGAACGTACTAAATAAAAATTGCTTAAAAATTGCGTTGAGCTATTTTTGATTTTTTTCTTGTACAGAGTTTAGAAAGATAGTCAACTTTTTCCCCACATTTGAATTTTGAAGTCATTTTTGACCTTTGTTGTTTTAAGTCCTACAGGAAGTGTTACATTTTATGTTCCTCATAGTTGCAAATTAGAAGGAAAAGGTATTTTTGTGAGAACAGAATTAGTGTCCAGATAGAGATCTTTTGAATTTCATTTACAGCAGTGTTATGTGAGCAGCTGACATGTCTTCCGTTAAAGACCCACTCTAATAAAAATCACCTTTTTGGTGTTTTACTCTTGTGGAATTTTTCTCCAGATGGAGGACACATACTGTATATATACTAATTTCAAATTAAAATTGAGTATTTCTTTACTCAAATCGTGATGGATCAGGCGCAGACGAAAACCGCCGGGTTAAATAAAACATGTTTGTGATGAAGCAAATCCTCCACTTGAAGACAAATAGATCCATTAACGTCTTTTTTCCTCTCTGAGTTGCCATCTGGCTCAAACCTGTATGTCTGTGTAACTCTGATATTGTGCAACGTTTTTTTTGCTACACTATTGTTAGCTAGAGGTTGTAAGGGTCTGTAAGCTAGCAGGAGAGAGTGTAAACAAAGGAATGCTGGGATATCAATGTCGCACCAACAGTTACACCCCAGAAGCGAATTTCTAACGAGTTCCTGCCACTCTGCCGAAAATATGTCTTGAAAAACGACACAGGCTTTTT
The DNA here is from genome assembly GCF_002922805.2 of Oryzias melastigma. Classification (NCBI taxonomy): domain Eukaryota; kingdom Metazoa; phylum Chordata; class Actinopteri; order Beloniformes; family Adrianichthyidae; genus Oryzias; species Oryzias melastigma. The sequence continues at coordinate 5,150,157 of NC_050519.1, forward strand.
GGTTTTGGCTAAAAACTGCATAATTATAGCTAAAAGACAACTGGAAGAGCTTTTACAATCAGTGGGGATGGGACTTTAAACAAAAAAAGCTGCATCATTGATCAGTTAATGCTTCAGTTCCAGACTTTCCAATTTAAAAAATGTACAAAAATCCGATTTTAGTGTGAAATATCTCTTCATGCTCAACACCGAGGTTTCTCTTTGAAGACTTTTTAAAGACACCAAGACAACCAAACCCATTTAATCTGATAAAGTTATCTAACTGATGGGTAGAAATGAACCATAACTTGTTTGTGGACGTGTTATTTGGCAGTTAAACATTAATCCTCTGCTTGGCCGATGGCGTGAAGTGAACTTACCTGGCTTTGCATCTTGCTCTGCTGTTTCAGGCGAAGGTTCTCTGGAGTGTCAGCCACACAGGTGAAGTTTGTCTTGGGGTAGTGTCTGAAACAAAAAAACACAGGGAAAACAGCGGTGAATATAAATAGAGGGTAAACACACCGGCAGATGCCAGCTCTGCTCAGGCTCTCCCTGCTTCTGTGAAGGGGAGAGAAAAGAAAAAACAGCATAAATCAAGAAGTGCAGCCTGTGGCCTCGCTACTGAGGCAATTGTGATTCAAGGTGGTCCAGAGATTGAGTTTAGGGGCCCTGTAGACAAAAAGCAAGTCAGTACAAAACACAATGCTCTGTCAGTTAAAGCCAAGGTAGTCTGAAAACGAGGAAGTGCAAGGAAGGGGCTGTGGAGGGGGGGTCGAGAGCCTCGGGATTCCAGAGTTTGGAGGCGAGCCATAGCAGGTGCAGAAAAGAGAAGAAGAAGAAGAAGAATGTACTCTGCTGTTGCACAGGCCTGTGGAAGAGAAACAGCATGCAGCGAAAACAGCAACGGGGGTCACACTGACAGTTCAAACTGAGGGATGTCATGGACGCCACCCCCTCCAGCAGAGCATGAAGCCGCGTCTCTTTCTAATTGGACGTTTATCATCCCAAAAGTATCATCACACACCTTCTAGAGGAAAAGGGGAACAAAGTTTCCATGCAAATATTGCACCGAGCAATGACTTGGAAAACTACTAGCAGTATCAGCCAGTAGAATTATGTATCCACTGAAGCCTTTGGAGCAGAAGCAGCCTCAAGTGCAAACAACACTGCCTGCCAGTTAGCTCAATGTGATGCTTAAGGCAGCAAAAGCACACAACACAGGTCCGGTGGGAGAGCAGCTCACGGCTCTCGTGGACTACAGCTCCCAGCATGCCTCATGGTGCTCCCCCAAAAGCTTCCAGACATCATCTGTGCTTTTTCTTAACCCATTTAGGGTTCCAAGATGACTGGAGACTCAACTAAATGCTTGTAAAGCTGTGATGAAAAATATTAGATTTTTAGGTGTGCATTTATATATGCTCACTCTGGCCTTTTGACCTCAATATTTAACCCTTTAACACCTGCAGATGTCACCGGTGACGCCTTCACAGCACACAGTTTTTGATGTACTATAACTTTTCAACAGATTACATGGTCAACGTGAATAAGCCGATTCCAACGCAGTGGAAAGCAGCTTTTCATATCGGTTCTGTGCCAATAAACAACACATTACTAATTTACAGTGTATCATATTGCTGCTTTTCTCTGCGACACAATCAACCTAAATTACATTAATTGACTGTATATGAGAATTGGACTGACTGACTCCTCCCCCTCACGTTCTAAATGGGTCCCAAAAAAAACCTATCGACTTCTATAGAGAAACAAACAAGCATTGTTGCTGTGATACATTTTTAACATGTTCTTGCTGATATCAATTATGTTTAGGTCAGTAGTGAAAGTTATTCAAGTTCTAAACTGAGAAATCAGAGGTTTCAAAAAGGATAAGTGGTCTCAAATCAAACTGACAAATTCTTCCTGTTGTGGGCTTCAAACAAGCTCACCCCGGGCTCCCACGGCTAGTGCTACGGCTCCGATGCGAGCGCCGCAGTCTTTTTGTAACATTAAAAGTGCCACAGGAAAACCCCACTTCAGACGATCACGTTCGACCTCTGCGATCTGGGCTCTGCAGCGCTGCAAATCTGTTTTGTTTGGCTTAAATTTTCGCCAGACAAAGCGGTTAATGGGGGGGATTACTGTACTTCCTATATAAATAGTGGGTTGTGTGAACCTTCGTGAGTTCGGACTTTCATGAGGTCAGCAGCAGAGCCAGTGGCTGCAGTAGTCGATATGAGCTGGACCGCTCCCACATAGCTGCAACGCTAGCCCTGTGAGCTTAGGGTTACTCCTGATTAGCGAGAGCAGTTGTCATAGAAACGCTGGCTCAGATAAACTTGAACCAATCAGAGCTTACTGACAATTTCTGGTTCCAACATAGCGACATTTGCAACACAAAAAAAAACTGAACTGAATTGACTTCATTTTCCTAGAAGCAAGTAATTTTTTTTTGGGTGACATCACACTCACTCAATCCAGTTCTATACATTCATGCATAAACAGTTAAAAAGTTACGGTAGTCGAAATACTGTCAACACAAGCAGCGGCGTTAAAGGGTTACCTGACAGAAGTACCATCAGATATAGAGGTTTATTAAAACAATGCAAATGACAGAATCATAAGAGATGCATCTTCACAGGTACTTAATGTGAATTTTCAGACATTTTTTTACTTTTAATACCTAGTCATGTTTGTCTATTTTCATTAAAAGTTAGCTGTGAGCATCACAGAAGATAATCAGAGGGAGTGAGGAGCGTGCACATGCACAAAACTTTATCAAACCCTAAAGAAGCATGACTGTCAGTGGGGGTGAGGGGCCTGCTTATTGCACACATGTGCGATCACACACACACACAAGCTTCCTACTGTGTATGGAGGGACGCCTGTTTGCATAGTGGAACCAGGAAATGCTTCGGTCCACTTGACCCTGGGACACCTGAAAAGGTTTTCATGAATCATTCAACAGGAATCAGCCCTTCCACAGCTTTAAAGACGTTTTAACCCCAAACAACAGAAGTCATTACACATCAGAAAAATCACATAAAGTAAGCAAAAGCATCACACCGAATGCAGCTGTTAAGGCCGTGTTAACCGTTGGCTCCTCTCAGTCTCCAGGGGAAACTTTGAATTTTTCTGTTTACTTATCTTTCCCTCTCAGTCTCCCACAATCCTCCCACAGTTGTATCATCCAACAGAGGATGAGACAGAGAAAGCAAATGCCTGCATCAGTTTATCAAGGTCAAACATCGTGGAGTAACGATAAAGCAGTTAGCCAAAAGGATAACGGTGCTCAACGTGGCTTACATTCCATCTCCAGAAGTAGGCGACTCTCTTATGTTGTTTATTCTGATTTCAACAAACACAAGTCGCCATAATAAACAACCTGTGAAGGACTTTACTCTTATCCAGAGACGATATGTACAGGAGATAAAAGAAGATAAAGGGAGGTGAGGAACACACTTCATTTCATCTCACAGGGGTGCAGAGTGCTCATCCATACACACCCCTGAAAGGCAGTTTGGGAGAAACACTAAAAACTAATGGACTATGAAGACCAACAGCTAACAGCTTATTTGATTTGAAACACATTGAAGCAACACAACAGCCTGGATTTTTGAAAAGAAACTCTTCATTTGAATCAAGATCGTGAGACGCCATCATGGTAACCCTTTATAGATTTGCATAGGTAGTTTATTTTATGCTGTACTTTAAGGCTTGCCGCACGTATGGGGTGTGCAGGTGATGAGCAGTGTCCATAGGACGCCCACACAAACTAGACTCTGTCTAAGGTCCTCATTTCTGACAGTCAGGTCGTGCACATTTGTCACTAGAACAGCACCAATGTGCTCCATGTACACGACCCACCAACGTCACCCATACGTGTTGTATAAGCGTTCGCTACAACCTGTTGTTCTCAGCATGGCAACAGAAATAAATATGCAAGCACATTTTCACTCTACAGGCTCACCTAGTGGTCTATGATCTTGATAACTCGTGCGGCCGGCTGCAAGCCTCATGAAAGTTTACCCGCAGACAGCCAGCAGAATCCGCCGTTAAGAGCAGTTGTGACTAAGCCTTTAAAAGCTTTAAAGGAAAGTTCTTGTCAAAAGTAAATGTTTTTAACTCAAATCTGTGACTTTGACGAGTTATCGCTGCTGTTCAGGTCAACCAGAGAATAAACTAGTTCTTGTCAAAAGGAGGAAGAAGAACTGTTTTAGGAGCTCATTGTAAATGCATGGTTTCCAAAGACATGCTCATTTTTGCAAGAGAATTTAATTTATTTTAAAAAAACATTTGTGCATAAAGGAAATGTGAGTAAATATGAAAAAGATTAAAGATGTGGTGCCCTTAAAATTAAAATTCATTTAAATGCTTTATAACTAATGCACAAATCGACATTTGTTCATTTTAATTTTTTTAGTTCAAAAAAAATAATTTTACAATCAAAAATGTAGAAAACAAATTGTATCCAAATAATGTTGAGTTTAAAGTGGAAACTGAGAATTTCACAATATTTCCATTTAACTTAGCTTACTGTCAGGCATTTGGTGCTGTGCATTCTGGGTCATGTTCAAACCCCAGGCAGAGATGAATTATTAAATCAAACAGCCAATTGGAAATGATGCTGCTGTTTACGACCATCATTGGGATCTTCTCTGCTCAGCTTGAATGTCAGCTTTGACAGAAATGGGAGTGATTTATTACTAAAGCACAGTTTTCTTAGGAATAGTGACTCAGCGTTAAGAATAGTAAAAGGAAGCAGACGGTTGAAATGAGGAAAACATGAGAAGCTTCTGAATTTTTTTATTTTAGAACAAGTTACCTTCTAATTCTGCACAGTCTGTAGAGAACTAACAAGCTTTAAATCAGAATCAAATCAGCAACTTTATGAAAACAGTTGGCTATTAATTATTGACCGAGATTCTGTCCCAGTAGTTAAATATTTATGCCTAATTCAAACACGAAGGCAAAGTTCTTTAATTTCTTCAAAAGTAAGAAACGGAAAGAGAAAGGGTGACGTTTTGATTTGCAGTTAAATCAGTCCTGAAGAAGCCAAAAGTCCCCATCTGACAGACAAACACTTCTGCTCTTTAGTTCCCACTGAAACCCAGAATGAAATCAGCCGTTCAAGAAAACAAGCTCGTCAGAGCTGGAAGGCTTTTCTGCACCCCGCCTCTCCTCTCCAGCTCTGATGAACACACTCTGAAGATCATTACAAATAACGTGTGTGTGTGTGTGTGTGAGTGTGTGGTGGTGGTGGGGGGATCCAGGGAAGCCTGGTGAACCTTCAGTATGCGAGCGAGTCCTGAAGCATGAGCGGACATGCTGGCAGTTTTCGGTGTCCACATTTGTCACTGTAGAGGAACTTGAAGAATTTCCTTTGTTGATGCCCCCCCCTCCCATCCTTGGTGTGGGGAGGGGGGAACTTTCCCACACAACCCATAGGCTTTTTCTCTTAGGGGGAGATTAAATAGTTACAGATAAACAGCACAGAGGAAGAGAGAGGGGCCGTGGAAGGGTTGAAACAGTCCTATTTCATGCTGTGCACAGATTAAAGACTGCTGTCAGCGTCTTAAGAGCCCCATGAATGTAAAACGGGCTCCACGACACACGCACAACGATGACTTTCGGACAACTTACGCATTGCAGTATGGTCTCTTCTCGAAGCCTTTGTAATTCTTCATGTTTAGAGTCATTTTGCAGACCTCGCAGCTGAAGCATCCTTTATGCCAGTACTGTCAAAAAAAAACACAGAACACACGACATGTGAGACTGGGAGACATCAGGAGATTTCTTGTTGCCCTACTTTGCCAGAGGGAGAGCCAGCATACCAAACATTAACATGGAGATGAAAGCTAATTGAATGGTTTAGGCCAGAACCGTGCTGTACTCCCCGAGGTTTCACAAGGACAGGATCTGGGTGAACACGTTGGGGTGGTGGAAGCCCCTAAAGCTCGCCGTTTTATTACCATCTATAGGCAGATAGAGAGTGCTGCCGTTTTCCCAGGCTTTGAACTGATTCTTGTATGCTGCACATGTTCACATCTTTATTAATGACCAATGTGTGCAGCTGCTGAGTGAATTTCCAGTATGTTAACCGAGCTCATTTTCCAAAGGAGAGGACGAACCATCGACGAGGGCTGTGGATCGTTGCTTAGGCGGCGATCCAATTTGATTCCAGAATCAAGCTCAACGCTTCACAAATCAACTTTTTAATATAACGTTTGTTGCTATGTGTAGGACTTTTTACTGGATGGATGAAAATATAAATTATTTGTATTAAATCACCAACATTCATACATTTATTTAGAACAGGAGATCAGAATTAAAAAACTGATAAAAACAAGACAGAAATGGTGTTTTTCATTTTAAACAAGTTCTATTTTATTTTTTGGTCTGGTTAAGCTCAGCCATAATATATACAAAAAGGCAAAAAGCATTAAAAATTCATTGTTGTTTTTTATCATTTATCTATAAATATTTATCTATAAATCGTGAAAATGTTCTCCACACTTTTTCCATCCTCAAAGTTCTTCAACATTTTACGTTCTAAGCATTACATATTGGTGCAGAGCCCGTATGAAAAAAGTCGTTTTTTTTTCCTGCGGCAGAATCACCTGATTCATGATTACATGTGCACTTCACTGCTATGCAAAGCTGCATATCGGCCTCAGGCTGCGTTTCTCTGCTTCAGAATCCGCTAAAGTTACATTAATTGCGTCAACTGTTGAAGAGTTACCATAACCAAAAGAAGGTAAACACTGGAGCTAAACCTCCGGTGTTAAAAGCAAATTAGTTTTTTCAGAAGTAATGTTAGTGAGCGGAATTTCAGTCTCAGTTTTTTAACAGGAAAAAAGCTCTCGCTAGTCTTAGTTTGAAAACCGGAAGCTTCACCTACACAAAGATGTTTTTAACTTCTGGTAACGGTACCGCTGCTCTTTCGGCTTCGTTTTAGTTCGTAAACTTAAAATCCTACATTAATCTGCATTTCAAAGCAAAAATACGTCATCCCCAAATAATATTTTGATAAAATTTTACTACACTCTACTATATTTATAAAGATCGGGAATCAGCGATTTTGGACGTTGCGAATATTCATACTCAAATTTCCTTTCAAACGTTCTATTTGGAATGTGATGGAGGAGGGATCACTCAGTCCAGTTCTCTTATACAGTCCATGGGACGACCCAATAGAAGCTATGTCTGCGTTATACTCCCCTAGATCCCCTTTGACAAAAAAAAAAAAGGCCATAAAATAAATTGGGGGCTCGTCCGGGATTGGAACCCGGGACCTATCGCAATTCAACACTACTAAAAATAAAATAAAAATACACACAAATATGACAATGGACACTAACTACTTCCTAACCCCTAAAAGACTAAATAGAGCAAGTGCCCCAAATCTTGTAATTCAGACCCCATGTTCACCATTTTCTTTTTTTTTTAAGCCAAATATGATCTCACCCATTTGCCAAAATAAAAAGACCTAACAGAAATAAACATTTTTCAAAGATTATTTATGAATTGATTTTGTTCTGATGATGAAAACTTACCAAAAAAAATACATATTATTATAAATAGAATGTAATAAATTGTTCAAACAAAATGCAATGAAATCTAGGTCACTGAATTTTGGATTTGTAGATTCGGACGCACAAAAAAGAAATGGCGAACGCCCTATATAGTGCTCTAAGTAGTGAGGGAATTCGACACAACCAGAGTGAATTATCATGGAAGGAAGGATTTGCAGGAAGGTAGCATGCAGTGAAGGGTGGAGTGAGAAAGAGGAAACTCCAGAGAATGAAGAAATGATCTGGTTCATTCTGCTATCATCAAGGGAAGGGAGGGAGGAGTGCAAAGACGGAGAGAGGAGACAGCCTTGGAATAAAAGGAAGGCAGTCCTTATTAACACGATCCAAGGTACCAGTTCTCCATTTATACACTCGCTGTGTAACTTTAAATTATCTACACAGGAAACGCTAATCTATACAACAATGTCTAAAGAAGAGCGGTAGAAGCACACTATTATGAGACTTTTCCCATGAAAACAAGCGCACAGAAAGTTTGGTTCTAGAGGGTTTTTTTCCTCAGACCAAAAAGTAGGAATTACTATCGGGAAAATCCATCATTTCCTTGCATGCCGATAACGTGATAATGTGTTTCAGCTTTAGTAAGCAGCTGCCAACAGATTTTAGCATCTGCAAAAGCTGCAGATGGGCTGCAAAGACAATTATGGTGTAGCTCTGTATGGGATCAGGAAAAAACACAGACATTATCAGCCAATCTGAAATGTGGCTTCAGGCTGGTCCTAAGAACAACCTTCTCTGTTCTTTCTGAATGCATGGACCACCCAGGTTGGTATGCACTGACAGCAAGTGTGTGAGAGTTTATAGCTCCAAGCAGCATCATTCTGAAGCACACAAAGAGAAGGCTCCACTGTGGAAACATGGCTTCAGCCTTACGGAGATGCAGATGGACACATCATGTTTTTCTTTGGGCAGATTTCTCTAAAGCTCTACCTGGTCTGCAGCAAAATATAGTTTTAACAGCAAATTTATCCCAATCAAATGAAACATATAGTTTAATCACATTTAACTACACATAGACACAAAAGGGTAAAGGTGATGTGGCCTTATCTCTGAACCAAACATGGACTTTGAGATTCGACTTGTTGTCTATAGCAAATATTAAGCAAGCATTTTATTTAAGAAAACTTTATAACTACTTTATTTTAAAGAGGCAACTCAAACTTCAGCAGAACATTTTTCTAATCATCTCCCGTGTTCTCAGATGACAGATAACAGCTGTAGTGCACGAACTATTGAAGCATGACTTTCTTCAGGACTGAGAAACCTAACAAGGGGGATCAAGTGCACCCGGGACATAGTGAGATGTATTTAATAAGTCAAGACTTGAAAGGTGGCCTGGTGCCGCAAAACAACATGCCAGAAATCACCAGATTAAATTTTAGTTAAAGTTGTGAGATTGATGAGCCACCAAACGGTCCAAAGTTATCTTTCTAGATCAAGAGAGTCCAAATCCACTTCCTACGGATTAGCCTCCTGCTTGATTTCAGACACTGCTACCACAATCAGTGATCTGTTTCCTGGAATAGATGTGTAGTAGATGGGATAGTAGCAGAATAGATTATCCTCCAAGATGTGACAAGACAACCCTATTTTAGATGATCTCTTTAAATCATATATTCAAAAGACTGCTTATTTTGTTTAAAAATATTCTAAAAATTATAAATATCTGTAAAAAATAAAACAATTAGGTTTAGGAAAAAAACAAAGGTCAGGTTAACTGATTATGAAGACATCTCTACTTAGATAAATTAATACAAATTTATCAAATCCACAGATTAATTTTATTTTATAGTAGTTACTTTATTTTAAGCAAAAAAAATATGCTTTTGTTAAGTTTATAGCCCAAATCTATCGTTTGATTAACTGACATGGACGGTGGACAGTAGGAAAAAGTTAAACTATTTGCAAACTAAGCTGAGTTTGAATAGCATAGAAGGAAAAAAAGTGAAGATTCACACCCAGGATAAACTTATCTTATCTACATGGTAGAGATATCAAGTTCTTCTGGTCTTTCATGTTATGTTAAAAAGTTCTTTTTTCTTTTTCTTTTCAACAGACAAAGGTGATAGTGACACATCAAAGCAGCTGCTGACGAACACTGCAGTCCAGCAGTTGAAATATGTCAGTAAAGAAAATATTTATCCTAGTTTTGCCTGGTGAAAGACAGGTTGTTCACCTTTCAACTTATCCCGTCGGACGTCGCTACAGGGATTTGAATGGCACAAAAATAACCTGATAATCATATGCTCTACAAGAAAAACGTATCTCGCATGTGAAGGTGCAAACCCACACGGGAGGAAAGCTCTAATACAGCAAGTAAATACAAAATAAAGTATCTTAAGTGCAATTATTTGAAAAAATACTTAATCAAGCCACGTGAATCAGATGGGCATTTTGGAAAACCAAGCTGATGTTTTTTTTCTAGTTGTGCAACAAAAATGCTTTCTGCTGCCGTGTCAGGCCATTGTTTGAATGCCAGAGTAAAAGGTCAGCATTTACCACAAAGCCAAATCATATTTGTCATGATCTCACACTGAAGATGATACGTGTCTACATCAAACACCTCACAGGCTGCTAATTTCGAATAAAACTCT
>NC_050519.1:5160378-5179834 GCF_002922805.2 Oryzias melastigma
TATTTAAAAGACAGCTTAATATTTCTTTAAAAATATATTTAAATTATAAATATCTGTAAAAAAAAATAGGTTTAGAAAAAAAACAAAGGTCAAGTTAATTGATTATAAAGATATCTCTACAAATTTATCAAATCCACAGATTTATTTTATTTTATAGTAATTACTTTATTTTAAGCAAAAAAATGTTTTTGTTTAGTTTTTAATTCAAGAAACCATAAATGTATTAATATTAAAAGTTGTGCCTTTGCTAGCCTATTTGACGACTTGTGTAAAAATTCTTATTTATATATAAAATTGGTATATATAAATTGATAAAGACATCAAATCAATTAAGTATTTCAACTGTGATCCTTAACAGAGAAAACTGAAAACCTTTTAAACCTTATCAGAATGTAACCCTTCACTGCTGCTTTGAGTGGTTGACAGCAAAAAATCTATCGTTTGATTAACTGACATGGACGGTGGACAGTAGGAAAAAGTGAAACTATTTACAAACTAAGCTGAGTTTGAATAGCATTGCAGGAAAAAAAAGTGAAGACTCACACCCAGGATAAACTTATCTTATCTACATGGTAGAGATATCAAGTTCTTCTGGTCTTTCATGTTATGTTAAAAAGTTCTTTTTTTTCTTTTCAACAGACAAAGGAAACAGCTGATAGTGACGCATCAAAGCAGCTGCTGACGAACACTACAGTCCAGCAGTTGAAATATGTCAGTAAAGAAAATATTTATCCTAGTTTTGCCTGGTGAAAGACAGGTTGTTCACCTTTCAACTTATCCCGTCGGACGTCGCTACAGGGATTTGAATGGCACAAAAATAACCTAATAATCATATGCTCTACAAGAAAAACGTATCTCGCATGTGAAGGTGCAAACCCACACGGGAGGAAAGCTCTAATACAGCAAGTAAATACAAAATAAAGTATCTTAAGTGCAATTATTTGAAAAAATGTTTAATCAAGCCACGTGAATCAGATGGGCATTTTGGAAAACCAAGCTGATGTTTTTTTTTCTAATTGTGCAACAAAAATGCTTTCTGCTGCCGTGTCAGGCCATTGTTTGAATGCCAAAGTAAAAGGTCAGCATTTACCACAAAACCAAATCATATTTGTCATGATCTCACACTGAAGATGATACGTGTCTACATCAAACACCTCACAGGCTGCTAATTTCGAATAAAACTCTGTACTACATGCAGACTTTAATATTCATTTCTAATTTCAGGAGAACTGGAAATGTGAGTGTCAATGCAGAATCTGATAGTCAGCTGGAAAACGAGGTCACTGCAGAGATGGAGCTCCAGACATGAAACACTCAGAGAGAAGCAGCTCTGTCTCCCTGAATCAGCGCAGCTCAAGGGCACACGTATGAGTGTTGATGCGAGGATGAGTGTTAGTGGTGCATCTTTATAAGCGTGTTGAACTGAATGTAGGTTAAAGGTCCGTCAGTGATGTTGGTGTGTCAGAAAAGATACTCTGTTCTCATGAAAGTTCTCAGGAATACAAAAAATGGAATGTGCAAAACAAAAACTTATAGAAAATGAAAATATAAACTCACAACAGAAGGTGAGAAATCAGATTAAATCAAAAGACTTTATGGTCCACGCCAACTTTATTTTTTTCTATTGTAAAATTGTTCCCAGTGGTCTTATACCTATTCAGTTTTTTAGCCAAAATCAAAAAGCCTGTAATTTTTTAAGACACATTTTTGGCAGAGCAGCAGGAGCTCACTAGAAATTCACCTCTGAGTTGTGGGCGGGACTGCTGGCACCGAAGTTAACCATAGCTAATTTCCTATCAACCCTTTTGTTTACAGTTTCTCCCACTAACAAACAGCACCTCACAAGCCCAAGCTAACACTAGCATAGCAAAAAAAGGTGAGCATTATCTGAGCTATCTAGCTGTAAAGTTTTGAACCAGATGGTAGCTCAGATGGAGAATATTAAGGTGTTTATAAATCTATTTGTCTGCAAGTGGATGCATCAGAATTGTAGCTGAGCAGTGAGACTTTGCCATTCCTGCCCATGGTAGTTGGAGCGACACAAACCCGAGCTTTTTCAAAGCGCAAGTCTTCAACTGCTCCTGATACAAAGAAACAGTTTTATTTTTAAATTAATTAATGTAGTCCATTGAGAAAAAAAATGCTACAAGAACATGTTAAAAAACACAATTTTCATTTAACTTCTCAATATAATAAAAGATGATATATGGGCAGGTTTAACCTTTATCAAAGGTAAAACCTAAGAAAATACAAGTAGCTAACCAGTTGAGAACCTGATTGGCCCCTTTTACAATATTCGCCCAGGTTCAGCCTAAAAAAAGACCATGTTGGGTCATCATCCTATAGCCCCAAAACCACAAGCTTGAAGGACCAAAAAAAGTTGATGCTCTGTGACTGAGGGAGCCAATCAACGGCGGCTGATGCAACCCCCGTTGACCAACAAGATATGGGATGTCACCAAAAATTCACGAGAGAAATTCAACCCCAAAGTTGCCTGTGGTAAAAGGCATTGGGCTCGCCCATCAGTAGCCGGGTTAGGCTCCGGCACCCCCGCGACCCCGAAAGGGAAGAAGCGGACAAGAAGATGGATGGATGTATGAGGTTCTCTTAAGGCAGTTTGGTCTTACAGACTAAACAGCCATAGGGTTTCATGCCTTTTTGTATGGGGTACTAGAATGTACTACAATTTACCTATTGAGGGACTTCAACGCCCTTGTGGGCAATGACGGTGATACTTGGAGGGATAGAGTTGGGAGCAACAGTATCCCTCATCTAACCCAGTGTGGTAATTTGTTATTGGAGTTCTATGCATAGTTTGATTATAAATGACTGAGTTCAAGGCTGTCTATCAACCCACCTACGGCCTCAAAACAGCTGAAATTGAGCCAAAGCAGCATGAAGTGCAGGAAGTTGTAGAGGCCAGAACTCTGGTCTAAGAAAGTTTGGAGAGAAGGACCTCAAAGGCATTCCAGCAAAGTATTAGGCATTATAAGAGTTCCATGGACCTAAGGTCATGTGGGACTCCAAAGGGGAACCAATTTGTCACAGATTTTGTTAATAATTATTATGACCAGGATTACTAGAGGCAGCTAGAGGGACGGAGGGAGTCTGGTTTGGGGACTGCAGGATTTCATCTTTGCTTTAGCACATGATCATCTGCTGGTTTCAACAAGAACCTTTTGTGTACACACCGGGGCAGTAGGCAATCAAGGAACAAGGATTAATTGAAAGAGAATTAGCAAGCCGCCTCCTCCCTGGTTCCTGGTCAGATAAAGATGCTTTGGTGGTATTGTTCTTCACCATAAACTCCACAACTGTTCCAAGTGAGGGCGTTTAGGTATCTTGATGTCTTGTTCACAAGCAGGGAAAGAATAGAGCGTGAAATTGACAGATGGAAAGATGGAATGGTTGCAGAGGGAGCAGAGTCGAATGGCAAAGCTTTTGATTTACTAGTTTATGTTCCACACCTCTGATCATAAGCTTTGAGTCAAGACCAAAAGGAAGGATGGATGGACAGAATCCTTCATTTCAGTGAGTGTGTGAAATCAAAACACAGCGTGCACACCCACACAATAAAACTTTTCAAGCATGTAGGAATTGGATCTAGAGCAAGACACGATGCCTAAAGACACCCACATCTGGCTGCCGTTAATAAGGTAAATTAACGTAGCTTTTTTTTTTCTTTAAGTCTACGTGATGCCATTAATTTTTATCCAAGTCCTGGACTCTGCTGATGATCTGATGTGAACAACATGCTACGCTAGGGTAAAGTTGGTTTGAAATTAACTTTTCAAGCCATTTCAGACTATGTTATGAATCAGTTTCCACTTCAGTCAGAAACTTTAGAGAATAACTCCAAGCAAACAAAGAAAGAGGAACAAAGTTGAGATAAAATGTCAAAAGACTTCTCCTTCGCCTGTAAACTTAGTGGCTAACAAAATGTTATTGTGTTTTGTTTATACGATATAGGGAATCAAACTAAACTGGTTAAACAACTAAAGTTAATAAACAAGCCAGTATAAATCTTGTTATATAGTTAGAATTGGAAAGGGGAAAAATGCCAGAAATGTGGCCCAACTCTTTTCTGATTAAAGACACCAGGACCGAGTCCCTAAACCCTTACCAGGGACTTTGCGGCACCTCAGGTGATTCTGAATGTAATGATTTGTAAATGTGAGTCATCACAGGGAGGTGTCTTGTCGGCTGCAGATTCCTCACCTCTTGTGGCATTTGGACACATGACTCAGAGCTAAGAATAATCCACCTAATTATAGGAGAGGCTGGCAGAAAAGACTGACTTTAGGACAAAAGGGTTCACAGAGGTACTTCGAAAGTTAAATACAGACAAACCCTCCCACTTTACACGTGTATTTATATGTGCTAAACAATGAAACATCTGACAATAAATACAACTCTCTGTTCAAGTTAAAAGTCATTGGATTTACTAAACAAAACCAAATGAAAACATAGATTATAAAGACTTAATTTTGTTGTAAAAAAATGTTTTACAGTCCAGAGCAACATTTTTAATATGCAATCTGTTCATTTAAAAATTTTGCTCTATTTTACAATAGTATAAAAAAAATAATCTCACATCGTGAAAACGTATTTAACTTGTTCTTGACATTTTGATGATGCACGATATATATAAAAAAGAAAATTCAGCTTAAAATGGCATTTCTGAGTATTTCTTTGTTCAAATTGTTGCAGACAAATGAATGCAGTTTGCAAAAAAATTGTGACATCGAAAAAATAATGGGCGACCCACAAGCTAGACGACTTGATCAATGTACATTTGTGATTTTCTCGTCCGCGCTGGACGCTCAAGTTATTGGATAGCTCTAATATTGCGTGCCATTTTTTTTTCACCGGTAATTTTATGTTGGGGTGTGAGGGCTTTAAGCTTGCAGTAGAGTGTGTAAACAGAAAGCTCTCAGCAACTGGATGAGGAAGGGTGGCATGGTTGCTTCACAACAAATGTCCCGCCCCATAATTCAGGCAAATTTCTAATGAACTCCTACAGTTCTGCAGAAACAAAATCCTAGAAAAATGACAAGTTTGTGGATTCTAGATAAAGATAGCAATTTAAAAATAGCTCAAAAGATGATCAGTCTTTAACAAAAAGAATTGGCAATGCAATTATGAAACAACCAGAAGCAACATTAGATGAATTCAATACGCCCAAATGTTTAATATGATGGATTATTTAAAACAAAGAAAGCAGGTGAGCTTCATTGTAGATTTAAAGTCCTTTAAATCAGTCCCACAAACAGACAGTATGGAGCAATCATCAGAGCACACACTCCAGCACAGACAAGTGCTTTTGTAAGAGGAGCTTTACGATTTAACAAAAGCCCTCTATTCATCCACGGCATGTCTTTTTGAAAATGTAATAAAGTGGCACTCTTAAATCATTTCGCTTAACCATATATAGTATTTAGCTCAAATGTGAACTAATTTCTTTGTGATTTATATGCTGGACTTCAGAGTGTGTAATCAAACTGAAAAAAGGGGTTTTTAATAGATGTAATTCTGCTTAACGAACTAGCTCTCCACTGAAACTGCTGGGGTATTTAAAGTACTAAATGGAAGAAGCTAAATCGATTACTGAAAAGAAAGGAAAAGCTTGAACTAAAATTCACTTCCTGTCTTTCAGTGAGCTCAGCAATCTGCTCCTCCTGCTGGATCCACCCCCCGAGTATAAAAACTTGACGGCAGCAGTCAAACAAACAAGGCCGCGCAGTTCTGCTTTTTAAGCTATTACAGGAGGACAGCAGAACTGGTTCAGTTAGGGTTTGTGGAAAACCAAATCAGGAGGTGGTGGAGCCCTTAGCACCCACACTTTGACCTCAGCTTTGATGAACATGCCAGTTTTCAAGAAATTAGAGGAATGCATGTGCTAGAAAGAATAGAGAAGCGGGATTTTTGGCGTCTGAAGGGGCAAGAGGTGATGCAGAATGGCAGCGAGGACGTGCAGCAGACGTGGGAGATGGCAGAGCCGCTCTGACAGAACATGTTTCATGGGAGTGTCTGTCTGATGGAATGCACTCTGCTTCGGGGCAGATTCCAAAAGCATACTCGAGCTGCACTTGCAGCCAATTTGATTTTTATCACTAGCAGCCTTCTGTTACACAAATCTAATTCCTCCAAAGACGTCTGTGCCTTCTATATCATTTGGCTGCTCACGCGCAGAGAGCTTCAGAAGCTAAATCGATTCTACAAAAGAAAAAGCATTAGTCACATCCATGCAACACACCTTAAGAGCTGATAATACTATATCTCATGCCTTCTATCAGCTCATTCTGCACCTTTTTTAATCAACACTTTCAAATATGGTCAACAATTTCTACTAAACAAATTAGTTAATTCATTTTTTTCTTTCGTTAAAAGACAGTAAGACAAGTACAGAAGACCCCACCCAGGTGATTCCATTAACAGTGGAGCCTGAACGCATCATCATCATCTGCCAGCAAAAGTGTGTTTTCACTTCATGCTCATGTTTCCCTTCAAAGTTTGAGACAAAACTAGGGAAATAAACAACGTTTGTTCCCTTTATTAGTGAGAATCACCGACCTCGACCGGGTAATTGTGGGTAAAACTGATGGGATTAACACCTTGACTGAGATTAGAAGCGATCTCTGAAGTGAAAATAAACGAACCTGTTAAACAAATCGTGCCTCGGATTAGCCCAGTGAATTAGACACCGACATGACCAAATCAGTCCACCCCACCTGGAGCACCTTGGGGGGCGATAAATCGGGTTAATCCTAGGATTAACTTTTATGTTGGGTTTTTTTATATACCCAAACCCGGGTTAACGGAAAAGGTTATACCAAGAAGGTCCATTTTGAAAGCTAAGGTGCCACCCAGGCCCAGACTGAGCTCGGCTGACGGAAGCGCCACTTTTTGATAAATCAGTATCAAAATAACAGAGTTGTTTAAAAAACAATAAAGAAATACCAGTTTGACTCATAATACATTTTAATTAGTTGAATAAAAAGTGTTTTTTAGTTCGTGGAACGGCGCGACGTAAGCTAGCTGTTAGCTTGTCATGCTAGCGAAATACCTGTTCTGTTGGGTTGTTCGATTCATTCACAAAACACGTGAATTTTTCATTTTTTGGTGGAGTGAAAAACAGTTTCAGACACGGTGGAGCAGAAACAACCCCCCCTTTTCACTGTTTCCTAAACCCACGACTGTAAAACAACCACCTTTAGTGTTCTTACCTTGTCCAGACAATTCACTTTTTCCGTGGGGTAAACCACTAGATTACATCTGCTACACAACGGGTTCATGTTGGAGGAAGCTAGTTAGCGCAGAAACCGCCGATGATTCTGGCTGTAGGGGTGTACTGACGACTACTTCAAGAAAAATAAAAAAATCAACAGTACTTTGGAATCAATAGATGGCCAACAAAAATCTAGGTGAACGTAGCAAATCCAGGAGATTGTTGTTGTAGCTGCACAGCTGGCTGTCAGTCCTCTAACCAGGCACGGAAAGCGCGCTCCCTGCCCCACTCTCTGCGCGTGGCCGAGCATACAGGGAAAGAGCAATGTGGGAGGTTCGCGTTTTTAATTTTCTTTTTTAACTTTGAATAATGCTTTTATTACGCACAAAGAGGAAGCGGAACACAACTATAAAATAGGGTGGTGTAAAAACCCAGTTTTGTGCAACAGTGAAGGAAACCGGTGGAGCTCTGGAGGCGTTCACGTGCTCCCATTATTATTGTTATTTTATATCCTTTCTTCGAAAATTCGTGCGATCATTCAGTGGGGTTTTGGAGGGGAACCAATCTTTTTGCTTTCAAATCTCCCTTTTAGACATCTGCCACGTTCGCTGGATGTCCTACTTGATGTCTGCGACACACACTTGGCTAGAGCGACACCTGCTGGCCAGATTTGGTATGGTTTGCATGAGGAATTCAGCCTCAGGAACCTCCTCCCCATCAATTAATTATTAAGAAATATAATACACAATAAAAGTAAAATGTGTTTCGGACTGTAAAAATGTACAACATATGTTGTATTAATAGATAAGAAGTAGTATTAATAGTCAAAATGAGAAGCAAACTTTTTTTTTTCCAAATATAATATGACTTTGCATTCTATGGCAGCATATAATTATCTAAAATTTGAACATTTCTTTCAAAATTTCTCGTAATATTGAAATTACTTTATTTCAATCAACAAAAATAAAATTAAAAAATTTTAAAAAGAAAATAAGATAAAGAAATGCGCAAAATCACTAACTAGCTGATGACATAGCAGCAACTCATTTAGCAGCATTTATGTGGATGAAACTAAAATAAAATGTAAATATCTGTTTATTTTCCTCAACTGTAAATAAAAAAATCTGTTTCACAATCAGAAAAAATATTTATTAAAACTTCAGTGTAAATTCTAACTTTTAAATTCATTATTTATTTATTAAGTCAATTACTTTCCTAAAAAAATATAAGAGACACTACAATTTGTTCACATTCCATGTAATTTATAGTTTATGTCTTTATTTTGTCAACAATGGAAAATTACATTTTTCAGATTTGTAGGATTTATGATTATTTTTAGCTCTGGAAAGCTGCTGCAAAGATTACCACAAACTCTTGCATCACTTTAAATGAGTTGTTGGAGCCAGTGAGTTTTAATTTACCAATAATCAATGTCTTTGATGTTTTTTTCCAACAAAACACCACCTGTACAATTTTTTTTTTCCAATTAAATACCTCAAAAAATTCAAAGCATCTTCATCCGTACAGCAGCTTTCACACGCAGTTTGTTGAAAGTCCTTTAAAGACATGAAAAAATTAATAACTAAAAGCTTAAGGACTCCAATGTAAAAGTTATTAATATATACATAGGAAGTTTTACATTAAAACTGCCATTTTCAAATGTCACCAATGATAAATCTCCATGGGGGATTAGCCTATTTTTCAACGTATTAATATGAGTCCACATTCAGTTGATTTTCTGAACAATGGTTCCTCCATAGAGGGAGACATTCTTCAGGAAGAGGATTTTTTGGAGCATTTTTTTTATTAATAGAGGTATACATCATTGAGTTCACACATGGGGACTTTCACTGTTTAGTCTGAGTCAACTAAAACCTGTCACTAAGTCTTGCTGCGGTTCTATTCCAGTCACTTGAGGGGTTTTGACCTTCTGGTTCCTCACAAAAATTCTCACAACCATTGAGGTATGAGTGTGAAACCACATTTCCTTTTACTCTGTTAGTCTTTTTTTGTGTGTCCATAAGACAGTTTAGAATCTTTATTAAGTTTGTTAGTGTCAAATTCAAAGAGTTTGACTTTGTACAGTAAAAGTAATAAAATAAAGCACCAAAAAGTATATCGATTCAGTTCACACATGTAGTAAATTAGAAAAAAAGACTAAACTGAGACATCAAGAAAAAAGTATGTTAAAACAGGGCCTAAAGCTGAAGAAAAACATGAAAAAAGCCACAATTCTTTTGTGGTTCACTGTATATAAGGATTTTAGAAAATGGAAAAAACAAGAAAACAGCATTATTGAACAGTCAGTGTGAGAAGGCATATTGTTTAGAGAAGGAAAAAAACATACATTTCACCAAAAGTACACTTCCTTCTCACTCCATACTTTGTGTACTTATCTTGTAGTTTTTGTTTATTTACTATAAAGTCCAATTTTTGTCCTCTAAGTTTGTTCCGTCTTTTGTGGAACTTTCTGCTTTAATCTTTGTTTTTTTATTCAATGTTTGAAATAAGATGTCCTCGTTCCCTTTAAAAATGCTGCTTTCGAGAAACACTATCCTTCTTTAATGTCTAACTCATGTTTCTGTCTTTCTTCTTTGATTGTTGAGTTTTATCTAAAGTGACACTGCGGACAATAGATCTGGCTGCAGCTTGACACTTGTATGCTCTTGTGTATTCAGAGGTTGTGTTATCTGATTTTGTCTTTAAAAAAACATTGAAAATAAACAAAACAGTTCAGAAAAACAGCATTAAATGCAACATTTTGACAGTGTAGTTCAGGGGTCTGCAACTTTTAGCAGTAAAAGAGCTATTTGGGCCTGTTTGTTACTGATCAAAACCTAGTAGAAGCTGCGAAATCTTTAATAAAATTTGATACTGTTTTGCATTCATTCACTTTTTTAATAATATGAATTATATTTCTTTTTTGACATACACAAAACCCAAAATAATAAGAGAAAATTTATCAAAATGAGATTTTTTTTTTTTTTTTTTACTTTTGACAGAGGCCTTCCTTTCAAAATAAAAGACTTCCTGTCCCAGTGTAGCTAATGTAATCCTCCCAAAAGTTTGAAACAAAGCAAGACACACTAAAAAAAACATTTTATCTTCTAAATAAACGGAGCAAATTTTGATTTGAAATCTGTGCATTCTGGTGGGAGCATAGAATATTCTTGATGTCAGCATGGACTTAAAACCCTTTACATAGTTTCTTTTACTTTCTAGGTGCACCTCTACAATAATAAACTTAGCATAATTCATCAAAATTAAATCAATGCTAATTGAGTAACCCTTACTTCTAAAAAATGACAAATATTTTAATATTCTTTGGCCAGGGAACCACTTTAGAGTTCAAAAAGAGGCACATGTGGCTCTGGGGCCTCAGGCTGCAGACCTCTGGACTAGATCTTCATGTGTGTCTTCGGGATTGTAGGCAGAGATTTCAAACTTACACATTCAAATTCAGATACAGAATTTTTTACACAAACCTTCTCAAATAGTTAAATTCAAATTAATCTTTAAACATAGGTAATCACTTAGGTCACAAACAAGCTCGACTGATCAAAAATCCAAGAATGGTCAAGCCTCAACAATGCAGTATTTTTCTTGACCTTCTCTCTCCACTTCTGTGTATCCAGGTCGCTTCTTCTGAAACCTTAAGGAGGGCCAGTAGCTCTTGCGTCTCTGAAAAGCAATAACCGATAAATCCTTGATCTGGTGTTGAAAACCCAGGTGTCATTTTAAACTTACCTGGGTGAGGTACAGTGGTGATGACACAGTGGGATGGCAGCTGATGTAGAGAGCAACAAGTATGAGAGCCAGAAGAAGCACCAGAGCAGCTGCCACCCCAGCTATCACCCCAGCGTTTGCCCGTCCTTTACTCTTGGTTGATGGGTTGGTTTTCACCTCTGAAGCCAAAATGGAAACACGAGAAAAAATCCAAACAATAGTAGTGGCTTCTATAGTAACTTAAATGTAGGATTTTTATATTTATATTTATATTTTTAGATTTCACTGCAATTGATTCTCACCCTCGTTTTGACAGCCTTCTGGAGGAGGCAGCAGCGTCATGCCCTCAGTCTCTGGAGTGTAGGATGAACCGGTGTAGCTGTCATCACTGTAGTCATCACAGGTTGCATTTTTGCTCTGCTCAAACACCACAAATGATGAACCCATGAAAAAAAATCAAAAAAAGATTAAATAATTCAATGAAATAATTAGAGCTGTGAACATTAACGCATTAATGAATGTGATTAATCAAAAATATTTGAAACGTTAATATGTACTAACACAAATTAATCGAAGAAACGGAGATTTGCTTTAACTCTGCAATTCAGGCTTTCACGGCGTGAGATTTTTACTACTTTTTTCCTCCTATTTTGTGGTTTAGATCATTTTTTTCTCAAAAAGCAGATTCTTTTATCCATGTTCTGGTGCCATATTGTACAAACACATTTTACCTGGTAAAACATTGTGATTAATCGTGATTAATCTCAACGCAAAACTGCGATTAATCAGATTTTTTTTGTCATCGATTGACAGCAGTAATTAAAAATAAATGTTCTAAATGTGGTTTTGTGTGTGATTTTAGATTTTGATTATTTGCAGATAGACTAAAAAAAATTGTATCTATTAATCGTGATTAATTTTTTCCAGGTTTGCGATTAATTAGTTAAATTTTTTTAATCGACTCCCAACCCTACAAATCTCTCAATATTAGTACCTCTTCCAAACAGGAATAATCCAACCATTCTTGTCTGTGTCGATCCATCCCATCGGAGCACCTGCAAACACATCACGGACGAGAAATTTGGCGGCATGCAGCATTCTGTGCAGAAATCCTGCGCAGGACGCCTCACTCACCTCTGGAGAACATGACACCAACTGCAGCCTAAGCTTAGTTTGGATGAGAGGCAGAGCTCACAGCTGTTATGTTGAAGACAGGCTAAGGAATAAAACGTATTTAGTGGCTTCAATGAAGTATTTTAAATAGTGTATTTTTAGTAATTCCAGAAATACTTACTAGGTAGTGGTGTAAACTCGACAGCAGAGTAACTGGTTATCTTTGCTATGTCTATTTCCGCCCGATGATATTCGTAGATCATCTGCTGAGCTGCATTTTCATTAAAGATACAATGCTTAGTATACAACGGGTTTGTGGTGTTTTATTTTGATAAAGAATTAAA
This sequence comes from Oryzias melastigma, assembly GCF_002922805.2. Classification (NCBI taxonomy): domain Eukaryota; kingdom Metazoa; phylum Chordata; class Actinopteri; order Beloniformes; family Adrianichthyidae; genus Oryzias; species Oryzias melastigma. Next base: position 5,172,790 of record NC_050519.1, read on the forward strand.
ATAACCTGGTGACTGAGGAGATGCTGGTGTGACCATGAATGCATCAGACAAACCGACCTTTATCGGATGCTCAGAGGATCCCATTACGTCTAATGACACGGGTATCTGGAAAATAGGCCAAAATGTAGAATAAAATGTAAAAGTTAGGCTGGAGACTTATGTGAAGAATGTTAAGAATTAAAAAGGAAGGGTGTGCATCACTTCTTGGTAGCTGAAAGTGATCGTTCCAGTTCTATAAAGTGCTGCTTGAAACGTGAAAGCGCCTTCTGACTCTCTGCCTGAAAGCCTGACGTTCTCCCACTGGACCACAAACACATCTCCTGAAAAAGAATTAAAAACAAACAGAATTACAAATTTAAGAACTTAAAAATAAAGACAAAAAACATCAGATGCTGTCTTACCATTATCCAGATATTGCACAGTTGATTCCTTAGAATAGTTGGGGTCAAAATTGGCCATCAGAGGAGCGATGTACTGTGTGGTGGTCAGCATACGGTGAGTAATATCCGCTGTGAAGATGAATCCTGGAAAATGTCCACACAGATGAATATGTTGGCCTTAAGGAGGACTTTTCACCTTTAATCACACTTTTTGCACTCAAGGTTTCCTCGGCATCTGTTAGGCAATGGTGATGTACCTCCTGTTGCTATGGTGATCTGCCTCAGGTAATGTCCATAAAAAGGAAAGGCGAACGACAAGGCGACCCTCTGCAGAGAGAGAACACATGAACACAATAAATTCATTCATTGAGATACAATTCTGGATTTTTTTTGTATCATTTTGCTCAAAGAAGCATTTTTTAATGAAAAAATATAAATAAATTCAGCTTCACTTTATTTTGTTTTGTCTAAAATACAGAATAAACCAACATTTTGTTAAAGAGGTTACAGTTCAGTTGTATTTAATAACAGATTAAGAGGCCTTCGGTTCAACTTTGGTTGTTCTGCTGAGACTGCACATTCAGTTGGTGTACTTTTAGATTAGATTAAATTAGAAATAGTTTATTTCAAGCAATAAAAGCAAGAGTAATGCACAAATAAGAGCTTTACATCCTTACAAGATCATGTCAAACACTGAAGAATTAGGGGTCAAATTACAGATTGCTTGAGAAGGGAGTGGGAGGAAGTGAATTTATAATTCCACCCATCTCTACCTTTATATAAATTATCATCATTTGGTTTGTAACTTCTAATCAGATATTTATAACATACTAACACAGATACAGGTAATTAGGAATCCTTAAGTATCAATAAAACTATCAAAAATATTTACATACCCTATTTTTTTCACTAGAAAAAAAAAATCATTAAGATAATCCACATTTTTTTAAACTAAGAAGTGATATGATTATTGATCAATTGTATTATTTATGGTAATGCCGGGAGGTAAAAAGTTCCATATTCTGTCTACAGTTCTTTGTAAATTAAGTTTTATTTGATTCCGTACAATTTTAAAACAAACCAGAATTTTCTGATAAATAAAAATGACATAAAATAAAAAACAATATTTTATTTTCCCAAAATGCTCAAAAATATTTTACAATTAGAAAAGAAAAATCCTAAATCCTATTTAAAAAGTGTCTACTGAATCTTATTTTTTTAATTCTTTATTCATTTTTGCTCTACTGATTGCTTTAATGCTATAAAGAATTCCACAATTTGAAAAATGAACAATGAAAATCCATTTCCATCTTTATTTTCCCTCTTTTGTCAAAATGGGTTAAGAGATACAATGAAAAGCTGCAGTTTTTAAATTTGCATTGAAGGTTTATAGTTAAAGCCTCAGCTGTAGGCGTCTCTCCAATTTAAGCAGTCTCTTGTTCACGTGACACGCCATAAAATGATTGATTTTGTTTTCTTTTGTACTTACTCATAAAGAAAACAAGAATGCTTAAGCGTTTGACTCACCGCAGCTTGCTTGTATGAATTTGACAGAAGGCCATGGACTCTAACTTGGCCGTGTCGTGGATCGCTCATGTCCACCCAGAGGTCATGTGTGCGCTTGTCCTTGGTGCCGAAGTATCTCCACGTGTAATACTTGGCAGAATCCTTGATTTTAAGGAAAAGATGAAACATTAGAAAGGTGGAGTTCACAGAGTGTAACAGGCTTCAGTCATCCACTGTTGTGTGCTTTCCAAGTTTGTGGAAAGAAGCAAATGTTTCTTTCCTAAAGAGGGCAGTGTTTAACTCCAACTAAAATAAACAGAACAGGTTACAAAATCAAAATAATCCCCAAAGCCGCAGCAGTCATGAAAAACATCGTGGTGCGGCTCTCACCGCAATTCGTGTCATGTTGTTAGGCAGAGTGTTGATGGTTACTTCTCCACCCAGAACTGCCCTGCTTTTCCTCGTGTGGTCCAAGGATGATCTCTGGGGTCTGTCATCTCCCTGCTCTTGTGAAGTCCCTCCATACCACTCATCTGTCCAAAAGAATGCATACTAATCTCATTTTTCTGATAGGATTTCATGGTCTGAGCTCTAATGTTTGATTTAAAAAAACAAAACAAACAAATCTACTACAAAATCCCAAGGAAAAAAAAAAGACACAATATACAAAACATTTCAGACACTAGTTTGATTCCGACTCCTCGGAGGGATGTTTACAGCTGCGGCTTTGCACTGAGTCGGTGAGCCAAATGAAAAATGAACAATTTGCTTTTGAACTGCTCTGCCTTACGCCTGAAGGCAGAGACGACGCAAAAACATTTACCGATAGTCTGGAAGTCACAGTCAAAACCTACAATCAAATTAGACCAACTCTGGTAAGCAAACTGGTGTAGGTTAGCTTTCAAAACCTGTGGGTGTTTTAACCCATATTTAACTATCAACCCACCCATTCATGCTTTAGTTTTGAGAGAGTGGAAAATGTGCGATTGCTGGTTTGTTTATGCTTAAAACAGGATTTAGACCCACAGACTTTTTATGTTCTTACAGCCTTTATTTAATGCAGCTGCACTAAAATAACCTCAGAACGTTGTTTCAGCTGAATGTTTCAAAGGCTTCACTATTTCTGAGGGACTTTATTCGTGAAAATATTTCAGGACAGATATTTTTTAAGTTTAATGTACACCTAATTGTCTAGTGTATTTAAAAAAAAATACATTTCACTTATATTTAGAAATAGAAATGAACATTTCAAATAAGGGAATTCTTTGAAATATAACTTAAAATAAAAACGATTTTAGTGAGAAATTAATTTAAATAGCTCTGTTTTTTAATTTCAATGTATTTAATCAAGTATTCAATTGTGCAATTGTGTTATATTATCCATGTATGTTATAATATATTATATGTACATGTTTATTTTATTTTATGTGTTTTATTATTTATTTACTAAGGCAAAGAAACACGTCGTTTTTACTGGGAGCATATGAAAACGTCACTTACCTTTTTGACCCTACAGGATACTGTAGTGACGTAACAGCTACTATATAAACCCGAACGCAGCGCCAATTTCTTCACGGGGTGTCCCCCTTCTAACCCTAATTCGAGTCTTGCCTCCTGTACGTTACGCATGCTGTTTTTTCCCCTTTGGCTTTTCAGCTGGCTACAGGAGGATTTGGGCGCGAAGCTGGAAAACATCCGAACAAAAAAAGCCAAAAATGACACCCCGTCGCCCTCAGCTCCCCGAAACGCGGACAGCTCGGCTGCCGCTAAGAGTTCGTCTCTGTGGTTTCGGGGATTCTCTGCTGAGCAGATTAAAAGTGAGCAAGGTGATTCGGCCGAACCTTTTGTGGTCCGGTTCGGTAGCCGACGCTCAGACAAACTCACCTTTTAAATGGGAAGTTCAAAGAATTGCTCGTGCTACTTTCTCTGGCATGCTAACATAGCAAGTAGCTTGCCTAGCTAGCATATGAAACAGCCGAGCGTTGAGCTTTAAAAAGTTTCATTTCTGCTTTACTTTTGTCTTAAATTGAATAAAAACATTTGACTGAAACATCCAGTTGAAACATTGTTACTTTCAAATTACAAATGGCATGTTGGAAGCATACACGATCGTCTGTTTGCTCATTTCCGACTATTTGCAAACTTTTTTTTTCCAATTTTACTTTGGGTAGTAGCAATGCAACAGGGCCACGAAAATGAGGTTTAAACCAATATCTTGTGGCAATTTTCTTAGGATTGAGGACAAATAAATAGAAAATTGTTCAATGTTCCATTCTGTGTAGTTATTTATTATGTGAAACAGGAACAGACGGGGAAAATTTGAAAAAGCTTGTAGTTTTGACATAGATGCTACAGTCTGGAGGCCACAAGCCCCCTGCTATGCATCCTTGTGTAGACGACTAGATCCGTGTACGTCTTAATTTTCCTAAAAACTAGATAGCTCCAATGTTGCTCAGATAGTCCATTATTTTATAAACTTAACTAATCTACATTAAATAAATGCTAATTTAGTAACTCTTACTTGAAAAAAAAAATAGAATTATTTTGTTTTTACTTTAGCCACCACTGTGGAGAGGTAAAAGAGCCTCAAGTGGCTCCAGAGCTGCTGGTTGCAGACCCCTGATCTAGATGATCACCCCCTGATCAACGTTTGATCTACTTTTAAATCTTTCCCAGTTGTGATTATACTGTTTTTAGGCAAAATTTACAACAAAAAAAAAAACTGTCACTTTCTAGGACATAATTCATCTGAAATTCACCTCTGAGTTTTGGGCAGGACAGTTAGCCCTGACTTTATCTCATCCCTTTGTTCTTCACAACCCAAACTTAACATTACCGGTGCAACAAAAATGGCGAGCAAAATGAAAACTTTCCACTTGTTCAGTTTTGAGCCAAATGTAAGCGCCAACGAGGAAAATGAAGACGTACCTGGATCTATTTTTCTACAAGTGGATGAACGGAGTGGAGCAGGGAGCTTGTGACCCTCTCAAACTGCATTTATTTGTCTGCTCCTGATTCACAATAATTTAATAAAAAAAGAAATTCAAAGAAAAGCTTAATGTTCTGTGTTTATGTCACATGTGTCAAAGTCAAGGCGGGGGCCGGATCTGGCCCTCCAGGTCATTTTATTTTATTGTTATTAATGGCCCAATGTTATCTTGCGCTTATTTCTAACTTGTATAATTATGACTAAATATATTTTATGGAGAGCAAAACATTGAAAGTTGCTTAATGTTTTAAGTTGTTTTATTCTGGAATAATATACCTGCCTTTTTACTAGTCATGATTATTATAAAAAGTTACGGTTTTAAAGTTTTCAAAATTGGCATTTACTAAAACTTTTTAGGCTATTTTGGAGTTTAGCTATTATTTCAGCTACATGCTAACTGTTATGGCTAATTTAGGCTTTATTTTTTATTTTATTTGTTTAGGCTGTTTTGGAGTTTAACTAATATTTCAGCTACATGTTAGCTGTTTGGGCTGATTTAGGCTTTATTTTTTTTTAGGCTGTTTTGGAGTTTAACTAATATTTCAGCTACATGCTAGCTGTTTGGGCTAATTTAGGACTTTTAAAAAGTTTTTTAGGCTGTTTTGGAGTTTAGCTAATATTTACATGCTAGCTGTTTTGGCTAATTTAGGCTTTATTTTTTTAGGCTGTTTTGGAGTTTAACTAATATTTCAGCTACATGTTAGCTGTTTGGGGTTATTTAGGATTTTTTAAAAGTTTTTTAGGCTGTTTTGGAGTTTAGCTAATATTTACATGCTAGCTGTTTTGGCTAATTTAGGCTTTTTCCGTTTTTTTAGGCTTTTTTTAAGTTTAGTTATTTTTTCAGCTACATGCTAGCTGTTTTGGCTAACCTAAGTGTTTTAAAATCTGCTCTTAAAAGACTCAGTCATGGTCAAAAGTCTTCTTTTACCATTTACTGTAGACGTAGCTGATGTTGGTTAGCTGCCTGCATTTCTGTCTTGATTTCAGTCGCCTGTGCCAAACCCTCAGTGTTCAGTCTGCGTGGGATATTGGCAAGGCCTGCTTTAAACATCACTCTGCCTACACTCTATTATTATTCTGATGTATTCAACAGCCACAACAGTTACAGTTTAACAAGTTTCTGAAAGGGCAGTCCAAATGACCTGACCTCATAGGGCTCTTATATTTGTTTTTCTCCACCCTTTTGACTGGAGTAAGTGGTGTGTCAAGGCGTTTTGTGGGAGAGTGTGTGTTATTGTAAACCTAGACTTAAACCTGCCGTTGCGTATGTGAGGTAAGAGCTCCAGATCGACACACTTGCAGAGATTGGCACTGCCGAATAAGCACACTGGCTTTTGGAAGTGGATTAGTGCACAAGCTCAAAATAAAGCTGGGGGTTTCGTCTTCACAGGTCATCGTTCCATTTAACAAGATTACTATGTTTATTGGAAGAAATTCAAATAAACAGAGGCCAGGTTTGGATTAAAGCTCCATAAGATGTAATTCTTGTTCATCCATTCATGTAAGGTGAAATGGAAACACAGGTGCAGGGTGTGAAATAATAATTTATGTTATTTTTAGCTTTAAATTGTCACTTGCTGCACCCAAAAATCTTAGTTAGATGATGATTTTTTGGTGTATTTTATTGATCGTTTAGTCCTATCTACGTCTAGAAATAAATAAAATAAAAAGTCAAAATGATAAGTGAGTGGAAAATACTTAGTGGCCAGAAGAAGAACCATTTACTTTTCACAAACAATAAAAGGCCAGATGTTTTGGCGTGAAGACTGACCTCTTCCTGCTCTTTAAGGAGCTCCACTTTTAGCTGCCTTTTTGTGTGAGTGGTCAGCCGAGCCTGGTTAGAGAGGGCACACCCTTCCTGGGTACAGGCTGCAGGAGTTGGCAGCGACTAACAAACATCATCCACAATCAACCTCCACAGTTTGCTTCCAGGAGTTTGAATTTCCCTACTTTTACTCAGTTAAAAAAAGTTTTGACTAAATTCAATTATAAAGATCTCTGTGTATTCGTGGTTTTCATTGGGGAAAATCACCAGCGATCCTAAACGTCTGTTAAATGGCGTGGATAATGGTGGTGCGTAATGTTTTTTTTGGCCAGCATTGGAGATGGTGACATATTACAATTATCTTTTCTAATGACTTTAGGGGAGTTTTTTTTTTTTTTTTTTTTT
>NC_050519.1:5179854-5182443 GCF_002922805.2 Oryzias melastigma
CCATGAGAACTCAAGGTTCATGTTCTGCAAAGGAAACACAAACTGCTCCGTGGGCAGCAACAAGGACATTTATGGTTCTTGTTTCCCAAGAAAATGGAAGAAACGTGACCCTAAAATCCTGAATCGATTGTGAGACTCCTCCATAAATCAGATTTCCCCAAACACGTGTGTTTTGATTACGAGTCAGTTTCATCAAAATAAGGTTCAGTTTGAGTTTCACAGACAATAACAAAGGGTCAGTGATTCAGTCTTTCAGATTGGATCCATTTCAGAAATTTGGCTTTGCAAACCTTACAGGGCAAGAACCAGCAGGCCATATTTGGAGGTCATTGTCTAAGGAAACAATTAATTTTCATTTTGTTTTTAAAGTCTGGTTCGAATGGCTTAAATGGCTCTCGGAGGACCAATTTTTTAAGCCACTGTGTTTACACATAGCTTAGTGGCACTAAAAAAAGAATAAAATAGTGAAAAAAGATAATACTATCTCTTTCATTGCCCGCCTTCATTTTAGAACACTGTGGCGATCATTGACTCTGCTTTGAGAAGGTAACATGAAATTTCTAAGTAATTTTGTCCTAAAAGCTCTGTTGTCTCTCAAACCAGAAAAACTACATTTTTTATTTGATTATAATAAAAAAAAAATATTCCAAACTTTATCTCAAAAAGGCAAAATCCCCTCACAAAACAGACTCAAAACCCACAAAACAATTACAAACAAGCATTTCGTAGCAGCTTAGATTAGAAAAACTGCAGAATTATAACAGTAGCAAAAGAAAAATCTAATTTTAAACTTTTGACAGTCAGCTCGTGGCTCAGACTGAGCTGCATGCTTGTGGAATACCGCCTTTTTATTGAGCCAGTTATTGTAAACTAGTTCATTCTATTTTCTGTGCAAAGTGGAACAGACTGGGCCAAGGCCTTCTCCATAAAATCTCCTACTGAAGTTCTGTGGTTTGCAGCATGTCAAAATAGAACACAAAGTGGCACGGATTCTGTAGCATCGGTATGAAAATGAAAACGTTGGTGGGTCTCACATATTAAAAAAGGCTAAAATATTTTTTCCGTATTAAAAAAAAGCTGAAAAAGTTCTGCAAAAACTTAATGTGCAATATTTAACACATTTATTTATGCATGAAAAGCGAAGAATTCAGAAAACATGCAGCACTCACCTGTCTGCTGCTGAACCCAAACATTAGTCATTTCTATTTGGGAGAAACAGAGAAGCAGCATCACCAGATGGAAGCACATGTTTGACCAAAAAGTGTGGTGTCTGCTCCTGCTTTCTTCTCACTTGCCTCCTCTGCAAAAAAAAAAAAAAGAAATCTTCCACAACCACTCTCCTCTTCCTCTGGATCTAACTACACCCCTTCTCTCCTCTGCAGTTTGTCGCTCGTGATCTCAAAGACAAACGCCTCAGCTGATAGGCTTTGAGTCGGAGAGTTATTTATCATCTTCGGACGTGACGTCGAACTATTTTGCTAAACTTTAAAGCACTTCATCAGAGAGACGGTATCATTCTGAAGGCAGATGAAAACAATTTGGCACCTCCCTCTGTCTAAACCAGCTGCTGAAAACCTAAGACATGTAACATCTGAGATGATGTTAGAGCGCCAACAAAACAAAAGCCAGACTCACAATCAGTGCTGGTCCTGAAATTACACAATCAGCATCAACTCCGTTTACAGTGTCTCTGCTGTGTTTGAACAATATAATCACTTTGTTGTCCCCGTGGAACCGAAAAGACGCCTTTTTGCTGCTTAATTACCCCTGGATATGTGAAAAACGTGTGTTTTATGGCATGTGAAGCAAACTTTATGTGCTTTGTGGTGAACTCCAGCGCCTCTCATAGCCACTGTTTTCACGTTTTCTATCAACTGTGGGAGCAAGAATGGATTCTGTGGGAGAAACATGAAGACCCAGAGTTTGTTGTATGTACTACTTCAAAAGTCATAAATTTTATAGGCCACTGTTAGGACAGAATGTGTGAAAGTGGAAGTAACACAAACAAGTCATTTTTTTTCCAGATAATTTTGTAAAGTGTGTATTTTGTACATCTGGTTTAATGTTAAAATACATCTGATGCAATACATCAATTTTTATAATTTGCTATTTAAATTGTTGCATGGTTAAAGCTACACGTTACACAAGGTTACATGCTCTCCTGCTAATTTTACCGCCCCTAAAACCCACAATCTAACATTACTGGTGCAACAAAAAGGAACATTGGAGGAAAACAAAGACGTACATGGATCTAGTCATCTGCAAATGGATGCATCAAAATGGAGAGGAGCTTGGAGCTTGATGTTGTAGATTTTGTATATATATTATATATTGTGTCCATGGTTTTTCGTCACACCTACCAGCTTTTTCAAGCTGTACATTTTTGTCTGCTCCTGAATCACAATGATTTGAATAAAGAAATAGTCAGAAATACACTTTTAAGCATAATTTTCAAACTATATGTCTTGCGTCATGAGAAAAATGCCACAAGAACGTGTTAAAAACCCTATTTTCATCAGAGTGGGTCAATTGGAAGTCAATATCTCAGTATTTGGGAATTTCAGGTTAAGCAAATACATTTACTCTTTT
>NC_050519.1:5182511-5187142 GCF_002922805.2 Oryzias melastigma
AACATAGAACCTGCTATTTAAGTGCTATATTTTTCAACCAGAAGATGTCAGTGAAGTCCTGGTTCAGAGAAAAGTAGAATTTTCTTCCAGGAGAATTGTCTATTTATTATGTTTTAACATTGATTTTGATTTTTTTCTGTATCATTCATTTATTCAGGAAAATATTTCAGGACAGATATTTTTTAAGTTTAATGTACACCTAATTGTCTAGTGTATTAAAAAAATACATTTCACTTATATTCAGAAATAGAAATGAACTTTTCAAATAAGGGAATGCTTTGAAATATAACTTAAAAACGATTTTAGTGAGAAATTAATTTAGATATCTCTGTTTTTTAATTTCAATGTATTTAATCAAGTATTCAATTGTGCATTTGTGTTATATTATCCATTTATGCTATAATATATTATATGTACATGTTTATTTTATGTGTTTTATTATTTATTTACTAGGGCAAAGAAACACGTTGTTTTTATTGGGAGCATATGAAAACGTCACTTACCTTTTTGACCCTACAGGATACTGTAGTGACGTAACAGCTACTATATAAACCCGAACGCAGCGCCAATTTCTTCACGGGGTGTCACCATAGACTGTATATAAAATAACTGGACAGAGCAAGCCCCCCTACTTCCGTGTTCCATATAGGAAGTACCACTGGGTTGCAAAAAGGCCAAAGTCCCATTGACTTACATTGAGAAACAGACAGTTATTTCTCAGTCATTTTATATGTCAGAATAATCATTCTTCCTCTGCTGCTTTCTGCTTAACTTCTTTTTTCTAATCCTAATTTTTTTAAAAAATTTTTTTTCCATTATCACAAGTTATTAGAGTTATAAATTGACCAATCAGATGGCTCAATAAGCGTTTGTGGGTCTGACGTCGACCGTCTGGGGGGTTTGATTGACAGATGACGGGTAGCCAATGGGAGCAGACTTCATCAATGGGTCCGTGAAGACCTTTTAACACCTACTTTACAATTCAACAATGTACCAATCATTGTCCTACTGTTGTTTTCCTCAATGGAATGTACCGATGCAGCAGTTTAAAACAACAAGAGGAGCATGCTGTCGACATTTTTAGATGAGGATTTACTCTGTAGAAATAGATTTCAGTCTGGGGTTATGTGATTTGGACTTTTTTGTTTGTTTAACAGTCGTTTTTCACTGTTTTGATTGTAGCTTATAAATTATAAGTTACATATATGCGCATAAAATCACCAACCGAAGATTCATCTTCGCCGCAATTTTCCAGCTTCAGCCTGAATTAGACGCAGCCATCTGAGGAGCACGAGGCAAACTTGAAAGGACCTGGTAGTATTTTCAAACAGAAAAAAGATCCAGCTGTTCACTTGTTAGGATGGTTATTTATTTTAAATACCGCTGAACGCGCTTCTCACGTGCATCTGATCGGACTGTAAACCTGGCTGCGCATGTGAAGTAAAGCTGCGGCCCGCGGGAGGGGGCCGCGCGCAGTTCGGTCGAGGCGTCACCCAAATGCTCCTTTTATCTCGACAAAAAGGAATAAATGTGAGGAAATCCCAAAGGACCGCTGACAGAATCAAATGTTGGAATGGTTCTCCCTCAAAGGCTTCAACAATGACTTGTACAATTCTCTCGAGCCGCTGACGCTGAAGTTAGCTTCGGATTCACAGCGAGAGCGTTCCACTGTATTTTTCGAACTCAGACCGCCTAAAAACAGGTTCTGTTCGGAAAAATCAGAAGCCAACTTAACGGTTGTCTCGAGCCGGCGTTTACATCCTGCGGTCTCGTGGTAGAGGCGTGGAAAGAGGCAGACGGTTGCAATAAACTCACTCCTGATTGGCGACAGTACTTCCTGTAGATTCCATGACTCAGCTATGACTCAGACCAATCGCTGAAGATTTTTTGCAAATGGCGGTATCCGTTTCAGGAATTGACGGTGAAAGCGGCGGCCTACTTTCACGAGGAGAGGAAGTAATGCATTTCCAATGGGGAACCTCATTGCTCGCTCTGTCCATTATTTTTACAGTCTATGGGTGTCCCCCTTCTAACCTTAATTCGAGTCTTACCTCCTGTACGTTACGCATGCTGTTTTTTCCCCTCTGGCTTTTCAGCTGGCTACAGGAGGATTTGAGCGCGATGCTGGAAAACATCCGAACAAAAAAAGCCAGAAATGACACCCCGTCGCCCTCAGCTCCCCGAAACGCGGACAGCTCGGCTGCCGCTAAGAGTTCGTCTCTGTGGTTTCGGGGATTCTCTGCTGAGCAGATTAAAAGTGAGCAAGGTGATTCGGCCGAACCTTTTGTGGTCCGGTTCGGTAGCCTACGCTCAGACAAACTCGCCTTTTAAATGGGAAGTTCAAAGAATTGCTCATGCTACTTTCTCTGGCATGCTAACATAGCAAGTAGCTTGCCTAGCTAGCATATGAAACAGCCGAGCGAGCTTTACTTAAAGCTGCAAAAACACTTGAAACTGTGGAGTTAAGCTTTAAAAAGTTTAATTTCTGCTTTACTGTTGTCTTAAATTGAACGTTCTGTTTGCTTATTTGGGACTATTTGCAAAAATTTTTTTCTTTCAATTTTACTTTAGTAGCAATGCAACAGGGCCACAAAAATTGGGGTTTTTACTATTATCTTGTGGAAATTTTCTTAGGATTGAGGACAAATAAAAAGAAAATTCATTTTTTTTCAATTTGCCATTCTGTGTGTAGTTATTTATTCATATTGTGAAACAGGAACAGATAGGGAACATTTGAAAAAGCTTGTAGTTTTGACATAGATGCTACAGTCTGGAGGCCTCAAGCCCCCTGCTATGCATCATGTGTAGGTGACTAGATCCATGTACGTCTTAATTTTCCTAAAAACTAGATAGCTCCAATGTTGCTCAGATAAGTGCCAGGTTGCGGTTGAGAGGGGCTCAAAGATAGCAGGAGAGTATATAAACAGATGGATGACAGGAAGTGGGGGCAGACCTACTTTGACCCAACAGTTACACCTGCAATTGAAAGGTGAATTTCTTATGACCTAGATCAGGAGGGGTGTCAGACCCAAGGCCTGGCTTCCTGCTTTTAAAAATCCTACCTTATCTACTGATGATTACCTGGATCAGGTGGGTTTAGCCCAGAGGTCGGCAACCTTTAACAGTAAAAGAGCCATTTGGACTAGTTTTTTACTGATCAAAATCTAGAGGGAGCCACATAGATTTATTTCAGCCTTTAAGAAATTTGGATAATTCATTAGCATTTAAAAAATCATAATAAATATGAATAATTCCTATCTTTTAGAACAACCAAAAGCAAAAATATAAAAAGTGTTTTAAAAAAATGTTTTTTTCATTTTTATCTTTTACCTTAGATCAAGGGTCTCAAACTCGCGGCCCACGGGATTCATATGAATCATATGAAAGATTAATGATGGTGCGGCCCGCAAGGCTGATATGAATAACACTTGCTGTGTGCAGAGCTGAACGAACCAATCACGGTGAGATATATGGCTCTGGAGGTGGGACATCAACGGGCTGTCCAGTACCTCCTCGCTCATTCTTTCATTCCTCCAGTCAGCTGGGCGGAGGAGGAGCCATGAAGCACCGAACGCAATTCGCGTGACAAATTCGCGTGCCCCGTGTGGGGAATTTGCTGCTCGCGGCTTGTCAAAAAATGTGTTTCTGTCACGCGCCGCGTGTAGGAGGAGCTATCAGCTCCATCTGTGGAAGTCTTTCTTAAAAGGAATACACATATGATGTCAAGGAATACGTTTTTTGATGTGCTGACTGTTCCTATTAAATCAGAGCTTCACAAGCTCCGAGTCGCAAATCTGTAGCCCGCCCCACGCGGCGATCTGCTGCTCCTGCCTGTCAAACATGTGATCCTGAGCTTGGCTCGCACCTGCGCGCGCGTCTGTGAATTTTAAGGTTCACACACCGGCTGTGTCGGTGCGCATTCCAGTCCATGTAAACGCGAGTAGAAGTCCGATATTCTGCTACGCGCGTTTGCATAGAACCCCCATGGAAAGCAGCCCCCGAATGCGCACTGATGCAGCCGGCACGCGCGCGAGCACCCCACACCTCCAATGAATGGAAGACATATAGATCAAATTTATTTATTGTGAGGAGTTCTACAAAAATCTACAAAAAAAATGAAATCCTTTAAAGATATTCTTGGTACCGGGGCTTCTCTCTATCTCTGGAGGAGGAGCTGACATTTGAAATGGAATCAAAATAATGAGTTTTCTCTAGTCAGTCAGTCAGTATGTGGTTTCTTCAGTAATATGTATCTGCTGTATGGTCATTGTTATTATTTTAATTTATTACTGATTTATTTTTTATTCTTTATTAATTTTCTTAAATATATGTATTTATTTAATTCATTATTTTGTGTTAGAAATAAAGATATTTGAGAACATTGGAATGTTTTATCAGCGATTTTCTTGTGGAAATGACTCACCCAGACTCTCCCTCCAGCGGCCCTCGGCTGAATTGAGTTTCAGACCCTTGGCCTAAATGTAAGCGTCACTGTGCACGTTTCTAAGTCTTTGTTTCCCAGTGAGAGCCCCAAAACATCACAGCTCTAGAGGAGATCTGCATGGAGGAATGGACCAAAATAACAGCAACAGTTTGTGAAAACCTCGTGAAGAGACTTTCAGAAAATGTTT
>NC_050519.1:5193608-5193889 GCF_002922805.2 Oryzias melastigma
TCAGTCACGGTCAAAAGTCTTCTTTTACCATTTACTGTAGACGTAGCTGATGTTGGTTAGCTGCCTGCATTTCTGTCTTGATTTCAGTGGCATGGATTCTGTAGCATCGGTATGAAAATTAAAACTTTGGTGGGTCACACATATTAAAAAATGCTAAAAAAAAAATTTTCGTATCAAAAAAATGATGAAAAAATTCTGCAAAAACTTAATGTGCAATATTTAACACATTTATTTATGCAAGAAAAGAGAAGAATTTTAGAAAACATGCAGCACTCACCTGT
>NC_050519.1:5194028-5218310 GCF_002922805.2 Oryzias melastigma
AATCTTCCACAACCACTCTCCTCTCCCTCTAGATCTAACTACACCCCTTGTCTCTTCTGCAGTTTGTCGCTCATGATCTCAAAGACAAACACCTCAGCTGATAGGCTTTAAGTCGGAGAGTTATTTATCATCTTCGGACGTGACGTGATTTTTGTCTGCTCCTGAATCACAATGTTTTGAATAAAGAAATAGTCAGAAATACACTTTTAAGCATAATTCTCAAACTATATGTCCTGCGTCATGAGAAAAATGCCACAAGAACGTGTTTAAAACCCCATTTTCATCAGAGTGGGTCAATTGAGGTCAATGTCTCAGTATTTGGGAATTTCAGGTTAAGCAAATACATTTACTCTTTTTAAAATTAATTTGAAATCATTCAGACAGTTTTTTTTTCATTGTGTATAAAGATTGTTAAAACCAATGTATGCCTATCTAACATAGAACCTGCTATTTAAGTGCTATATTTTTCAACCAGAAGATGTCAGTGAAGTCCTGGTTCAGAGAAAATTAGAATTTTCTTCCAGGAGAATTGTCTATTTATGTTTTAACATTGATCTTGATTTATTTCTGTAGTATTTATTCATTTATTTATTTGAGCTTTTGGCACATTTTAATTTGTCCTTTCTAAAACTATGTATAAAATACCAATGAACACATGTAAAACATGGAATCTTCATGTCTTGCGCTCAGTTGTGCAGTATAGTTACAAAGTGCAGCTCATTAAACTCACTAATGCATGTTCTCTGATTATATAACATGTTTCATCAGATCATGAACTTCCAACTTAAATCAAATGAATTGAACAGAAATAGTAATACTTTGAAAAATCTATGGACTTTTAAGATAAAAAAGTTTTCTCTTAATAAATTATTTTTCTCATGTATTGAAAAACATTAACACAATTCTGGAAAGTCTCCAGTTTCCCCAAATGTGTAGAAGAAAAATGCATGTTATTATTCATTTACTGAAAAAATTTGTTTTGGGGGATAAATAAAATGTGTGATTGCTGGTTTGTTTATGCTTAAAACAGGATTTAGACTCACAGACTTGTGTTCTGTTCTTACAGCCTTTATTTAATGCAGCTGCACTGAAATAACCTCAGAACGTTGTTTCAGCTGAATGTTTCAAAGGCTTCACTATTTCTGAGGGACTTCATTCGTGAAAATATTTCAGGACAGATATTTTTTAAGTTTAATGTACACCTAATTGTCTAGTGCATTTAAAAAAAATACATTTCACTTATATTCAGAAATAGAAATGAACTTTTCAAATAAGGGAATGCTTTGAAATATAACTTAAAATAAAAACGATTTTTTTATTTCAATGTATTTAATCAAGTATTCAATTGTGCACTTGTGTTATATTATCCATGTATGTTATAATATATTATATGTACATGTTTATTTTGTTTTATGTGTTCAATTATTTATTTACTAAGGCAAAGAAACACGTTGTTTTCATTGGGAGCACATGAAAACGTCACTTACCTTTTTGACCCTACAGGATACTGTAGTGACGTAACAGCTACTATATAAACCCGAACGCAGCGCCAATTTCTTCACGGGGTGTCCCCTTCTAACCCTAATTCGAGTCTTGCCTCCTGTACCTTACGCATGCTGTTTTTTCCCCTTTGGCTTTTCAGCTGGCTACAGGAGGATTTGGGCGCGAAGCTGGAAAACACCCGAACAAAAAAAGCCAAAAATGACACCCCGTCGCCCTCAGCTCCCCGAAACGCGGACAGCTCGGCTGCCGCTAAGAGTTCGTCTCTGTGGTTTCGGGGATTCTCTGCTGAGCAGATTAAAAGTGAGCAAGGTGATTCGGCCGAACCTTTTGTGGTCCGGTTCGGTAGCCGACGCTCAGACAAACTCACCTTTTAAATGGGAAGTTCAAAGAATTGCTCGTGCTACTTTCTCTGGCATGCTAACATAGCAAGTAGCTTGCCTAGCTAGCATATGAAACAGCCGAGCGTTAAGCTTTAAAAGGTTTCATTTCTGCTTTACTTTTGTCTTAAATTGAATAAAAATATTTGACTGAAACATCCAGTTGAAACATTGTTACTTTCAAATTACAAATGGCATGTTGGAAGCATACACGAACGTCTGTTTGCTCATTTCCGACTATTTGCAAACATTTTTTTCAATTTTATTTTGGGTAGTAGCAATGCAACAGGGCCACGAAAATTGAGGTTTTAACCATTATCTTGTGGCAATTTTCTTAGGATTGAGGACAAATAAAAAGAAAATGGATTTTTTTTCAATTTGCCATTCTGTGTATATAATCATAGTGTGAAACAGGAACAGATGGGGGAAAATTTGAAAGAGCTTGCAGTTTTGACATAGATGTCTTGCACTCAGTTCTACAATATAGTTACAAAGTGCAGCTCATTAAACTCACTAATGCATGTTCTCTGACTTCACCTCGGTCATGTTTCATGTTTTTTTCTGTTAAAACACTAACACAGTTTCCCCAAATGTGTAGAAGAAAAATGTATATTATTATTAATTTACTGAAAATACTTGTTTTGGGGGATAAATGAAATCAAAGCAACACACATGATGTTGTCCACTTATTTAACTAGTAGTTTAGGCTACAGGCCTACCAACATTTTTGAGCTTCTAAATACAGCCAAATTTGAGGCGAATCAGCAAATAGCCAATTAAAATATGTTCGTCAGAATTTAGACAAGTGCATATGTTTTAGGTATTTTGATTTATATTAAATATACCACACTTCAAACTGAGCTTTAATTAGATGAAACCTCGCAACATGTTAGGAGGACCGATAAGATAACGGCCGTATCTGTCATAACTTTGCATAGCATGAAAAAATGTAGATGAAAAGTTCGCCTCACGGGGGCGATGTCACATCAGCTTATTTTTAATTTTTATTTTTGTGGATTAGTTTTACAAACTATGGTTCGGACTTCGACGTAAACCAAAACATTACAGAAATATACGATCTGTTTGACCTACCTATTTGTAGACATACATGGTTTTCCATTTCCGGCGTCGGGGGTATAGCTCAGTGGTAGAGCATTTGACTGCAGATCAAGAGGTCTCCGGTTCAAATCCGGATGCCCCCTTTTTAATCTGTTCTTTTTTTTTAACCACAAATTATGTTTGAAAAAATTATGAACATTTACATAAGCATTTTTAGAGAAAAGAAACCATCTCCGGTTCCACGCTTTTATACCATCAAATAAATAGAGAGAGTAAACGTGGCGTAAAAAACTTTTTTTTACTTGAGAGAATCTCTGCAAATCAGTAGGCAACAAATGGACAAAAGCACATTTTATTAAGAACAATATTAACATTTATTTAAAAAAAATGTACAAAAAATACGTTTTTAATTAAATCTTTAAGTATTTAGCAGCTAGCTCCTTTCCAATGCAGGAAATTACTGTAATGTACAGAATACATTTAAAGAGCCCATTAATAATACATTTAGAAAACATAGTTTGGTAAAACTCATTTTGTTCTGTGGCATAACATTTTTTGCATTATTTTTTTCAACACAGGTTTTAGAATGGTTAAGGCCACATGGACTATAACCTGTGCTCACAACTTCACATTGTTTACGGTCTATATTTATCCCAGTGCGGTAGTAATTAATACAAGGCAGAATGAAGGTCTTAAAAGTGCAAGGTCTAGGAATAGTTCAAGTATAATGAGAAAGATAACAAATGAATGTTAAAGGTCGTGATAAGATCTTAACTGTTCCAGAGACGGGTTTCTCTGTAATCAGACCATCAGATTAACAACTTTTTAAATGTCAGAGTATGGTTTAGTGCGGACCGCAACAATTTGCTGATCTGGTAATGCTGTGCCATCTTTTGCTGTTTGGTTTTCAGCACCAGTGGAAAAACCTCAGTTTCTGTCATGAAACAAAGACGCTAAAATTTCCCTGAATGTCACAAACCTTTGCTTCGTACCAAAAATGACACAAAGTGGAATGTGATACAACTTGTCAGGTGGGGCGTCCAATCTGAAAGCACCTCATCACACTGTACGGAACAAAAACAGTTCCTAGTAGTGCGTGTTTCCACAGTTACAAGAAAGAGAACTGCATAAACAAACTAAAATAGCATAAAACGTCCTGGTCATTGTAATATTCATGCATCCATTTTGAATACTCCCACACAAACACGCAGAAGGCGTGGAGACTACTCTCTGTTACAGATGCCATCACACACACAGTAAACACTTTCAACACACACAAAAGTGCGAAGGTTGGCGCGGTTCAAGGAAGTTTCAGTCACTGGAAGTGGCATCAGTTTACCACAACCTGTGATTTCATCCAATCTAGGCAGGCAGGTAGACTGTGGGGAGAGAAGGGAGGGGTAAACAATAGGTTAGACTGAAGCTGCCACTTCGCCAGAGGCCGTTTGAAAAGCTTTGTCTGCTGGGCGGTAAAGTAACAGAACGAGTATGACGCATGTACTCACCCTTCTCCTGTTAGGGCGCAGCAGGCCTGGACATGCCAGGGGTGTGATGTGATAGAGTTGAGTGTGAGGCACTGGGAGATCTCTGCTACTGTCATGGAGCCCTTCATGTCTTGTTTATTTGCTAGAATAAGCACCGCTGCATTCTGTAGATCCTGCAGACCAAACAAAGAAAGGATGATCTCACTTTGTTTTCAGGTTTTGATTTCCTCCTACAGATAAAACGTTTCTGTGGAACACTCCGACATACCAAATCGGGCACTGTGGAGTAAACGGAGCGAAACTATTCACCGAAACTTCCTCATTTTATCATGCCATTGGTTTTAAGCTGGTGATTCATGACTCAATCAGTTGTTTCCCATTAATTGGGATTTTTTTTTTTTGACAAATAAAAACCCAAGTAGTTTCCCAGAAACAAATGTAACTAATTGAAGTACTTAAAAGTTTACAGATTCTCAGAATAGCACGCCACACCTTTTTTAAAAGGAAACATTCAGTTCAAATTAAAAGTGGGAGAGTCTATTACTAAATTTTACTTCTTGCTTCAAACCAAAAGCGGAAGAGCATGGTAAGAAAACAGTAGATCAGTACCTCGTGTGCAAGCATTTGGTGGAGCTCATCTCTGGTTATCGGCAGCCTTTCACGGTCAGTGCTGTCCACCACCAAAAGGATGATCTGAAAGGCAAATAAATAGTTCAAATAAATCTGTTAAAGTCCTACTCCAATTATCTTTTGATCTATTGTAAAAGCACTCCCAGTGGTTTTTCAATTATGTTTATGCCATTTTCTAGGACCTAGTTTCTGCAGAGCGGCAGTATTTCATTAGAAATTCGCCTTTGAGTTTTTGGGTGGGTGCAGAGTAAGTCTGCCCCTAGTTCCCATCATCTCTTTGTTTACACTTTTGCTCTTATAGCCTTAAGCTAACAATACCGGGGCAAGAAAAACTCAGGATTGGAGCGAGGAAAACAAATAAGAATGGAGTGGAGCAGGTAGCTTCCCATTTCAGGTTTTACGTAACATCTACAAGTTTTAAAGGTAATCTAAAGTACAGTATTTGTTACCTCTGTGTTGCTGTAGTAGGAGTACCAGCTGGCTCTCAGACTCTCCTGCCCTCCAATATCCCAAACCATGAAGTGCGTGTTCCGAACAATGATCTCCTCTACATTGCTGCCGATGGTGGGGGACGTGTGGACGGCTTCTTTCGTTAGACTGGATGAGTTTGAGAGAACATTTTTAGTCAGACACAGCTTTGATGATGCATCACCGTCAGAGAAGTTCAAGTCACTTACAACTGGTAAAGGATGGTTGTCTTCCCGGCGTTGTCCAAACCCACAACGATGACTTTGTGTTCTGCAGGAAAGTTCAACAAAATGAATCTGTTGCTCAATCGGCACAAAACAAACTGTGTGAATTACATCAGTTTAAACACAACTACAGCACACTGATAAGATAAAGACCAGAATGTGATGAACTGTGCAGGATTACAAATGTACAGTAGTGTTAAAGAATAAAAAGTTTCACAATTTAACACTTTAACATATTTATTATAAAATAAAACATATCATTTACTGCTTTGATACAAAATCTGCTAGTAGAAGCTTAATCAAAACATTAAAAAATGATAAAGGGATCGCAGGAATGTATTTACCTCTGTCTCCGAACACAGCCATCATCTTGGTCAAAAGAAAACCCATTTTGATCAAGTTTGTACGACGAAAAATAAAAACAAAACAAGTACAAGCCGAGGAGAACACCCTGTATCACCTGTCAAACGCTGAATGATAGAAAACACGGGTTTAACTGTCCCTTTCTGATCTTTCATGCGTGGGAGGCGCTTCTCACGGAATACCCGCGGCGTGCAATTTCTGCTGATGCGTTCAAAACCGTGGGAAATATCAGCGTGTGAGGGAAAAAAGTAAAGACTACTACTTTTACCGTTACATCTAACTGTCCTCATAAATATATAAATGAATAATGTTTAAAATTTGTCACACTTTTTTGTGGATTTTGAATTAGTTTCATGGTTTTTGCTATTTCTGTTAGCTTAGCGTGCGGTTTATTTATTTACACAAAGCACTTTGAGTTGTTGTATGACAGGAAATGTTTTCTATAAATAAAGTTTAATTTCAATTAAAGTAATTTTGATCACATTTCAAGCCAAACATCCAATCATTTATCACCAAAATTCTCACGAATAAACATAGTGGTCAATTTTGGAAAAATGACAAGTCCTGCTCTTTAAAATAGTATTATACCGCACTAATATCTGCTAATATTACACTTAATTCCATCCTATTACATTATTAAGAAGGACTAACAACTTTATATTTGTAATTATACTTTGTTAAATAAATAACTTTCTCTGTTATGAGCATAGTTTTCGAGTTTACCTGAAAGCATCTCATGTCCGGACGCAAACGTCACGGGGGTCTGACGACACACGCACGCACGCTCTTTTCCATACATGGAAAGGGAAGCGAAAGCGCTTGCGTCGTCTTGGAGACTTCAGAAACATTTTAGCGGCCAAACAGAAAGCAAAACGCGGAGTGATAAACATACAACAGGTATTCCCCGGAGTTTTTCATGGGATATGAAGGTATTTTCACGAAACATTATCGGAACAATTATCATAAAACTAACTGCTATGGGCACTTCCCTATGTTGTTGTGCCATTTTTTTAATTTAGTCTTAAACAGAACAAGTAAATGTGTTCATTCATGAACTAGCCTAACTATTTCTTTTGCGTAGGTTCAACATTTTATACAGTTATTTATGAAGCCAAATTCATTTTTTAACCCTGATTTCATTTTTTTAAATAATAATAAAAAACTTTACATTATAGCTTGGGTTTATTAGAATTTGTCTGAAAACTACAGTTGAAAAAAAAAACAAAATGTCAAAATGGTGCAAATCTTGCTCCAGGCATTTGCTCTCATACCGCTATTCTATCCATTAAATTCTTGGTGTCATACTATAAACCCAACCGGGCACAAATTACAATTATTATTTTTTAATATAATCTATTTTTAACACTTTTAATGCATTGAAAGGGATGCCATTCACTTGTCACTACCAAATCAGAGTCCCTTATTTAACTTCCGTGTGTTCAAATGCTGCGCCACGTTTAGTATGTAGAGGCCAAAAATGGTCAGAAAATTGTCGGAACGTGAGTTTTAAACGTAGAAACATTTACAGACTTTTCATTGGAAGTGGTCACTTGAAGGCAGTGTGAATGCAGCTCATCGCCCTCAACTTTTGCATCTTTTAAAGGTGTTAAGTAACTCCCCAAAGTGCCCCAATGAACTGACACAATGACTCTTTCTGATTAAATTTTTAATTAAAATATGAATTTATCCACAGATTAAAAATGAAAGGCAGAAAAAGCAAAATGTAGCTACAATCAGGAACCAATGATACATGTTATATTTCATAATTTTAACAATTGCGATAACGCAACAATAACATTATTTACCGATCATCATTTCATATTTATTCAGCTGAAGACAGGAGCAGGCTGCAGCAGCCCATCAAAGACATTCATGGATTTTCCAGTACAGATAATGCAGTAAAGACCAAAGCTGATCCTGCCCCCCCACACACAACCCCTCCCCAGATGACACTCCTCTCACTAGCTCACTAAAACTGATGCATTAAAAAAAATTCACAAGAAAAAAAAAAAAGCCATTCAGTCAGAAAGTAAGAAGAGAGTCTAATATCAGACAAGCTAGAGGTTCAGGTGGAAGTTGGGAGTGATTAACCACGCGCGCACACACATACCGTCATACCACCTTTAGCCCTGAAAGTCGGACAATAAAGCAAAGAGAATGAGCAACGAACAGCAAGGCCACATTTCAGAGTAGCCACGAGACAAAGACGGATGAAGATGAGCGCAACAAGAGTTAAGACATCCCACCTGAAGGGGTAGGCATGGCTTGGCGAGACATTCCGGCACTTGTGATTGGAGGTTTCTTGAATTGGGCGTGTTTTTCAGGGTGGGAGTGACTAAGGCTGGACGCTTCATCCACATGAGTGAAACTTGTGGGCGATGCTTCGAGGATGCACAGGTGATGATTCATTTACAGAGAAAACATGGATGGAACGACTGGATCAGACGTCTGCAAAGGCTGAACCAGGTTTGGGAAGAAGTAAACATCTTTGGAGTCTATTTATTACAATCACACTGACAATAGTGTAGCAACACCGAGAAATTTGTTAAAACGAGATGACCCCAATATTTTCTTTTTTTACCCAAACAGTTGGGGTGATAAAATAGTGGATATGAGAGACTCAACTGTTGGGTTTCAGTTTGAATAAAAAGTAGGTGACATTAAGGTGAATGGAGACCCTGACGTTCTTCAAATGAAGGAACATCAACCCTGTTTCAGACTGCAGAGGACAGACGTGACGGACAACAGCTGTACCCTCCCACTACCACTGAAGGAGAATATAATCTTTGATTCACAACTGACTGCCCTCGTGCTGTCTGTATAGAAGTCCATGGTTTTCATGCAGTATTGAAGAAAACAAATATTCATTCTAAATAGAACTAAACTGGTTTGCAAAAAGAAGTTGATGAGAATGGCATCTGGCAGTCGATGTACATCATTACATTGTACTAAGATGTAAACAGATATTTGTCAGCGACAGGCACGGCCCCAAAACCCAAACTGTGGTTCCTTTAACCCTTTGACCCCGGAGCTTTAGCTCCAGTGTTGACATTCTTTGGACCACCGTAAGTCTTCAATCGTTTACGCAATTCTGAAGCGGTGAAAGCACTGATATGCAAGACTTTACGCAAGTAGCTAGAAGTGGACAGAGTGAGTGTGACGTCACCAGTGGAGAACGGCGTACTTCCGGGTCTGTTGTGGGTGTCTTGGGGAAGAACTTGTCAAGCCAAGCAATAATGATGGCAGAGGAGCCAAGGCTCGAGTCTCTTCTTTTATTAAAGGAGACCTAATCTGTGGAGTTGGTCACTAACTTCCTGTAAACAAAAGAAGCTAATGATGTTGGCGTTCTATGTGTAAATGTATGCATTTGTACCTACGAGAAACAGGGACAGAGAAAAGGTAAGTTTCAGTAAATGATTGGCGAGTTTGCGTGTCTGTATGTGCGTGGCCATGCGTGTGCTACATCCTCATAGGCTCAAACAAAAAAAGCTCCATTAAGTCGACTTTTTTTTGCGATATGGACGCCACCATGACGGAGCCAGATGATCAGTGATTGGTCAGAGTCAATGTTTCTATGGCAACCACTCTTGCCAATCAAGAGTGAGTTTGTTGAAAGGCCACGCCCCAACCACTTAAAAGTGGGTTTGGAAGAACTTGTCAAAAAAAAAAGTTTCAATCGTTTCGGATGTAGTAAGCACCACCTACTATTATTCTGATTGGTCAGTTTATAACTTGAATAACATGCACTACAAGAAAACTGTTACGAAAAATAAAATTAGGATTTGCAAGAAGATGTAATAAGAATGGTTGTTCTGACTGAGTAACAACTTTTTAGTTCCCTATAGAAGTCTATGGGATTTTGGCTTCTTGGAGCCAGCAGGTACTTCCTGTTTGGAACGTCAAGGGGGAGCGGTCACTCAGTCCAGTACTGTGTTAAGTGTTGCGTATTGGTGCAAAAATGATTTGCAACGCCACTATTCTCTGTGCAATTCACGCTGATTGCATAAACGGTTGAAAAGTTACGGTATGTCAAAGACTGTGCGTCATTTAGGTGTCGCCGGCGACATCTCCGGTGTTAAAGGGTCAACATCCCAAGGAATCGACATTTCTGTTGTCAGTCTGTGGCTCCCCTTTCCTGTGTAGAAAGGTGAGCGTTCAGCGGATGTACACGTCCCTCCCCCAGTCGTCCTGGTTCTTGTTGCGGCTCATGTTGGCTCCTGTGTCCACGGGGTCCTGGCAGTAGCGCTCCTTCAGCTTGGCGCGTCCGTGCGGCTGTGTCTGGCTCGGCATTGGAGGGTGGTTCAGGTTCTCCTGGTCCGGCTCGGCGCCTTCGTCCTCCCAGGAGGCCTGTCGGCCGTGATGCTGCGCCAGGTGGAGGCGGCTGCCCCCGCCGCTCCGGTAAGGCTCCGGCTCTTCATACGGATCGGTCTCAATGTCCATGCAAGAGTCCCCGGCCTCGGTGTAGGCCGAGTCCCGGCTTCCCTGGGTCTCGGAGTCGAAGGTGTCTTGCCGTGACAGGCCGCGACTGCTCCCCCCTCGAAGCTGGCCGCGGGACGAGCGCAGGCACGCCTGCTGTTGGTGATGCTGCTGAGGCTTTCCTCCCTGGTCGCTCTTGTAGTCTCGCAGAGCGCTGCTTCCGCCACATTCTGTTAGGACACCTTCCCTCTTGTGCTCACCGTGCACCAGGTACTGGCCCTGCAGCGAGTCATACCCATGCCACACGGAAACCATGCAGAGAGCCAAAACAGGAGATCAAACCGTCAGAGGTCAGTCAGCAGGGTTAGCAAACATAGCAACACACAACAAGAGCAGCTGTGCAGTCAAAAGTGCTCCACAAACATATTTGATAGGTTGTCAGCTTGCACAAAAATAAGCTTTTTTTTCTTAAAATATCATTTAAATGTGGGCTGCAAAATGGTTTAGTGGTTAGTAAAAACACCTTAAGCTGGGGTCTTTCTGTATGGAGTTTGCATGATCTCCCCATCGTTTCTCAGAGAACGTCTTCCTCCCACAGTCTAGAAACATGCTTCATGGGTTAATTAGCATTTCTAAAATGTCCCTAGGCGTGCATGTGTGATTGTGCAGGAAGATTGGCGAGAAGTTCAGCGACCTCAAAAGGGATTCTGAAGATGCATGGATGGGAAATCTTAATCTCATCTGGTATGGTACACAGAAAGTACGCCACACTGACATCTAGTGGTAAGAAAAGGTCATTACAAAACCTAAAAATGTCCTTTACTTCACCCCTTCAGTCAGGATTTTAGCTCTGCAACTCTTCTTAAAAAATGTTATCTCCCAAAAACAGTTATTTATGTTTGTGTAAAACAGTGCAACACTCGATTGTGTTAATAAGCAAACAGTCTTAACCGAGAAGCAGAATTAAAGGGGGTCTTTTTTTTGTTAGCACCACGGTGAATTGGTTAGGCTGGTCAGTTAGAAATGTTCAAGCTTTTCTATGTGAAGTGGAGGAAATGACTTGCTGTTTTCAGGGGCAGCACCATGGCAACACGGAGGAGAACAGCAAACTGGATTTGGCCTTTCAGAGAAGGAGAGGAGCTGAAGAAATGAGGCCACTGACACGTGTAGGGGGGTGGCAGATATTATTTTACCTCTGACTGCAGTGAAAGGGAAGGGGGCCTCAGGGGCAAAGGTACTAAGTTCAGTGGTTTGAGGTTTGTTGCCTTCACAGTTTTAAACAGTCCACTGACCTGTTTGGATAGAGACTACAGATCTGGTTTTGTTGCCGTTCTTCATCTAGCTCTCCCTGTATTTTTGCACGTCTGTGTGATTCTTCCTGGCTTCATAACAGCAGAAACGGGGCTTTATTGCACTCATCCTTCAGTCTAAAGAGAGCAGGCTGCAGAGGCCGGTTCAAGTTGCCGGAGTGCCCCTCCCACACCGTAACGCCGAGCTTCAGACCGTGTGCTCTTCCTCTTTGCCCTCACTGGCTACAGCACCGTCCATGTCAGGCCACAGATCCATGTTTCTGCGCAGGGAGGTGAGCACCTGTACCTGCAGGTTGGAGACGGGCTCGGGAGACGCGGCGAGGGCCGCCGTGGCCATAGTGCGGTTGAGCAGGGGGTTGGGAGGGTTGCTGCTCGGTGGGTGTGTTGCCTTCCAATAGGCCTCCAGGTAGTCAGCCAGGTGTTCGCACGCGTCCTCCAGCTGGTTCTCATCCAGGATGATGTCAAACAGTTCCTGAGCCACAAACAAAGCAAGTTCTAGTTTGTTTTGCAGAAGAAGACAAGTAAAAATATAAACATAAAATCAAATAAAGCACAATTCCTGAAACAGAACTCACAGGTGGACATTGAGCCAGCTTGTCAGCTGCAACCATCTGCACATTTAGATGTTTTGCCTGGGACTTCCCTCTGGATTTAATGAGCCTCTGGAGAACCTGCAGTGAGTCAGCAGGACCAACAAATCAAAGCTTTATTACAAATTCTGGTACCGAAACTTAGTGCCATGTTGGTACTGGTGCTGTATAAAAATGTGGATTTCTGTGCTTCATTTCAATCACTTATAATCTATTCAGTTTTGCTAAACAATTCGAGCCGATCATTTATTTTTTAAACGATTCTGGGTGGGCTCATACAAAAATGGTGTGACCATGAAGGTAAGTTTGTCTGCATTTCACAGCAAAAGATTCTGGAACCTAATGGATAACGATGCATTAACACACAATTCATGCATCAAATTAGGGTCTGACGCCTGTCCAAAAATGAGAGTTTGTGTGATTGCTTGAGCCCTGCAACAGGCTGGCAGTCTGTCCAGGGTTTACCCCAAACAGTAGCCAGGACAGGCTCTAGCAACCCTGTGGATTAAGAAAAAGGATGGAAGTTCAGAACGCTTGCATCGAGCAGCCATATTGGATTTGTATTCTACCCTTTGATCGAGTCACTAAAAAAATCATGTTCCCTATGCGGTCCCTGATTGGTTGATCAGATTCTTGAACTCTTGAAATGCCGCTCAAAACGCAATTCTGTCAGACCGTCACCCTGCGCTCAAATTGGACTTCAAAAGTAAGTGGGAATGCAAGATGTTTGAACGTGGAAACACACATTTACATAGAGTTTTCATTGAAAATGGTCATCCGAACTCACAATTCCAAGCCTGGTATAAATGTAGCATTAGGCACATTCAAGCACTTTCCTTCCCCCGTACACTCTTTCATTTTTGAAGCACTGGTGTGAGCACCCGAGAAGTACCGGATTGGCACCACCATCGGATAAAATCCAAACTGTACCCACCCCTAGAATTCAACAAAAGCTATGGATTGTTTTACCTTAGGAGATGCTATTTTGATATAGACAATAATGGGAGCCAGTGAGGTCTTTGCCAGCTGAGAGGGGTGGTTGATGGTGTCCGCATCCAGAGCCACAAGCTGCAGGGTTCGGGCCAGCTCGAAGATGCGCTCAATCTCACTCTGCACTTCAGCTGACGGCACAGGAAACAGACAAAAAGAAATAAGCAAAAAAACAATTGAAAGGAAAGTTTCTTTCATCGTTGAGGTGATGCAGTGTTGAACAGCAGGTAAATTATTTTACTTTCCGCTTAGTGGTCAAACTAACATGTTAGTTCCTCATCGTGCATGATCGGATTTTTGGAAAGTTACAAAAACCCACAAGCTTCCAGGCATGTAAATCAGGTTAGACCACAGTTTTAAGTTCCATTTATTCAGAGCTAAATGGAGAACTGGAGCATCTTCATTCAGTTGCCACCTCCAGACATTTCAGATTTTCGCTTAAGTGCTTCTGATCATTTCTAATTTGAGGTTGTGAAGGAAGGAGGCACTTAGAAATGAGATGCCTGTGGTACTTGAAATAGCTTACAATAAGGGCACAATTCTTCACCATGTGACCAAAATAGAAACAACAAACAAACAAAATAAATTCATAAAACAACATGGAAAAGTCACTTTTTGTTAGCACAAATAGGCACAGCATAACTGTTGTATCGGGAGAGCCGCTCAGGACTGTTTTGTGTTCATCGTTTCTTCAACAAAAGTCAACGAGAGCTTTTGCATGTCAAGGCACTTCCACCTTTTATCAAGAGGGACCTGGCTGCAGACAAGATGGCGCCTGACATCATCGGCTTACCCTAACCCTGATGCTGACTAACCAAAACAGTTTCAGAACTGGAGAAAAACGAAAAAATTAAAACTGAAAAAACCATAAAGGACACTTCATAATAGCCGTTACAGTTTGCCAATGAATCATAAATACACTTTTAGTTAAAGAGTTATAAGTGACTTGCTAAATAGCAGTTAAAATCTATAAGGTATTAGGTAATAGTTTATATGTATTACTGAGATGATATTTTGAAAGTTGAAACTATTTCCCGATTTATTAACTGTTAGTAAACGAGGGATATTACCGACTTTAAAAGAAAGTCCCAGTGACATATAGTAACTTAACTGATAGCTACTTAACAAGTCATTAATAAATAATTAACTAACAGCTTGTCCATTGTCTATTATGTTTGGGATAATGCCCTTCAAAGTGTGAATTATCAGAAACGAACTGATAATTCACACTTTGAAGGGCATTATCGCAATTATACCATGGTCAATTACAAAATAAATATTCAATTAGTCAAAAAGTGATAATCAACAGTGCCAAAAACGAAGTTCTGGTCACATAGCTCAGATATCACTGTGCAGGCTTCTCTAAAACAAACTTTTCTTCATCTTCTAGACAAAAACAAGTGGTGAGGATAAAATATTTATTTCTTTTGTAAGTGACTACGGTATAAGTGGGATAACACCCATCGAAGTGTATATTACCACTTTGCGGAAGCCACCGTCCGACGCAATCTATGTTGTGCATTAGTTTCTAACAATGCACACATTGTCGAGCATTATCCCTCAATCTATAAGACACATTTATAAATCCTAAAACTGTTGACTGTTATTTAACAAGTCATTTATAACTCATTAACTAAAAGTTTGTTCATGATATATTACTAAGTAGTAAGGTTAAGTTAGAATCCATTGACATATATGGTTACCAAGTCATTTATAACAGTGGTCATCTATTAGCCATGTAAGACATTTGTAAATCTTTTAAGTATTTTTAACAAGTAATTTATAACTAATTAAGTTTATTCATATTCATTGACTATAACGTATGGTTATTATAAAGTTTTGCCAAACTGTAACTGTTGGGGTTGCCAGTTAAAATCAAGTTTTTTTTCAAGTGATATGGGGGGACTTCCTGTTAAGGACTTACGGTTCTGGACGTGTATGTCTGCAGCCAGGTCCACATGCTTTTATTAGCTTACAAGGATTAAACTGACACCCAGAATGCCCCTCGCCTCAGCCAGCAAGGCCAAGTGGGCCCCATATGGTTTAAAAGTGGACACAAAATGTGGACCCCAATTGGGTTTGCCCACAGTTTCCATGGTAGCCCCTACCTGGGTTTGCCCTACATTGGCACCGCTGCCCAGGGACTGGCAGCCTGCGTGGCGTTACTGAGCCTGCCCACTCAGCGCCCATTTAAGCTAAGCTGGGCAAACACAGGTGGGGCCACCTAGGAAACTGCAGACACACCCAATTGGGGCCCACTTGGACCTGCTGGTCAAACATCAGTGTCTCTGAAGCTGTGCGCCCCCACATTTCAGAAGCCTCCAGAAGGTTTCAAAATGAAAGCCAAATTGACAAGAAATGAGAACTTTTAAAACAATCAACCAAAAAAACTGAGTTTTAACAACAGTGTATAAAAAGTAAAGTCCAGCTGATATAGAGGCCATCCAAACGACATTCTGTATCCAGACTACTTTTCGTGCAACAGCAGAATGCAGTTTGAACGGCAGTAAGCAGTCGCCCACAGATCTCTGCCTGCTCGGGTTTTGTAATTCTTTCCTTTTTGTTCAAGACTCCAGGCTGTCACACTGAGGTATGAGGAACAGAGAAACTGACAGGCAAACAGACAAACAATGCATGAGCACATGATGAATATAGTTAGGGGGGAAAAAGGGAAAGGAGGAGGGAGTGAAGCGGCATTGTTTCACTGCACGGAGAGCATACGTACCCAGTACGTCTGAATCACAAGACAGAGGTGGAAGTGGAGGAGGAGGAGGAGGAGGAGGTAAGGTTTGGCAGAGTAAGGAGGATGGGTGAAGGGCAGAAGAGACAGGATGAAAAGAGAGAAAAGGCTAAATCAGACTGGATCAGAGGAGTTATAAAAGCTTATAGGTCTTTTGATGAGGTACATCCTATGCTTTGTCTACCCCATTACCGCTCTGTCCTCAGATGAGTTCTGACAAATTGGATTCAAGGCCCCCAGCATCCCTCTTTGGCATGTTTGCAGTTGGATCTAATATCACCAAATGTTCCCATTTTTAACCACAAACATTTGTTGTTAATCTTTTCCTCTTTTCTATATCTTAGAAATCAAGTCAAACTGTTTGAATAAGCTGTTCAGTCTTAAAATAATAACAAAAAAGTACCATAAAGAAGATATGAAACAGACAGGAAAAGATGTTCAGCAGCACAACACAATGAACAAAAACCTGTAATTTTCCACAAATTTATTTGATAAAAAAAGATCCAAGTGTTCATTTCTCTGCCAGATAGCGTCTGGGAACTGAAGCGGGGTCTCTTACCCAGGCTGGAGCGAGTGCTGGAGCGCTCGATGATGGTGTGTTTGCTGGGGTTGTTCAGGACGGAACGTTTGGCCAGAGAGATGTCTGCTGTCACCCGCGTGATGGATATTCTGAAACAAAGAACCAGTACTTTACGGGGTAAAGAAACTCGACATATCAGGTCGCACTGTTGAAACCTTTTGTTTTGTTTTTACCTTCCTTCAAACTTGTGTTTCAGAAAATCAAAGAGAGCTTTCTGCATCATGTCGGTCACCTATGGATATTAAAACATCCAGAAACGTCAGCCATTAGAGTTATTTGGTTCATGGATAGTAATTTTAGGATAAACAAATTTTTTTATTGTTTCTCACACATTTCTAACACATTAATGACTTATTTATACAAATAAATAAGTTACTAACTCAGCCATTTCTATTTTAAAAGATAAGTTTGTCATAAAAAAGCAGAAAAACAAGTAAAATGTAAATACACTCCTCACAATAAGTTAGGGATATTGTGAAAAACTCAGTGGATGCCATAAACAGTGTTTGTTTCACACCCATTGATTGGATATTCATTGGACATATCACAGGAAGTACCTGTTGGTTCCAAGGTCAA
Source organism: Oryzias melastigma (assembly GCF_002922805.2). NCBI lineage: Eukaryota > Metazoa > Chordata > Actinopteri > Beloniformes > Adrianichthyidae > Oryzias > Oryzias melastigma. The sequence goes on from NC_050519.1 coordinate 5,211,339, forward strand.
AATCCCATTGAGAAATTGACAGTTATTTCTAAGTCATTTTATTTGCCAGAATAACCATTCTTCTTAACACTTTCTTTATTTCTTATCCTAATTTGTTTTTAATATATATTTTTTCTTTATTGCAAGTTATAAAGTGACCAATCAAATGCCTCAAAAATATGTGGTGCCCACTGGTTTCACTTGTTTGACAGCTTCTCTCGAACGAGGTCACTCATGATTGGCGACAGTAATTCCTCGGACCAATCACTGTCGACTGGTTTCAAAATGGCGGCAGTCGTATGAGGAAGCCACGGAGATGGATTTAGCCTGGTTTTGCGAGGGCCGGATGTAAGGCATTTTCTATGGGTGACAATAACACCTCGCTTTGTCCAGTGAAATAATATATGTCTATGTCACTCCACAGATTTCTAGGACACCTAATTTTGTGTTTTCTACATAATGATCTCACTGTGCGTCTTATTTATTGGGATAAAAACCAAAAATTCTTAAAGAAAAACATTTTTTGTTGTAGCATCAATCCTAACATTCTGTGGGGATAAAAAGAGGATTTTTCCAGTAAGTCATAACTCAAACACTCATGAACACCTGACGTTTAATGGATGAGCAGCGCCACCTGGCCGTAGCGCGCCGTTGAGTTGGTAGTTGACAGTCAGGTGTTGCAGGTGAACTTGTGTCATCAGCAGATTTGCTTCAAGACACAGAACTACCGGCAATGACAGACCAGAACCATGACCAGTATCTAGGGGCCTATGCACTTCGAAGTGGTTTTGCAAACAGATCCTTTTACCAGATATAAGGGCTATTAGGGTTTCCAGATGAACCGTTCACAACAGATTTCACCACTTTGACTTGAATGCTCGACTGTCGCAGGTGACTCCACTGAAACCAAGACACTGCCCTGAATGTTTGCATTGGACACAAGATCGTGTGAGCTGGTGTCGGGTGATCTTGTATAGAAATGGTGGCCGTCAGCGTTGCTGGAGAAGGCAAGGTGAGCAATACACCAAAGTCAATATGTTCCTAAAGGTTCTCTTTGGTGGAGGAGGTGCAATGGTCTGGACCGGCATCACCAGTCAGCACAAAACTGATTTGGTTATTGTAGACGGTCCAGTCACTGCATATCAACATCCTTCTATTCTACCAGAACACCCCTATATTTCTGTTCACTGAGGATAAAGCTCCACCACATGGTGCTAGAATTGTCACAGCTGGACTTCAGGAAGTAGGACTCCCTTATATGGTATGGCCAGCCATGACCCCTGACCTGAACCTCTTAGAACATGTCTAGAACCAGCTACAGCCTAGACTGGATGCTCGGACCACCAAGTGACCTGGAAGAAGTGCTTGTTGCACTTGTGGAAGGGTGGAACGCCTCAGAAAAACACCATGAGGCTTGTGGAGAGCAGCAGACGTCGCTGTCAAACTGCCATTGGAGCAAACAGTGAAAATACTATCGACATGGTCAATGTTTGTCATTTGTCAGGAGCTTTTAGGGCTAATAAACATCAAACTAATGAAAATGCAGTTCATTTTCATTTATTTTTAGAAACATCAAAGAGAACTTTCATATATTTCATTACAATTCTGACCAAATAGGAGAAATACTCATAGAAATAATATCCATAACTTATTGTGAGGAGCGTAATTCAGTATATATGTTACCATTCATTCATAGGTGGATTGGAGCTTGTTTTTTTAACATCGTTTCTTTGAAATGTATGTTTAGTTTAGATTCTATAAATAATTTTAGAGTTTTGTAACCTCTATATCTAAGTTTTGTCCCCATAGTGTGCGTCTGACCTCGTAGCCTTTGAGGGACGGCCCCACCAGAATGATGGGTCTCATGGAGGGAACCACATCGTAGGGAGGGACGTGCTCCATCTGAGTCAGGACAGAAAGCACAGGAATCGGGGTTAGTCATGTCGCCGTGTCATGTCTGCACGTACACTCTGCACAGCTACACAAAGCTCACACTGATCAGCAGTCAGAGTTACACTCATGCATAAATCCCGCTCGTCACTCTCGGGTGTGAGAGGTCAGATTGATGGATGGGAACTTTAAGATGCAGAAGTCCATTTGCCTTTTTTTTATTGAGTGCCTATGAGTGCTCACAGCCGGGGATCAATTTTAAACGGAGAGCACTGGCCTCAATTTCTTTGTCTGCAGCTTCACATAATTAAAGTGCCCATAATTAAACCAGACGCCAAGGTGTCAAGAGAGCTCTCGTGGCTGTCCCACGATGTCTACCGCAAATGCCATCTTGGTATAAAACCGTCAAAATATCACGAGGAAAATCACCAAAACTTGTTTTTTTACCAAACAGATTCATGGTATTTCAAATTCATCTAATACTCTTTATTTACTCTGTGCCAAATACTGCACCAAAAATACAAAATGTAAATGTGGCTTTAACATGCAAGCCACATTTACATGAAAAGTGAGCCATTCTGTAATGCTTTCTACTGAACACCTACACACAAACATAATCCACGCTGCAGCATGTGAACTTGTACATTGTGAGTCCCAACAGGAGTGATTCATCCATATGACATCCATACGCATCTGCCTGCTTTAGCAGCTGTTTTCAGGCGATGGAGAACCGTCACACGTTTGACGGATTCGCTCAGAGCAGCACAAAAGTTTTAGACCTGCTCCTTGACAGAACATCGCATAAAACAGAGCGGCGGAAGCTCCTTTCACCTCTTTTGTACTTGCTGGCGCTAAAAATAAATAGTCTAAAAGCATCCAACTGGCTCTTGTCGATACAGGGGTCAAAGCTGGAGCATAACAGTGCAATCCATTTCTGTGAACTGAATGAGAACACAGCAGTTTAAGATGAATGTAAGCATAATCTCAAAAATAAAATACTATAATTATAAAACAAATATTCAGAATTCAAACCTTTTCACAAAATATTAAAAGCTATTTTAAGGGTTTGGTTTCCTTTCACTAATCTGCTGGAATGGATTTATATTTTCCACTTTTAAAATAGCTTTTAAAAACCAACACCAATGAAAATTGTGTTTTTGGTGTTGTTTTTAGCATTTTTCTCGTGATATTTCTTTATTCAATATCAGGAGCAGATGAAAACCTGCGGTTTGAAAGATTAAGTCTTTCTTCTCTGCGCCAATAATGAAGCATCCACTTGCAGATAAATCGATCCATCAACGTCTTCATTTGTCTTGCTTGAGCTAATGGCTACGCTAATGTTAGCTTGGGTTGCAAGGTGCTATAAGCTAGTGGGAGAGAGTTGATGGGAAATTAGGGAGGCTAACTTCAGACCCCAACAGTCACAACCCAGAACCAAATTTATAATGAACTCCTGTCCTGTCGCTCTGCAAAAAAGTACGGCCTAATCAGAATTCTTCCCTTATCCCTACGACTTCTTCCTACCCCTCCAACTGTAGGGGCATTTGAAGCAGAAGTGGTGCCAGAAATTGTTTTTTAAGGGTAAGGTGTAAGGACTTGGGCTGGGTATCCCTCTGCTGGTCTGTGGCGCGCTTTTGCTTGGAGGAGAAACATTTCTTCACGTGGGTCTAAGTAATGAGTTTTTGTTTAAACATGACTTTTTTAAAGCCATAAAATTGGTTTTATGTATTTTCAGAGTGGCGGCAGCTACAAGCGACTTTTGATGATGACATCGAGGGGTAGTAACATAAATTTTAAGATGCTATTTTATCTTTTCTATTCGTCTGGAGCACTACAGCCAGAAGGGGTAGAGGAAGATTTTAAATTCGGTCTTCGTCTTAAAAAAAGGCTTTTTTTTTAATTTTGGCTAAAAACTAAAAAGTCAAAATTACAAAAAAACACTAGGATGATTTTAAAATAGAAAAAAAAATATCAAAATTCTTCATCTGCCCCTCTTCGGCTTCTCCTTACCCCTACGTTTAGCCCTCCAAATGGAAAAGTAGTGTCCTCGATGACATCATCAATAGTCGCCGGTCAGCTATGTTAGCATGTAGCTAAGAAAACACTTTACGTCAGTTTTATAACTTTAAAAAGTCATGCCAAAACAAGAAGTAATTTCTTAAAATTAAATGTAAACTTCTGTGCTTCAGAGCACACCTATGTGAAGAAATACACACTAAAGCTCCGAATGCTCCAAGAAATGAAGGGGCATGGAGTGGGACTTAAAAGAACCTCACTAAGACAGAATAGAGGTATTACAAGTATGTCCCTTTGTTGGCTTTGATTAAAAGAGAAAAATTGAAGGGTAGGGTATTGGAAAGAGTGGCGACACGACACATATCGCAATATATCCCAAGACTGTACTAGTACAATTTTTCACTTTTTGGTAACCATCTCAAGTAAAAGCTAAGTAGTACATGTCTCATAACAAATAAAAACCACAAGCCTGACGAGACATTTAAGACAACAGATTCTCACAGATGGTGTAAAGATGGTCAGAGAGGCTCAGTGGTTGGGGATTAGGTGGAAAACTACAATAAAATGTTAAAGGATACTCAAATTATTAATTAAATATTGGCTTTTTATCATTGCCACAAAAATAAAAAACACGACATATCGCTGAATCTATCTCTAAACTCTGATAATCTTAGGCAAAGCTGTAAAACCTATTGGACAAATTTTATTTTCAAGGTGTTCCCAGAAGATTTTTTAATCATGATTATGTTGTTTTGAGCCAAAATGAGAAAAAAACAACTATAAATTCGCATCTGAGTTGTGGGCGGGACCGTCGGAACGGAGCAACCCCGCCCCCCTTCCTGTCCCTGTTATGCAACAGAGCAAGGAGATTCATTTTTGAAACATTTTTTTTAAATCTGCTCCTGATTAATAATAATTTAAATTAAGAAAGTCTCAGCAATGCAATTTTAATCTTAACTTTCTTTATATATGTCCCTTAACATCAGAAAAATGCCACATAAAAATGTAAAAACACAAGTAAATTGGGTCTTTATTAGAATAAAATTCTAAAATGTAATCATTACACGTTGAGTGATTACAATATACATGAATAAATGAGTTGCTGTGAAAATCCTATAAACTGACATTTATTTCTTCCTACACATTAAACGTGATATCCCTGCTTTTCATATCGAGCACAAACGGTTGTGAAAGGCATGTAAATGGGTAAATCAGGAGCCAAAAAGGAAAACTGAACGACAGTCACGCTCTGACTAATGGGATTTGGGGCAGATCTGCACCTGTACCCTGACAGCTGGGGATCCAGATCGAGTGGAAATGACAGAACATCGTTATAAAGTTTGAATATTTTTCTATTGAAGCACAGAAAGAAAAACACAAGACGATACAAAGCAGTGGCATACAGAGCAGGGGTTAGTGTTCGGAGCAGACCACACTCACCGACTTCTGTTTCTGTTTAGCCGGACCCCCTACAGTATCATTCCACGTGATAGCAGGAGGAGGCAGAAAACACAAGACCACATTTAGTTGTTAGGATTAGAGCAGACAGGCTGTACATTAATGAAAGGTTACTCTGATTGACGGCCTGCAATCAAGTAAAACAGGTGGACTTTGAGGAGCAGCAGCCATGTCAGAGTCTGTTAGTTCAATCCTCCCCCAGCACACAAACATATCTCAGCATTGCCATCATGACCGGAGCTCGAAGGGCCAAGTAGGGTTAGATAAGTGCAGTTCATAGGAATATTGAAGGACAGGGAGGCCATATTTGAAAGGGCGAGTGCAGGACTGAGGAGGAAGGAGGCTGGAAAGGGAAGCAAGGCATCTCGGAGCCCCTAATGTTACCTTCTTAAAGAAGGGCAGTCGGTGGGCGTTGGCCTGGGGGGACGTTACGCTCCCCGACATGCCCTTGGGGGAGCGAGGCTCTCCCTGGGACTCAGGGGGCTCCTCGGCTTCCAGGTCGAGGGGGTCAGCGTCAAAGGGCATCGTGGAAATATCCACGTGAGCTGATGGGTGTGCGGGGGCGGAGACACAGAACAGAAAAAGAAGGAGGAGAAAACAGGATGAGGTGAAGAGAAAAACAAAAAGACAACAAAAGGGAGAAGTAGAAGAAAGAGGGTGAGAGGAATACTGGAGGAGGTAAGAGATGACACAGACTGCCATCGGAAAATGTGATAAGTGTGATTTAAACTGGGAACAAAAGCTGACAAGAGTTTATAAAAAGAACAGCAATGATTACCATGAAAGTGCAGACAGAGGGTGTAATGACAAGAACAGCAGGGAACAAAGTGAATTCAGTGTGAAAGCAACTAAACCTGAAGCATAGATGTGAAAAAACAGCAGCGAAGACGACAGACTACATGAGAGGTGACTGAAGATGAAGCATGTCGGTGGACTCAAAGGCCTCTCGTCTTAAAATGACAGGATATTAGAGGACTTTTGATTGGGGAGTTAAATGAAAAACAATGATTTGTTTTTAGGAAGAAGCTCGCCAACTTGAATCATCCCAAAAACTGAAAACAGGAGGTGATTCTGATGATCAGAAAGTAGCACGTGTAAGACTAGAACAATCAACTTTATACTGAGGAAACTCTCATGCTACGTTCAAACCGGGCTTGGAAAAACTAGTTTAAGAGGCCTCTTCGAATGAAAAGTCTATGTGAACTTGTTTAAATCCATATTTTGGACTTTCATTTTAAAAACTCTTGCATTTATGCTGCAAAAGTTGCAAAAATCCACATTAAAATTTAAACCAGTTTGACCAATTAGGGTCTCAGATTTGATAGTGAAGTATGTCTTTTTTTTAAAAAAACAAGGAGGTGCCGACCATTTGAAAATTTGACATGAAGGAGAAATTAATCGCAATTATAGAACACCAAAGCCGAATCCGAATTCTTCCCTCTACCTCTCCATAGGGGCATTTAGAGGGGTACTGGAGTCCGGAATTGTTCCGTTAAGGGAAAGCGACTTAAGGCTACGTATGCCTCCGCTGGTAGTCGCGCTATTATAAAGTTATAAAACAGACTCTGTTTTCCAGGCGCTGGTAACTCTTCGCCAACGTAGCTGACTATTGATGACGTCATTGAGGGT
>NC_050519.1:5218945-5221166 GCF_002922805.2 Oryzias melastigma
AGACTAGAACAATCAACTTTATACTGAGGAAACTCTCACGCTACGTTCACACCGGGCTTGGAAAAACTAGTTTCAGAGGCCTCTTCCAATTAAAAGTCTATGTGAAATTGTTTAAATCCATATTTTGGACTTTGATGTTAAAAACTCTTGCATTCACGCTGCAAAAGTTGCAAAAATCCACGTTAAAATTTAAACCAGTTTGACCAATTAGGGTCTCAGATTTGATAATGAAGTATGGGTAACGTCGTTTTTTTTTTTTTTTAAACAAGGAGGTGCTGACCATTTGAAAATTTGATATGAAGGAGAAATGAACCCAGTCGGAATTACACAACACCAAGGCCAAATCCGAATTCTTCCCCTACCTCTCCATAGGGGCATTTAGAGGGGTAGTGGCGTCCGAAATTGTTCCGTTAAGGGAAAGCGACTTAAGGCTACGTATCCCTCCGCTGGTAGTCGCGCTGTTATAAAGTTATAAAACGGACTCTGTATTTTCCAGGCGCTGGTAACTCTTCGCTAACGTAGCTGACTATTGATGACGTCATTGAGGGTTAGTAACGTCTGAATGTGAAGACACCATTTTATTTTTAGGGGAAGAATTTGGATTCAGCCCAAGTTCATGCTAGCATCGGCTAACGACACACCTGTGTGAACACGGTATGCTAAAAGCGCGTTCAAGAAACGCAGTTTAGCGTGTTCTTGAATGTGCATCATGTGTGTAGCCTGGGAAAAACTGAAAAAGCATCTGAAGGATGTTACACTAATTATAGTACAACGCTGGAAACTACAGTGGTCCTTTGTTAGGAATTTCTTAAAAATGTCGCTGTGTATTGTGTTCTGCATCCCGATTGGCTCTAGACCAACCAATCAATCTCCTCCATCTATTTGTTTAGTACAAAATTAGTTTTTAGTTTGCAAAATTTAGATAAATCATTATCGTCATCAGATGAAAAAGTTCCTAGATTTATGAAACCAAATTTATCAAACGAATAAGATTTTATTTAACCAGTGAGACAGCAACAGTAAATGTGATTTCAATGGTTTTTAGTCATTTCATGTTTCGTCTGATGACTATTTTAAAGCCACTCATTAAAAACAGTGAAAATCTTTGAAAAGAAGCTTTTGTGGAATCACTGTTGTAGCATTATTGAATATTGGATTTTGAAAATTATTTTTTAAGTTTTAGATGGTCTGGTCCTCTACCTTAAGCTAATTTTATACATAAAAACAATTAGCACCACAGTTAACCAGTTAATCTGTTAACCAGACGAGACTGAAGTACAAAGACGCAGGACTAAACTTAATTAAACATTATGTCCATCAGAGGTGGAAGATTTTACAGCAAACTGCCTGAAAACAGAAGAAAATGTGAAAATTATGAGATTTTAAAAAGTTTCAGAGCAAAAACAAACCAGGTGTGAACTCGAATTAAAAATTATCCTTCAGGTGTATACATTCCTGAGTTTTTTATTTTTTATTTTTTCCCTTTGTCATCGTTTGCAACATGTCTGTGTGTTTCTTCTTTTTACCTGCCACATGTTATTCAGCTTTTGAGTCATTTCTGACACTTTCATATTCTAGTTATACTAAAATACTGATATTTATTGTCTTACTTAAAACAAATAACATATTTGGTTTTGATCTATAAAAATGACTTATTTTACTACAAAGGTTTAAACTTAAGAGTGTTTAACTCTTCCAGGGCGTCTTTTTAACCTTTTTTCTACTTTACAATTTGCTCTTTTGATTTATCTTTTAAACCGATTTTGTAGAAATTCTTGATATCCATATTTTTATTACAATCCTAGATTTTTTTGTTATATTTATATGTTACACAATAAATCATCAAAATACCTGAAACTGTCCAAAAATCACAATTTAGAGTAGTAAATTTCGTGTTTCTTCTGTTTTTATGTCTTATGACAAACCTCACATGAGTAGAAACAAAACAACAATATATAAAAATACAAATAAAGCAAATAGAAGGGTAAAAAATGTGAAAAATTTCTTAAAAAACAGGCGAATTTCCACTAAACTACAATGTTTCAAGGATTTATTATAAGGCGTATCACAATTATGTATCATATCTCATTATGTTTGTCTTAAACAAAAAAATTAAAGCTAAAAACGTTTGAAACAATCATGTTAAATTGTAAAATGTGTTTGTAAAACCTGCCGGTGAGTTCAGGTAACAAGTAAACAAGACAGAAAATGTGACAAATGT
>NC_050519.1:5221255-5237849 GCF_002922805.2 Oryzias melastigma
TTACTGTGTTTCGCCCCACACGGGTTATTAGAACACGACTCCAGTGATAAACAAAGGACCACTGTGTACTTGACAGATATAAACCCTTTATTTGAGGCTGCATTCAGTTAATAAGTATTTTATATTTCTCCATTTTCCCTTCCGTAAGGCAGCTCTTTGTCATCCCAATGATGCACATTTGCACAAGCCCAGCATACTTCACAAGTTTAATGAGAGCGGCTGATTCTCGTCTCTATTTCTGTCCCGCCCTGCGCGCTAATGGCGGGCCTCCTAAGACCCGTCTGCCTTCACGCCGCGGCAGCCTGTGATTCACTCATTCCTGGATAACTAACCAATTATCATCCGCATATTAGACATCGCAGTCATGCCAGTGACCTCACCTGTGCCAGGTGGGGTGGGCCTGCGGGTTCCCGTGGCAACATCCAGGCTAGAGCTTCCTCCTGATTTACTGTTTTGATAAAAAAGTAGGAATTTAAGAAAGATGTTAAAGAACCTTTGTGGAGCAGTGACTGCATGGAGAGGTAAAATGAGTCACAGCAGAGCTTTGGTCTGTTTAAGGATGTTTTACATCGTCTGCTGAATGAGGCATGACTCATGTGTGACCCGTTTGAAGAAGCGAGGCAGTTGTTTGCTCTGCAGATGCTGAGGGGGCTTGGCGGTTACCTGGAGCTGAGCCGGTTCTGCCGCATTCGCTGCTCCTGCAGGAGACGCGTGTTCTCCAGTTTCACCGGGCTGGGAATGAAGCCCACCTCGCAGCCTTCCTTCACCAGACGCCCGATCCACCAGTCATTGTTGTACTTCTGCTCGCAGAACGAACAGACAGCCGTCACGAAAAATACAAAAAAAGAGGCAGAAATGTGCCAGAATGCACCATCACTATCAAACTATTTCCTTTAGAAATTTCTCCATTTTGACACCTTTCCCTCACTTGGTACTTTCTATATTTAGGAAAGATTTTGGATCCAATAGTTTTAGTATATATTTTTCTGAAAATCTGGAGTTTGCTGCAGAAAGTTTTGCTCCTGACACACAATTTTGACACTTTATCAAGATTTAAAACCTTGTTTTTATACATTCATGATGTCTCTTTACACTTTCTGAATATAGATGTTTTTAATTCTGCACATTCCAGTTTTTTTGGTCTCATTAAGAGCTAGTATCTATCTCCAGTTGACCGAATACAGACCAAACACAAGATTTAGGACTCTATTCGAACCCAATTAAGCGTCATCACTCCAGAACAAATTATTCCTCCAATCTAAATACATCCTTAGAGACTAGAATTTTTTTCTTAAAATAAGAAGTCTTGGTCAGACCATTTTTTTACACCATTGGCAGCGTTTTTTTTGTTTGCTCTTTTTTGTCTTTACTGTTGCAGTGTAGTTTAGACTGAAAGATTGTTGAGGAGGAAAATGCTGCAATGGTTAGTCCCATCAACCATCTCTTCCAGTAAACGTGAAAGCTGGAAGCCTCCTTCTTCTCAGTGGTGATTTAATTATGATTATGACATTTTTAACCAAAATCCCACAACCTAAATGTCTTAAAAACCCATTTTCCATGTTGATGTGAAGCCTCTGCCTGATAAATATCCTCTGGGGGGGCGTGGCTTTTGGAGCTCCTTCACGGGCACAGACACAGGCCCCTCCCCGTCTGATTACGGTAGCTCTGTGTCTCACTAGCGTAAATCATCACCACTGCTACCATAGCAGTTTCGCTTTGAGTTAAATGTCAGCTCGGACGAGTCCGCAGCTGCAGTTCGCATTTCTGTGGTGAAGATTTTTCTGCGACAGTTTGATTGACAGCGATTTAAAAGGAGAAAAACTCAGAAATGCAAAAGCGAGATTATTTCTTATTACATTTGCTCTCTTTGATGAAAGAAATGCCGCATAAAAACTCAAAAAACAGGATTTTTATCAGAGGGGGGACTTTAAATAGATAAACGTATACATAACTCGTGTTTTCTCCTTCCTAATAAAGTTCAGATCAAATTGTTTGATTTCAGCACAAAGATGGATTGTTCTAACCTCTTTAATGTGCAAGAAGTCTTTGGCTTCAAAAGAAATGGCCATGCCCTGCACAGGAACATCATCGTTGGGGCCCGGGTTGTAGCCGACGTTTGTGCGCACGGCGAATGCCACTGGTTTGGTCTGCAGGCATGACAGAAGAAAAATAAATGATGTTAGAAACAGAAAAATAATTAACCTTTTTGTGAGAATAAAGACGGCAATCATCACCTTTGCTTTCTCAAGGGTGGCAAGAGCCTGCCTGTCGGCCTCCTTCCTCAGAGCTTCGGGATCCTCCTCCAGCGACACGTCTGAGTCTGACGGCCGGCTGGTGTAGGAGTCTGCAGAGCCCTGAAACGTGCAGCAAAGTCAACGAACAAGGAAAAGGAACAAACTACTGAGAGTGAAGCGAAGAATCAAACCTCTCTAGAGGGAAAATGAAGAAGCGTTTAGTTTGGATGAGACCTGTTTGTTCATCCCGTCTCCTCGTTAGGTCGCTGCCCGCCGTCCTGTGCGACCCGACAGTCACGCATGATCTGGAGTTGTTAAGACCGCTTCAAGAAGTCAAACCGGCATAATCACAAAAGGGGCCCCGGCCTTTCATATTGCATGTAAGCCGACTCTTGTAATACGAGGTGCATGAAAACAGGCCGATCACTCCAGCGCCGCACGGGCGACTTAAATCTTTATGCAAAAGTGCAGCAGGCTCGGTGAGTGGGAGTGTAAAGAACAGACAGAAACGGAGAGGGGGGGTAAAAAAAATGACCAACGGACTGGTAATAATATTAGCAGGGATATAAATTTCTCATGAAGTGGCTACAGTTTCCAACACTCATGTAAGGTAACTTGACCCTCACATGCTGACCCCGATGCAGACACTCGTACCACAATAAAAACCTGCAGCTCAGCCCGGGTGTCTGAAGAGTTCAATTTATATAACAAACCCACTCGTTCGCGTTCTCCGAGCCGATGGGCTGCCTGAAATTTGTAGGAGGCACTCGCAAGATTGTGGACAGCCGAGCGCCAGGCAGAAGATGTGACTCACTCGTCGTAGGATTTAAAAAAGAGGTGAGAATGTACAAAGATGACAAACAGCATATGCAATGTTGATTAAAAATTCCCAACGCTGATGAAGTCACAGTAAATGAATGAGTGTTCCTGATTAACGAACAGACGTTAGAGCTCCCTCAGCGTTAAACGACGAACTATACATTCTTAAGAGATAAGGTCCAGTGTTTAATCCTATTTTCAAATGTTCTGGACAAAAATATAGTTTGAGCATTTACTTTCAGAATCTATAAATATATAGTTGCTTCAGTTATGCCACTTCACAGTCAATTAATCAGTTTATTTCTAAACCAGTTCACTTGAGCTCAAGCTGAATAAAAGTTCAAATCGTCGATGTAGAATCACATGAAAACACTTATTCTGTATAATTTTAGGTTTTCTTTTAGGATAAAATGAGTTTGACACGCAAAGGAAAAAATGGAAGCATCTACAGAACCCACTGTGATGATAATCGGGTTTTTAACATGTTCTTGTGGCATTTTTCTGATAATAGAGGACAGAAAATTAAACTCAAAATAGAATTTCTGAGTATTTCTATATTCAGACTGTTGTGAATAAGGAGCAGATGAAAAAATACGAGCTTATTTGTTGGATAGAAAATAAACTCCCAGCTCCACTCCAGAACGTCTTTCGACACCTGGTTCAAAAACGTACAAATCAACTCTGCCTGAAAATTTAGTGGCACCAATAATGTTCGGTTGAAGGTGTAAAACTAGCAGAAAAGCTAAGTTTTAGTTGCTCTGCTCGAATGATCCTGCCCACAACTTTGAGGTGACTTTCTAATGAATTACTGCCGCTCTGCAGAAACTATGACCAAAAAAAAGTATTATTATTTTTAATTTTGGCTAGAAATTGCATATTAATAATTAAAAGAGCACCGAGAACACTTGAAAAAGATCTAAAAATAATCGGAGGAGGACTTTAAAAAGTAAAATCTCAAAAGCTGCAAAACTTTCAAATTATAATTTCATTGTTTGAATGATTTCAGGACCATCTGTATACATTTTCAATAAAGTTTTGATAGATATTGTATATAAAATCTATCTGAAAATCGAGCGCTAAAAAGTGAGCCAGCATTATCCCTTTTCACAAAGACTATTTGCTCCTCTGACACATAACAGCTTTTAAAGTATATTATGACTAATACAGTTTCCAGGAATTAGAGACAAAGAAAACACAGACAATAAGAAAGTTTAGGCAAATATAAGTGATCTTTTAGAAAACTGACAGCTCTGACTAATCTTGAAGTTTGTGCTTGCTTATTTCAAGGCTGTCCAGTCGCATCATTTTAGAATGAAATTCAATAGAAGGACACTTTTAGAAATCCCAGAAGGGAAATTTAAGTTAGAGCACCTTATTGCACGACATTTATCTTCTGTTGCTTCTCTGTGTGCAAGCAGGTTTAGTCAAATAAATCTATATTACCAAAACGTGCATGGAAAGTTTTCTTTTTGGCTTCAAAGTCTCACTCAGATCATCTTTTGATCTATTTCCAAAGTATTCCAAGTAATGGTGGAGGGAAAAAAATGTATTATTATCCAAGTACGATTCTGAATTGTTTTATGATTTTTAAATAATCGAAAAATGTATATGAAAGTAACGAGTGGAACTAAACGTGAAGTAGTTTTCACTCTGACATTTCTGATGAGCACAAGATCACGGCTGACAAAAAAAAAAAAAAAANNNTGGGATGTTTTGATGATTGTTTCATAATCGAATGGGATCAAAAGGTGCCTCAAAATTCCCCCAGAGGCATTTTCATTACGATTATTATAATCAAAATCAAAAACGTCTCATTTTAGGACACAGTTTGCTAGAAATTCTCCTCAAAGTTGTGGGTGGCTGCAACCCCGCCCCCTCTTCCCCTCATCATGTTGCAAAGTGAAGCAGGGAATTTGTTTGAATGAAAAAAATCCCCATAAATGCTATTTTTAGTTAAATATTCTCAATATACTGTCAAAAAATGCCACAAAAACATGTTAAAAACACAATTTTCATCAAAGTGGGTCTTTAAGTTTGAAGGAAATATTTTGGGGACAACAAAGTCGAATTTTTTAGACTATTTTGGCTTTACTTGTTTTATTTACCCATCAGCCCTCCTTCATCTCTCCTGCTAAACACTGATGTCAGGAGAATTTTTCTTTCATTTCGTCGTCAAGCAGCAAAGGTAATTCTAGCGGTTCCACCTGTTGTTCGGATCGGCGCTTCCTCAGTCACACTTCCTGTTTTATTTACTTAAACTCTCTGTGCCGGCATCCCACTCAGGTAAGAGGAATGACACCGTCAGTAGCATCTAATGAGGACAGCCGCCCACGCTGGTGTGTCTGAATCATCTTAGGAACACACAGGTGCATACCAACATGGAGCCCTGACTCAGAGAAGGTTGACGGGGAACTCGCAGGAACGTTAACAGACAAAAAGAGGCACCGACGACGTCAGAAACCTCCTTGAACTAACCCGTTTACCACTACAGGTCACTTATGCAGCAATAGGGAGTGGGAGGGAGTTGCGATGGCGGTTTGTGTGCGTACGGTTGTGTCTCTGAGTCACCTGTCCAACTGACTCACATCACACACAAAAAACTGAAAAAAAAGTAAGAAAGCAACAAAGAAGATAATAGAAACAACCCTCAGAAGCTGAGAAACGCTGACAAGATGTTCATCTGATTTCTGACACTTTCCTCATCATCATCTTCCCTCTGATGTCATTAGGTAGCGTCTCTAAATTAGCTGCTTGCTTCATTTCACATACAGCTCCTGTTTAAAATAGCTTCAGGCCACCTGATGGCAACAGCGCTTTCCTATTGGCCTGGCCCCAGCTGAGACCCCGCAGTGTCATAGTAACCATCACTGCAGCTCGTTACAGATCTTCAGCAAGGGCTGCACGGAGACGGAAATCAATATTCAATAACATAAAAAGAGGTGGCTGCATAAAAGCTTTCTCACGGGGGACGGATTGATAATGTCTGCACGAGTGGGAGGCCTTGTTGAAAACCAACCGGCTGCTGCAAAAAAGATATTTCTAGGAGCAATTCTCAAAAATGTTTTTCCTCCATTTTCTCTACTGAGGCTGCCACAGTGATGAATTTATGGCTCTGAGCGCTGGAAAGGAATAAGAGGATGGAGGGATGCAATAAGGCAAGAGGGCAGAATGGCAAGAGCTTTGAATAATGAGGACAGAAAGGAGTCGACCTCTAGGGAAGAAATCAGTTAAAGTTCATAAGAAGCAAGAGAGTTATTTAAAGAAATCAGAGAAGTCAAGAGGCTGAGCGAGTCGATTTAAAATGTAAATTATAGAGTTAGTAATGACAGAAGGGCTGTGAATTGGCACAAGTCTAACAATATATCCCAAACATTTTTTTTTTTTATAAGAGAGACTTTGAACAACAGATAAAACACCTTTCATATGCACAACATTATATAAAATCCATTTAATGCCATTTCCATATAATCCATATGCTTTTATTTTGATAAATTATGAAAACAATTCAAAACTCATTGTTGGATTGTCGGAATTTAAAAAAATATAGATGGATATTTTGTGTTTTTAACATGTTCTTTTGACATATTTTTATGACATATATTCATAAAATTAAGTTTAAAATTGCATTTCTGATCATTTCTTTTTTCTAATCACTGTGAATCAGGAGCAGACGGAAAAAATGCCGTTCAGCTCACACTTTAAAGACTACTGGGAACGCTTAAAATAGATTAAAAGATGACAACCAATAAGGTTCTTTAAAGACCCACTCCAATAAAAATCATCTTTTTTGTTTTCAACATAGTATTTTCCTCATAATAGAGAATCCATGCAAAATAATTTAAGATTAAAACTGCATTTCAGGGTTTCCCTTCACTCAAATTGTGTTGGATCAGAAAACCAGATGCTAGAAAAAGCTCAGTCTAATGGACACCAATAGAAACAGGCTTCTCTTCCCTTGTACAACCTCGCCCGCTCATGCTTAGGTGTGCGAGAAACGATGAGGCTTCCACGCTTGTGCTTGTCCCTAAAAACTGTAAGATCCAACATTGCTCGCCGTTATTTTTGCGCCCCTAATGTTAGAGAGCGAAGAGAGCTCTCGGCGGCGGGGAGAGGGCGGGATTGCTCCGAGACAACAGTCCCGCCCACAACCCAGAATTGTATTTCTATTAAGTCTATTAAATATGTTTTTGATTATGGATAAAATCTCCATAATCATATATATTTTTTTGTAAATCACTGGAAACGATTTTATAAAAGAAAAAAATATATAGTGACTTAATTTTACTCTATGAGGCAGCAAGTTATGTAAGAAAAAAACAGTGTCCAATAATCTGCCTTTTTTAGTTCAAAGTGAGTTATATAAGTGCTATTGAACTATGGAACAACAACAATGAGTGAACATCTACTATGACATGATTCTAATGAGACATGTTTTTAGTGCCGTCTGCAGTCGTGGCCATGATCTGGTGAAAGAAGCTTGATGTGGCCACCTGTAAAAAATTAAAGGCCATGTGTTGTATGTTCAAGAATCAACGCAGGTTTTGGAACGCACGTGTTCACACTGCTCAAACAGGGATGGGCTTCTTTTTTTTTTACCGTTTACCAGCACATGACCATCACCCACAGTTGGAAGAGGTTTGGTGCAAAATGTCAAAAGAGTGCAGATCTTGCTCCAGGCTTTTTCTTTCACAGCTCTATTCTGATTTAGGAAAGACTTGGTGTATAAATCCAGCCGAGCACAAACTGCAATTATTAATTTCTGCTCCATGATCAATTATCAAACGGTTCTGTGAATTAAAGGGGATGCCATCCATTCATGACTACCAAATCTGACACTCTGGTCAAAATTCAACCAGGTTGAACTTTTAACCCCGTTTTAGGACAAAGAAACTTGCAAAGCTCCATGTGAACGCAATAGTTTTGAACATGGAAGCCTGAAACGTGCATTTGCTTAAACTTTTCATAGTAAATGGTTGCCGAGGGCGATGTAAACGTAGCTCGAGAAGCTGAACTAGCTTAAAACTAACTGATTACCATTCATTTTTGGAGTATTTTAAATCAATAATAGTATTTCCTGTGATTTTTCATCGAGATTTTCTTCACCAACATGAAAACCGTCGTCACCACACAGCGGTTCTTGTGTTAAAGTCAGAGAACAAAGATTAAACTTCCACCAGCAGATGCTGTCAGGCTTCAGAGCGCGTGACTAAGAAGTGATTTCCATCAGCGAGCTAACAACTCCAGCCCTGATAATTAAACAGGTAAAAATATCTTCACACTTCGCTCATAAAGGAGGCTGTGAAAATCAAAAAGAAAGTGAAAACATAATTTTTTTTTTGGTCTGGATGCGATTCTCAGATCTGCCTTCTTCTCACATTTCCAGAGAAGAACGCGACATCTCTGTGAGAGCCAACCGGAAGGCTGGCTGTGTATTCCCGTCACATACGGAGTGAAATGGGCTCAGTCCGGACGGGATGAACTGAACAGATTTGCTGCCTGGAGCTCTGAGCTGGTGGCTGTAAAGGTCCATATTCCTTTTCTCTGTCACGCCAGCGTCATGGCAACCGCCAGGGCAGCGCGGTAATGACCAGAAAGATGAGTCACAGACTGAACTGAGCAGAAACTCCCATTTTTTACAAAGAGGAGGGAATCCAAGAAAATCAGTTAATTGCCATTTTAAGAGGAGAAAACAGCCACTTGATAACATTACCATGTTTTATTCATATATGGGGGGGATGTTGAACTCGTGAAAGAACTAAGATTTATGATTTAATATGACAGACAGTTCTTGAGTGTCTGAGTGGAAAAAGTTCCTTATTTGTCAAAATGTGTGAAAAACACCAAATTTCACGTTCAAAGTTTGAACATTTTTACTGTTGAATGAGAATAGATGAAGACTTCTAATATATGAAAAATATTCCAAAATATGCTTGAGGTCACTTTATTTATAATTAAGTTATATTAAATGGTACTTTTAGTGCTACAAACGTATTAAAGAATTCTTAGAAATCATCTCGATTTAACTTTTAGGGCTTCTCCGTCCCCCCTGAAATGGCCACAGTCCCGGCCCGGCTGGACGGTCAGGGTGCATAGCAGTCCAGGCATCCAGCGGGACTGGAAGTCTAATTAAAAACACAGCGCCTTCCCAGCAGCTGCGGCCCGGACCAAAATGGAAAGTCCAGCCGGAAGAGCGGCGGCGGCAAAGAAGAGGCACAAAACCCGGCAGAAAAAGTTCCAGCGTCCAGTCTCACAGCTGAGCCGTCATAAGCCGATCCTTTTATGGGTAAGAGAAACGCACACATAACCAGGTCCCGGGTTTGTCCGAAAACATGCAGAGCTGGTGGATTTCTCCTTCTTACCATTATAGGCCTTGGAATCCTCTCGGTCCTCTCCATACCTTGTTTGCCAAGCTGGCCGCACCACGGCAAACCAAGGGGGCAACGCCAGTCTCCACAGACAGAGTTATGGCCGTGTGTGAAAGTATGCGACAGATATCTGCCCGCTAGCTAAACCAGTGCATGTGTGTGTGTATGTAGTATGTATGATAAGGGAGGAAGCTTGAAGAGGGTGCCGTATGTGTGAAACTAAGAGAGCACTCTCCCAAAGCCTCCACCCCCCACCGCCAACCTCCACAACCCAGAGGAACGTGAACCTCGTGTAAAGGAAAGGAGCTGGAGCTGGCCGGGGGGGTCAGATTGCAGTACTTGTGCTACATTTGCAATCTGGGGAAATATATTTAGCCCCGGCCGGGCAGAAACAGGGACGTGAACACACTGAGACCAAGAGAGGGCTCGGTATGCAGCCATTCAATGCCCCAGCTGACGTGGGAGAGGAGGAGGGCAGTGCCCAAGGAAACCCCCTCCTCTGTGTTTTTCTTTGGTCCGTCCTCTGTTCTGGTGTGGAGAAAGCGGGTCGGCACTGATGAGTGGAACCTGTTGAAGGCGGCAGCTCAGACTCCCGACATCTTGTTATTTGGGGACGCACTTTTGAACCGACGAAACGAGTGCAGTCGACTAATCTAAGACTAATTTAATAGTCGATTAGTCGTTATTTTATATTATGGAGTCAGAATGTTGTAAAGTTGAAAGTTAGAATAGCATTCTGCTAGCTTTTTGGACTATTTTGACATTTATTAAGGCTTTTTAAGCTAATATTTCAGCTACATGCTAGATATTTTGGCTAATTTTGGATTTTTTCAGTTTTTTTCAAGACAATCTGGCTACAGAGAAAAAATATGGCGCCCGAAAATTAATAGTCGGAAGTCCCTCCCCCTGCCGGAGCCGACTACAACAAAAACATTCTAAGCTTTTGACCTTTTTTCTCTCTTTTATTGACCCTTTTCGACCTATTTTTCTTCCTCTGTGATACTACGTAACAGACAAAAAACTGCATTTCGTGGCTCTGATCAGCTGTTTCACTAAAAAAAATTTACAGTTTTTTGTCATTGAAGGGTATAAAAGCTGATAGTTCTGAAAAGGGTTTAAAATGTAATTTTGAAAGGGTTTTCTAAAGTGTAGGAAATTTAACGTGAAAGTTACGATTTCCGCTTACTGCTATAGATTGATTCTGACGCCGTCTCGTTTTTTTGGGCTATTTTGGAGTTTAGCTAATATTTCAGCTACATACTAGCTATTTTGGCTAATTTCGGATGGGAAATTTCGGATTTTTTCAGTTTTTTTAGGCTATTTTGGAGTTTAGCTAATATTTCAGCAGCATGCTAGCCGTTTTGGCTAACAGGCTTTTTTCAGTTTTTTAGGCTAATTTGTTATCTAACTAATATTTTAGCTGGCTATCAGTTTCAGTGTTTGCAGCTATCAACTTCAGCATTTTTAGCTGCCAATTTCAGCATCTTCAGCTATTAGCATTAGCATCTTCAGTGGCCAAATAGAGCTTACAGCATTCACACTAGCATTTTCAAAGGTAATGCTATATATCTAGTTTTTAGTTAGTTTAAAGCTAATGATGTGTGCTTTACATCCAGTTTGCACATCAGAAAAAATAATCAGTGATTAGCCGACGATTAAAATAATCGTTCGTGGCAGCACTAGTGTGTGGTGGCTGAAAACGTTGTGGTGATAGTAATGGACCCTCCACTAGAGGGCGACTTCTGACACCAACGAGGCTTTCTTCCTTCCCCCCCAAAATCTTCCTTTTTTACTTGCAACCAGCAGAAAAGAGATGACAGACCAGAGAGATCTACAAGCTGGCTCCTTCTGTCATCAGGCGTAGCAGCATCTGGGTCTCTGCTGGGATTCAGGACTGTTATCTGAACTCCAAGCATCTGCTGTGTGAGGCAGCCAAGCCTGGACCGACTTCTATGGTTCTGATAATAGATGTACAGTACGAAGAATCTAAGCACACTTTCCTTAAAAATTAACTTATAACATACAAGTGAGTAAAAGTGGATGAATATCTATGAACTCTCCTCTTCTCCTCTGCAGAAAGATTATTAATGATCTTGGCATTCTGTGGTGAGGCAGACCATTAGTGCTGTTTTCTTTCAGTCTGGACTGTCGTATTAGCAGAGAAAGAGCAATATTACTCTGGGCCTGTGTCTGATTGCTTCTTCATTCTTTGCCTCAGTGATGGGGAAAAGATCAACAGGAAACGGCAGACACACTGAAGTTGAACGCAACCACAAAAGCCGGCCCTACCCCTCCACCACCACCCCCACGGACGCACAAACAAACACAAGCAAACACAATTCCATCTAAACGGCCTCTGCTTCATTTCTCCATCCCACTTCGCCTGCGTGCAGGGGGAAGAGATTCAGCAGCCCGGTTACCATAGAAACCAGGCCGAGTGTACCAGCCGGCTCCACCGTTGGTTGACTGTGGTGTGCGTGTGTGTGTGCACGCTTGTGTGGGCGTGTGTGAGACTGTAAAGCCTCTACAGGGCTCTGCTTTCAGTTGTTTCGGTGAGTATCTGCTGGATGTGCATGAACCTATACGACGCCCCCTTTTTCCCCCACATTACTATAAGACAATATTGTTTAAAAAAAAAGCACAATTTAAGGAAGTATTTTCCATTCCGACTGTGTGTAATCTGCTGCTTAAACTGTGTGGGGGATTATAGACGCTCTCCACCTGCAGGATCCGTGTGGTTCCTTCTCCACCCCGAGTCGCAGAGGTAATAAAGGACGAGGCAGTGGGAGCCAGAACACGGCTAACCTTTAGAAACCACAGGAAAGTTCAGCTCCCCGTGTTCGCCGCAGAGATGGGAGGCTTTCAGCAACAGCAAGACCAGGGCTGAAGAAATAAATGACATTCAGCACGGGGCACATCATTTCCTCCCGCAAATGAAGGGGTCATCTGGAAGGAGGCGGGGCGGGACGCTTAGCTACAAGACGGCGCGGCCGGAGAAATATCAGGTCCAGACGACCACGGCTGTGTTGTGTTCCTTATACGAGGAGGAAAATCTAAATCTCCACAGATTTTACAAAAAAAAAAAAAAAATATCGACTCAAAGATCTGATCCAAGGTCGGAGGTGATTGGTGAGCGGTGAAGCTAGCAGCTAATGAGTGATGTTCATCACTGACCCTGGGGAAATCTCTCCTCATGTGGTGCAGATCCAACTCTTCTACAATGAGGCTGTGCTGCTGAGGTCACCGGGGGTTCACTATAGTGATGCTATCAAAGCAGTTTAAATGCGTTTAGTCTGTGGAGCCGACAGGTAAAGAGAAAGAGACGAATCTCAAAAGACAGGACAACAAAATGCTTTTACAGTCAGGATAACGAAATAAAAGAAAATGTCAGATCTAAAAAGACTGATAGCAGTGAAAATATCATCAAAAGAAACTAATTTTAAATCACAAATGTACATTAGTTAAAATTAAAAACTGATTTTTAACTTAAAATCACTGCAATAATCTGAACGTTTTGAATGGTGATCAGTAAATATTCTAGAAAAAATAGGAACTTGTGCATAAATATGCAGCAGTTTTGACTAAAACCGATTTAAAAACTAATTATCTATCTGCTGCTCTAAACAAGCAAGTACTAATATCTTTAAACTTGTGCATATTTATCAACGTTTCACCCAAAAAACTGACGTAACTATAAAGTTGCAACATATATTTAGAGTTTTTTGATAAAAGAAACTTTGAACCGTAATCCAATTTTCTCCTTTTATTGAACTTCAGTTTTTTTTATTAGAGCTGAACTTTTATTAGATTATAAAAACATTAAGTTTATAGGTTTGGTAGAGATTTAAAGCGATACAAAAACTGTTTCTCAGATGATAGATAACTGTAAAAAAACGAATAAATTGTCAGCATTTTTATTCTAAAATAATAAGATTTTTAACACTTGGAGCGTTTATTTATAGACTGTTAAACACTCGAATTAAAACCATGTTTTGAAAATGTTCTTGTGGTATTTTTCTGATAAGAGAACATACACAAAAAAGCTCAAAATTGCATTTCTTAGTATTTATTTATTTGAAATGTTCAGAATCAAGAGTAAGTCCAAGTCCAATGACAAGTTTTCTAACCAACATGCCATTGAAGCTCCTGATTGGCTAAACACACCTGACCCAGGTGATCAACCGCAGAGAAGGCGGGGTTTCTGGAAAACCAGCAGGAGACCTGGATTTAGACACTACTGCTGTAAACAGAGAGCTCTCAGCAGTGAGAAGGGGAAGAATGCTGACACTACTGCCACTCTGCAGAAACTATGTCATCGAAAACTACTTTTTTTTTAGCTAAAAAAAAATAATAACAATTAAAAGAGAACTAAGAGCAGTTTGAAAATAGATGATCAGAGTGGTTCTTTAAAATCAATTTACACAACAAATGACTGAAACCCACAAATGCTGAATAACTGATATACTATAAATCGGAATTGTATTTTTATTTTTTATTTTTTTTACATCTATTATAGTTCTTATATTCTTTAACCAAAACACAAAACGTAATGTAACGTTCAATTTAATGGAACTTTAAAATGTTTAAAAAATATGAGTTGTAGATTTCTAAATTGTAAAGAACTAAAAGCATTTCAAAGTGTTTTATTTTCCCCCCTGAAGTGTTACCTGTCGCACAAAGCTGTTGGACGTGGTGTCAGAGGAGGTGCTGCCATCTGAGCGCTTGAACCGACTCTTTCTCTTGGCGTACTTTCCCTGGAAGTTAGAGGAAAGACAAAGAACATAAAGCTGTAAATTTGCACCAACATGTTCTCAGAAATCTCCATCTCTGGAGAAAAGCACTTCTCTTGAGCGCGGCCGGTCGTCGGATCAGAGCAGCGGGAGAGCCAGACCACACAGGAAGTGGATCAGAGAAAATGTGCCCACTGTGTCCACGAACATGGTCATTTTTCATGTCCCGATGCAAACTGGGACGTTGTAATCTGATTGGCAGACCTCAGGCAAATGGCTCATCCATCCACACTGGGCAGAGTCCCACATTGCATTATGAGCCCACATCGTCATGGTTACAAAATATCTAATAATCAAATTTGCTGGCAGTCGGCAGGTGAGAAGAGAATTGCTGGCAAAAAAAAAGAAATTTTTCATGTTATGTACAGACCAGATTACAGAAAAAAAGGGGTTCTTTCATAAAACCATCCTCCTGGATCGTTTTTCTTTACATCATGTGACGCTCAGCATACATTTAAACAAACATGAGCTGCTCAAGCAAATAGAGAGAGAGGCTGTCAGGTGAACGCCTCAGAAAACATCCATTCATCTAAAAACTCTAGTATTCAGAAAACTACTTTTAATCACCTTTTATGACTTTTGCTGGGAAATAAAGTAATAAAAAAAACTCTCACATCCATCAGCAGAAAGTGTTGGGTTAACATTAGACAGAATGAGGCGATGATACATTGTCAAACATGCTCACGGGCAACTGTACTCTCTACTGCCGGATACAAAAATAGAGCATGACATCTCTGCTGCAAATCTGTCCACCTACACCGACTGAAAAAGGTGTCCAACGATCTTTGAAAACACTCTTTATCTCCTGCATGGAGAGCACTTTCCAACAGAACATTTTATGGATGAATCGTTTGTCATCTTTAGGTCTGAAATTGGGTTTCTGCTGCACGGCTAGAGTTTAGCTGAAAAATGTAAACAACAATGTGTGTAGAATCACTGGAACAGCTTAAAATACAGACTGTACACAAACGAAAGCTTAAGCATGCATGGTTTCAGATTTGAACCTTGTAAACACAGGACTAAAGATCTCTTCGGTCATTGGTCAGGAATTACGAGGGCGGGGCAAAGCAACAAGAGAAAGAATAATGGAAGTTCTGTAATGTGAATCACGTTAAAAGTTGTTGTGTCTGATCGTTGCTCTACTTTGTTTACATCCTGTAATGACCGACTACGGTGGCCCTTTTGGTCCAGTTGTTCAGCTCGAGCATGGAGCCTATTCAGACTGAGTGGAAACGGACCAAGACCCGGGTCCACTTGGGTGTATTCGGACTGAAGAGCGCCGCAGTCTTTACACAACTTTAAAAAAACGAGAGGAAATCTCACTGCAGACGAACACGTTCGACCCGTTTTGTTGGGTTTTAAATTTTCAACAGCGAATAACCGTACCTCCTATATAAACGGCAGGTTATCGTGTGAACCGAAGTAAATTCGGAGTTTCGTGAGGTCGGCAGCAGAACCTGCGGCTGCAGCCATCCAGTAACCAAGATGAGCCATGTGCTGTAGATAGACCGCTCCCACATCGCACCTGATCTGTAACGCTCGCCGTGTGAGCTTAAGGTTACAGTTCATTCTTCAGAAGCTCCACTCCTCATGTGCTTTAATTCAGAAACAATTAGCTAAAAATAAAAAAAGAATGCTAAAAGAAGGTCAAATATTCCAAGTAACACCTTTCTTCCTGCCACTTTTAATAAAAAATGTACCTTTTGATTTAAAATAATTTGTATTCAAATAGTGTTTTCTTTAAATTGTTTGTTTTTTGGTATTTGATCTGTTGAGTCTTCACCTGGACATTTTCAGATTGGGGCAATTGAGCTTGGATTTGTGTAATTTTTAAACTGATTTCAAATAAAAAAAATCTTAAGTTTTAAAGGTTTTTTTTTTTTTTTGGTTGATGTCATTCGCACATATTTACATTCGACCATAAACAAAAACTGACGGAAATTCATGGCGGCTACAAGCAACACGTATGGCCAAAATGCATTTTGCTTCATTGCCCGCACGAATTTTAACCCTAACCCCCGCAAAGAACAGTCACTTCCTTATTATTTTCCTTAATATAATTTTTATTTAGATCAATACTGGACATGTGGTGTCCATCCAAATCAGACTATTCTCTCAAGAAACTGAAAATAAAGCAGATCGTCCCAATAACGTGACCTTAGAGTACTTTTTTATTCTCTAAATGATTTTTTCTGAAATTGATTCTTTTGACAAATAAAATTCATTTCACAAATGCAGCATCACTCTTGGGAGACTAAAACTTGACTTAAATGGTTGTAAGTCTAAATTTATAGCAGGTTTGGTCACAATGATTTTATGATCCATTAATCCTTTAAAAAAAATACCAAAAAATGTATTTTTTCCCCTCTGCTTATTGCCTTGATAC
>NC_050519.1:5238051-5255052 GCF_002922805.2 Oryzias melastigma
AGATAGTAACTGATTTTTTTAAATTTTTTTTATTATTGAAGTAAAAAAAAAAAAAATCTACAAAAATACTAACTGGTAAAAATGTAACCACAATTTTTTTTTTACTTCAATTTTTAGGAAACAAAATGTATTTCTTCAACTTTTTTTCCTTCCATGTTCCTTTTGGAGAATCAGAAAACGATCAATATTTTTAAAAACATGTTATCGGAATGTTCCCCACCACGTGTTTGATTTAAAGGGTTAAGATCCAATAACTGAATGTTTAAAATGTAAATATTTAAAGAATGTTTGCAGTGGAGGAGCAAGCGCAGCTGTTTATGCGGATCTGTGGCTCCGTTTGGAGCTGGTTCCTGTCACCAAAGGGCAGAGAAAGGCCACAGGAAGTAAGGAAGGGAGGCTTCCTGTTGGTAAACATGCTCCCTGATTAAGAGTCTAATTAAAGAGGGCGTGTCAGCAGAGAAGGCAGCGGGTGGGACTGAAACTTAAAAATGTTCTGTTTTTGAGAATCTGACTGCAGACTTGATCTTTTAATATAAGTTTTCTTGAATTTGGGATGAGTCCTCGACTCTTTTCTTGCAGCAGGTTTCATCTCCTCAATGCAAAAATGTCCACGTTTGGGTCGGATCGATCAGAACAGACCCCTGATGCCGTCCATCTGTTGTGTTTTCCACCGCAGAAAAGGATGTCTAAAAACAGACACGGTGAGGTGAAGAACAGAGAGCAGAATGAACAGAGCGGGACACTCGGAGAGCAAGAAAGAGAGATAAGAGAGGAGCTGGAAGGAGTGGGAGTAAAGAGGAGAGAGCAGGACTTGGCGTGATTTGAAGCAACGCTCGTCTGTGTGAGGTGTTTTTTTGTTGTTTTTCCCATTCTTTTTCTTCTCTAGAGAGACAATGACTGAGCTGAGCGTGGGCATGTTTGTTCTAGATATTTGGATGCTATGAGTGCACACAACATGATGCATTCTAATGTGGGAAAGACGACAAACAAGTATTTAAAAGTATTTTTATAAAGTCTGTAGTGTGTAAAAATAAATTCTAAAACTAATAATTAACCATATTAATGCTTTAATGTTGCTTCTAAAAATATATTTGAACTCTTCTCCATCACAGGGCGGAAGTGATTTAATTGCAGGTTAATTAAACAAAGGTGTGGCTCCACAGGGCAGCGCTGGTCGGACTTTGATTGAAAATCCTCGCAAAAAAACACGCAGAAAATGACATTCAGAATTTTAAAAAGAGCCAATAATGTCATTTTGACACATTTTTAAAGCCTTGACGCGCAGCTTCCGTCGTTTCATACTTCCCCAGCGGAACAACCTGTTAATCCCCAGAAGTTAAAACCGACTTCTCGTCGTCAAAACGCACATTTCTATTATTTTAATCACCATGAAATTTATGATTATTTGTCTTGGTTCGTTTTCTCGATCTTGTGGTCTTACCTGCGTGTGTGGATGATGGTCAAACATGTCCATTTGGATCTCCTGGGTTGAGGTCGAAGG
This sequence comes from Oryzias melastigma, assembly GCF_002922805.2. NCBI lineage: Eukaryota > Metazoa > Chordata > Actinopteri > Beloniformes > Adrianichthyidae > Oryzias > Oryzias melastigma. The sequence continues at coordinate 5,239,553 of NC_050519.1, forward strand.
CGTCCTGGACATACTACTTTTCTGTACCATTTGATATCACTTTTTTCCCAGATAAATTTCTCTCAGTGCTGTGTGTGTTTACGATGAACCTGGAAGTCTCATCTTCTTCTTTTCTTTTTCCCGTCTAGGAAGGGAGGGTGAAGCCGCTGATGTATCTGAGCTGGCTGATAAAATAATGGCAACAGCTGCCTCCCTCCAGCCTATAGCATTACACACTGGCGCACCGAGCTTTGGCACGTTTGTCAAGTGTGCGTCATGACGCAAACGCGCAGCCCGGTGGTCAAAAAATAAAGTCCTTTGGAGAAAGAAATCGAGGTTATATATGTGATATGTGTAAACATTTATGTATTTATAACAAAAACAGTGACTATGTTCGTCCTAAAATAGTGTTCTGAGTTTTATGTCGAAGAAGATGAAAAATCTTTAGCTATATATTGTTGCCTTTTGTTACATTTGACATATTTATTTGTTTGTTTTTTATTTAATTTTACTTTATTGAAATTTATTTCATTGTTTTATTTAATTTTACTGTATTTCATTTTATAGTAATGGTTTTTATTCAAATTCATTTTTGAGTATTTTGTTATAATGTGATTTACTTTTACTTTACTTAAATTTATTTGTTTTTTTAATTTAATTTAATTTAATTTAATTTAATTTAATTTAATTTAACTTAATTTAATTTAATTTAATTTTATTTTATTTTATTTTATTCAGTTTAGTGGCAGAGTTTAGTTCAAGTTTAGTAAAAATACTATTTTTGCAGGGGGAACAAAAAAGTGCCAACAAGAGGAAGTTGTTTTATTGGTTTTATTCAAAAGTTAAGTTTATATATATATTTAGAAACACCAGAAATTTCACGTTAATTGCGTTTAATTAGTTCCTAGATTTAGAACTAAACATGGAGAAGCTGCATTCAACTTCTATGCACCACAGATCTGGAACAGACTTCCAGAAAACCTTAGATCTGCTGAAACACTCAGTGTTTTTAAATCCAGGTTAAAGACTCACCTTTTCTCAGTTGCATTTGATTAATATGTATTCAAAAGTTTACGTCCGCACTGTTTATCTATGCTTGTTTTAAATTAAAATCTTTTTACTTTCTTTTAATTTTATTTTAATTATCACATTTTTACTATTTCTTTTGATTGTTTCTTTTAATGTTTTATGTAAAGCACTTTGAATAGTCTCTGTACATGAAATGTGCTATACAAATAAACTTGCCTTTCCTTGCCTTGAAGCAATCAATTCAAGGGTCAAGGAGTTGTTGGAGCCTATCCTGTACACCCTGGAGTGGTTTCAATCTGGGGCCGTCATTAAATGATGGTTTGAGCATTTTTAACTCTTTAGGTTAGAAGTTTCAAAGTTTTGGTCATTTCTACTGAGATGAAAGTCTAATTATGAGGATTCAATTTGATTAAAAACTAATTTATTTTGTAAACAATAGAATCAAAAATCTGCGTTCTTTCATATTTGCATGGGTATCAGCTTCCCAGATGATCATAAGTTGACTTCATTGTGCTTTATTTTTAAAGTCGGTTCATTACTAATTGCAAAAATCAAGTGTTTGAATCATGAATCCACTTCTGATTGTTCAGAAGGAACGCCTCTGCAGACAAAAAGGACATTTGTAATACGATTTATTGAGATTTTAACTTTTACTGCCGTTTACAAATTATTCTTATTTCATTTCTGCACATTTTTTCAGTTGCAGCAACCATTGTTTATGTCTAATTCTATTTTTCTTCAACCCTATTTATTTATCTTCACATGAATTGCATGGAATAGGATCAAAAAATAATAGTTGCTGGTGAGAATCAGTTTTACATTGCAAGCCATCCTACATGCCTTTATTTTGAAGGTAGCACATCCCCACTTCCTGTGTGATCCTGAGGTTTTCATTTGACTTGACATCTTTTCTGAATCCTTTTCGCCTCAGCAGACTCCAGCTGGTAGTCACGGTCCACGCCCCGATGGATAGACCCCACCTTCCCCTACTGAGTGATGAGGGATCAGGCTGCTGCACATTCAGGGACCAGGAGTCAGCTGATCATCTTCAAAAACCCAGCAACCCAATACCATCAACCACCAGTTGATTCCAACAATCAAATTGATGATCATTTCCTGGATTTCTTTGTGACATTTTGAGTGTAAACGAAAAGGCTTTTCATAGAACGTTAAACATCCATGTCTTGTTTTTGTTTCCCTCCTGCTGTCAGTAGAAGCCTTCAGAGGGGGGGAGCGCGGCGGTGCCAGCTCCACACCTGAGCCTCATCCACCACCCGTCACGAATGATTTCCACTGTCGCTTCATCACTTCTGTTCCCTCCAGACGGCCTGTTCCTCTGAACGCCATTTGTTTTCTCCAAAACCGTTGCAAGTGAACATCTTCTAAAACAGGGGTCCCCAAACTTTTTCTTTTAACTGTTTTCTTCTCTGATGGGGGGCCGGGGTCGGTTTGTAGGCTAACAGAAAAAGTGTAAAAAAATCACAGCTTGAATGTAAAGATTTATGGTTTTCCAGAAAGCCACATATAGCCAAATTTTAAAAAATGCATTTTTGTAATTTTCCAATGAAAAATAATGCTAAAAAAATGTCAAAACTAGATATTTAGCATTGCCTGCCACAGATTACTAGGTGAATATGCTTAAATTGATAGGTGAAAACGCTGAAGCTGATAGCTAGCGAAAATATTAGTAAAGTGCCAAATTAGCAGAAATTAAAAAAGATTAAAAAATTCTAAATCCGCCAAAAAACTAGCATAAAGCTAAAATATTAGCTAAACTCCAAATTAGCCTAAAAAATATAAAAAAAGCCTATATTAGCCTAAACAGCTAGAATGTAGCTGAAATATAAGCTAAATGCCAAATAAGTCTAAAAAACTGGGAAAAATATCTAATTTAGCAAAACAACTAGCATAAAGCTAAAATATTGGATAAACTCCAAATAGCTTAAAAAGCCTATATCAGCCTATAAAAACTAGCATGTAGCTGAAATATCAGCTAAATGCAAAACAAGTCTAAAAACTGGAAAAATGTCTAATTTAGCCTAAACAGCTAGCATAAAGCTAAAATATTAGATAAGCTAAAAATTAGCGTATAAAAACTTGTATTACCCTAAACAGCTAGCATGTAGCTGAAATATTAGCTAAATGCCAAATTAGCCTTAAAAACTAAAAAAAAAAAACTATATTAGCCTAAACAGCTAGCATGTAGCTGAAATATTAGCTAAATGCCAAATTAGCCTAAAAAACTAAAAAAAAAAGCCTATATTAGCCTAAACAGCTAGCATGTAGCTGAAATATTAGCTAAATGCCAAATTAGCCTTAAAAACTAAAAAAAAAAGCCTATATTAGCCTAAACAGCTAGCATGTAGCTGAAATATTAGCTAAATGCCAAATAAGTCTAAAAAGTGGAAAAATGTCTAATTTAGCCAAAACAACTAGCATAAAGCTAAAATATTAGATAAACTAAAAATTAGCGTATAAAAACTTGTATTACCCTAAACAGCTAGCATGTAGCTGAAATATTAGCTAAATGCCAAATTAGCCTTAAAAGTGGACAAAATGTCTTATTTAGCCAAAACAGCTAACATAAAGCTGAAATATTAGCTAAAGCAAATATTAGCCTATAAAAACTTGTACTAGCCTAAACAGCTAGCATGTAGCTGAAATATAAGCTAAATGCCAAATAAGTCTAAAAAACTGGAAAAATATCTCATTTAGCCAAAACAGTTTGGTGGGCTGGGGCAAATGTGGAGGAGGGCCGGATTCGGCCCTGGGGCCGTAGTTTTTGGACCCCTGTTGTAAAGTCTTAAAGTTTACCTTTAATAATCTCAACTTTTTCATATTTCAAGTATTTCTAGATTTAATTTTCTCTGGTTCTTTTTGAGCAGCGACTCACTGAATCGTGAACAATAAGACCGGCTAATCTCCTGCTGTACTATGCAGGAAACAATGTCGCTCCAAGCAGCAGCCGGATCAAACCCTCTGAGCCGGCGTGGACGACTATCACATCAATCAGCTGGCATCAGTTTCCCGCTCTCCACTGCAGTGAGCACCAACGTGTTCTCAAAACAACCATGTGGAAATGAAGACACGCTGACCGCAGAAGTGTTAATGTTTGGTCTGGAACAAGTGTGTAGAACTGGGGAAATGGATGAAAATAAAGTGGAGAAGAGAAAACTATATTTATCACATACGGAAAAATTCAGTTCAGTTATACTAAAAATAACACCATAAAACAAGATAAAAGCATGCATAAATAAGGTTAAACTTTATTTAAAATGATTTTAAAAATTCTAAAATGCAGCCTTTTAAAAAATCTAAACATTGGTAAATAAAAGTTTAAAATCCAGTGAGTAAAAAGGTTTCAGAAAAGGTTTATTTAATTTTGGCGTGATAGAAATACAGGATTTGAAGCACTTGACAACAAAAACAACAGATTGAGGAGGGAGTATCATGATATGGGGTTGCTTTTATGTTGTCTGGTTTCAATCCCTAAATAAAACACGCTCTATACTTTTTTTTTTTTTTAATTATGTCAAGAAGAAAAAATCTCTTTTCGTGCAGCAATATGTAACATATTACTGACATAAAGGTTGCATTAATCCTTCATGAATTTATTTCATATTTATAGATTTATAGACAATGATGTCATTGTAATGAAGTTCGATTGAAAAGCTGATTTATTCTCCTCTCTATGACTCACTCACAGCCAAGATTACCCACACAGTTTATGCAGAGAGTTGTCGGTGTGACGCTGGGACTGAACTGATGCTGCAGGTCCATCAGGAGCTTCCTCTGCAGCAGCAGAAGCTCAGCCCTTTTTAAAAAATAAGTTTAAATCCTTCCACCTGTCTCCTCTTCGACAGCTTCCCTCCCCAGAAATCCACGGAGAGGAAAGAGTTTCAGGTCGATGTTTGTTTCTGTTTCATCTCTCGTTGCCCCAGGTAACTGAGCGGAGTGAGTCAGCGGTTGCTGTCTTCGGCGTACGACGGGCCTATTGGTGTTTACGCTGTAGATGAGGCTCTTTATTAGATCTGTTTGCACTGATCAAAGAACCCCCCCCCACTACATGTGTTCTCTTAGGCGTTTCTCAATGATCTTTATCTGGTTTGTGGAATAAATAAAGAAAACTCTCAGAGATGAGAGCTGTGCACAACCATTGTAGGAAGCATTTATCTAGGAGCTTTTTGACCCATTTAGTTTATGTTTTCCTTGAAAAGCTGATGTTCTTGTAGCCCTTTTCCATAAAAAAATTAAGCTTAAATATTGCATTTCTGAGTATTTTTTTACTCAAATCGTAAATTAGGAGTAGATGAAAAAGATGGAAAAAGAATGTAAAATGTTCCGCTCCATTCTGATGCATCCACCTGGATACAAATAGATCCATACGGGATCTGAGGATATTGCTCGCCATTTTTGTTGCACCGTAAAGGTTGGGGCTGCAGCCCAGCAGCAGGGGATCGAGCAAACAAAGGGATGATGGGAAATGGCAACAGCCTTACTCCACAACGACGTTCCCATCCACAACAGAATTTCTAACCTATAGAAGCAGTAAGCAAGTGAGAGGGCAAGTAAATTGAACTCTCAGGAACAGGGAGGGGAAGAGGGGCAGGGTTGCTCCGTGTCAAAATCAGAGTCAAATTTCTAACGAACTCCTGTAGCAACTATGTACTAGAAAATGACTTTTTTTCCCTTTAATTCAGGGTAAAAACTAGGGATGTCCCGATCCGATCACGTGATCGGAAATCGGGGCCGATCACGTGATTGGGGACTCGATCAGAATCGGACTCCTTTGTCCGATCATGATCGGATATTTCATTAATTTTCATTACGATCAGATCTTTATATTTGATCTTATCATTACGGATAAATATTCCGCTAGAAGTCTGCATGTCATGAAAAGATCACAAAATGTTATTACCAGAAAACTCAGCAGAAAACGCCAGCAGCTCAAGCAGAAGGCTAACTTGTAAACAAAGCTAGCTAGAAAGCTAACTTCCGGGACCAATAACTCTTTTAAAAACGCTTTAAACTGACAGCAAGTGTCTCTATTGGTTTGTCATAACTCAAACAACAACCTCTAAAGGTATTTCAACAGAAAAAGACAGTATTTTTTTTCTTTTTAATGTGAAGCTCTTCATGCTGCAGACAGATGGCTAAACAGCAGCTGCTAACTGCTACATGCTAGCGCCATGATTTAACTCCTTAGGACCCCAGCTGTCCTTTGATATGCCTGTTTGATTTATCTGACAGAGAAATAACAGTTAAGAAAATTAACTACTGTGGTAATAAAACCGAAAATGTGATGTCTTAAGAACTTAAAAAATAAGCACATAATCTTAAAAATAACTAAATAAATAAAACTAATAAATTAAAACTAATAATGACATCAGCCATTCATGAACACTCAAAAAATTTTATGCTAAAACAAAGTCACAATTTATTTTTAAGAATTTTAAATGAGGACAGGAATCACATTTGGTCAAAAATGTTCAATAGCTCTAAAGATGTTAAAGCTAAAGTCACTAAACTTTATCACATGACTAATTATCACTTATATAACAAGAAAATTGTATTGTTTTCCTAGTTTATATTTGCTGTATTTTTACTTGTTTATTAAAGCTACTTCACAGAAGTGTTTTAATTAAGTTTTTAATGATAAAAGAAGGTTATTGAAATATAAATAAGGGACAACACTAATCTGATCTTCAATTTATTCATGTTTTAAATGTCTTATAAAAGTATCGGATTGGGACTCGGTATCGGCAGATACACAAAATCAAATGACTTGGAATCGGATCAGGCCCAAAAAAACCTGATCGGACAAGCCTACTAAAAACGGCATAATTATAATGAAAATATCACTGGGAACAATTTTAGATTAGATCAAAAGATGATTGGAGTGTACCATTTGTATTATAAAGAACAGAAAAATTGAACTGGTTTGTCCTTAATTAGAAAACAGAAGAAATAATAATTTTAAAAATGTTAGAAAAAACAGTAAAATACAAGTGAAACAACCTTTTTTGGATACTAGAAGGTAAACTCATTATTGAGGACTGGTTAAGCTATATTTCACAAAAAAAAATTAAACACAACCAAGATTGTGCCATGTGTCTACATTAATCTTTTAAGCCTCATACACATCTTAAATTGTCCTTCTGTGCTATGAAATCCTATAGTGTCAATTTGTTAACGAAGAATTATTACAAAAGTGGAGGGAGGATAGATCACACATCGACTCTTTTATTGTTCCTCTCCTTTGTGATGGGCATTATGCAATCACCAAATTGATCTGGTTTGGGAATAGTTTGCAATGACTTGACAGTTTATTGGCAGCTTGTGCTCGCAATAAAAATACTTATTAGATTGCAGCTTGCAGCTCACAGTCTATTAAGATGAAACCGCATAGAAAAACCTCTGCAGAAGACATTATTCATAATTAATTAGGACACCAAGTTTACAACCAAAAATATAGTCAAAAGAACATTTTAAAAAACTTCATCCTTTTAGATTTTTTGAGCAAAGATTCAATGCTTAATCATGTAATGACATCTATATTTAAAATTCTGGATTACCTGAAGAAAAAAAAAGTCCTACAAGTGGTCCTCGTGCACCCACACTGTGAGAATACTGCGTCACCATGGTGACGAGTATCATACTTAATGGGGTCGAGGATGCAGCAACGTCAACGAGTAGCTGATCAAGTTGTAACCCACCAATTGGCTATTTTTGTGAGAGTCTTCACGAGTGTCCACCCACCACACCAAAACTCTGTCCACTTTTTCAAGCTACAATATTTAAAATATTCTCTACTGGATTTAAAGATCTGCTTTTGAACAATCGGTTGTTGTTTTAGACATAACTTGATTTTACTGGATTTTTTACATTACTCTTATGCAGGTGTAATACGAAATTGTGTTTTCACTTCCCAGAAAATACATTTCCCAGCGCATCACCTTTCAGGTTTTGTGCAGAAGTTTGAATTTGCATGTTTTTTTTGTTTCTAATCTTTTTTGTACTGCATGTTTTCCATTCAAAATATGTAGATTATTCATATAAAACTGGTATCAAGCAAATGTATGGATAAAAATATATTGTTGTGGACAAAGCAAGTCATTTTAAGGTAATTTTTGCAAACCCAAAGTGGCAAACTATAAAATGCGGCAAACTATAGAAGGATTCAACCATCAATGGGCAGATTAAAATACAGTATTGTGGCAATTTTTCATGTTAAATGAATACAGTGACCTTTTAAAACATTTCTGTGAGTAGGTTTTAAAGAGGAAAAAATGTTTTTTTATAATAAATTAGTCAAACTGTTTACGTTTTCTTGTGAGAAAAGAGATTAAAATAAAATTTTTAATGCAACGGTAACTGCTACTTTATAACTGTGTGCAAAATCTCCTGGTTTGCTGTTAATAACACTGCTACCACTCAATTTGTGCAAATTATTTGCAATAATTAGAGGATGCTGCAAGTTTTTTTTATTTTTACATGTATATAATTAAAGTCATTCATGCATTAGAGTTATTTTAATTATTCACAATTGTTTTCATTTATTGTGCACCTAAAATGACTTAAAATATTATTTAATGATGAATAACTGGCTTTTAAACCGTACTAAACTTTATGTATTGGGCCTCAACACTGCCCTCTTGTGTTCAAACAGCAGAATGATCAGTCATTTTCTAGTACTCCCACAATGCACCGTTTTGGTTAGTACCATTATTACGGGGGTTGACAGCTTACGAAATAAACCGTAAAAGTAAGATTTTATTTTTATTTTTCGTGCAAGGATCTGTCAGAGTAATATTTACAGGCTTTTATGTCTCTTATTTTAAATTTTAGCTATCGATAGTCCCTAATTGTTTTTATTCATATCAAATGACCTCCCCTAAATAGTACATTTCGATCTACCTGTTGTGGTTTGTACCATTATTAGGGGGATTGACGGCTATAGAAGTAAACCGTTAAAATGCGCTTTTGTTTTTATTTTTCATCCAAGTATCTATCAGTGTGATATTTTGTCAAATTCTTGTTTCCCTAATTGTGAATTCAGACTACTGTTATGGCCTAAATGTTTCATTCATATCACATGGCCTCCCCTGAAGTGGTACATTCCGGTCTGCCTGTTTGGCGTTCCTTTTCCCGTTGAAGTAGCAGCCATGAGGTAGGATTGTTGTCCGAGGCTCAATTAAAGCAACAATTCAGCTGTTAAAATAGACTGCCTGTGAATTCGTAACCTTCGTATGAAACCCATATCCCCCCTTATTAAATATCCACACTTCATGCATTCATTCAGAGCCCAAAAGACACAAATAAACCTGATTTTTCTGAGGAGCACGATGTAGCTGACGGAGAGGCCATGTTGGCATCCGGCTAGCCGGCTGTTAGCTTTGAAGCTAGCTCTCATCATATTTGTTGATATGTTAATTCAGGCTTTATAGGTCACTTTTTGAAGCATACCGTGTTTTTTGAGTCCTGAATTGGAGCTGTCTTTGCAGCATGCTCAGGCTCCAGAAGCGGCTGGCTTCCAGCGTCCTGCGCTGCGGAAAGAAGAAGGTCTGGCTGGACCCCAACGAAACCAATGAGATCGCCAACGCCAACTCTCGTAAGGAAGGAGCCAATCAAAACAGTCTATGTTATTCAGTAGTTGTAAGGATGCTATTTCATGTTAGATTTCACAGGCTTACCTGACGTAAGAGGATGTTTGTCTTGTATTCTTGTAATTCCCTGGTTTGTGGGGTAATTTTCTAATCCAGATCACCTGTATTTATATGACAGGTCAGCAGATCCGCAAACTGGTGAAGGATGGCCTCATCATTCGCAAACCCGTTACAGTCCACTCCCGGGCCCGCTGCCGCAAGAACACACTGGCACGTCGCAAGGGAAGACACATGGGCACGGGTATGCTGAAGCCGAGAGCCCCGGAGAGAGAATCTTAAAACTGTTGAAATGTAAAATGATGGAATGACTCCTTTGACCAGGTAAGAGAAAGGGTACGGCCAACGCCCGCATGCCGGAGAAGCTGTCCTGGATGCGCCGCATGAGGATCCTGCGCCGTTTGCTGCGCCGCTACAGGGAGTCCAAGAAGATTGACAGGCACATGTGCGTTACAAATCTGTTGTAATTGTTTGTGTTTTGAGGATTGGCTTATGGACGTTTCCTCCCCTGCTGTCTCAGGTACCACAGCCTCTACCTGAGGGCCAAGGGTAACGTCTTCAAGAACAAGCGCATCCTTATGGAGCACATTCACAAGCTGAAGGCCGATAAAGCCCGCAAGAAGCTCCTGGCGTAAGTATTCAGTACAGTAAAGATGTGTGTTAAACAACTGACACTTTCTTGTTACTTTTTAAGGAATTTCAGCCAAAATAACTTGAAAATAAATGTTTTCTATGACGTAGTTTCTGCAAAGCACCAGTAGTTTGAAATTTGCATGAGTTGTGAATGAGTCCGTTGGTGAGGAGCAGCACCGCCCTCCTTATCTTTTCCTGTTGTGGAGCAGAGATTGTCAATAATTTGAAGAAACAAATGCACTTTTGCCATTAAAACCTGATTTTCCTTGGAGTGGGTCTTCATAGAAGAGGCAGGATGTGATGTTTGCATGTTGGATGAACTCTTTTTTTTTTCGTGCCATGCAGTGACCAGGCGGAGGCTCGCCGTACCAAGACGAAAGAGGCCCGCAAGCGCAGAGAGGAGCGTCTCCAGGCCAAGAAGGAGGAGATCATCAAGAACTTGTCCAAGGAGGAGGAGGTCAAGAAGTGATCTGGATCTACCTTTGATGCCTCCTGTGAAGGGCCGTTAATAAAAGTGTACATAAAAACACCAACAGCCTCTCGTACTTGTTTTTAAACGTCTCATTTTAGAATAATTAGGTTAAGTTTTTTCAATAAAATTGTTGACAAAACATACAAATTAATACGAAAAGTATTAACGGAGCAAAAAACTGTTTAAGTATATTTTCCGGTTATCATAGGGGTGAGCGATACATCGAAGATCAACCCAAAGAGGAGTTTTTAAACTGATAAGTGAATAATTCACTCTTATTTTTTACTTTAAATCTGAAATTTAACATCACATTGTAAAACTACAGCAAGCAAATTTAAATATATTAGCAGAAAAACAAGATTTGCATAAAAAAAAAGAAGTTTCAACTTCTGTTATCCTGTGAACTGACGTCTTTAGCTGTGAATTTATTTTTATTACCTGTCATTCATGTACTTTGAAAGTTTTACAGTCAGGAGAGGAAAGACCGGCTCTTTAATAACTCTAATTTACCGGTAGACAGTGAAACGAATTCCACCACATACTTTTCTGTAATTATGTTCAGTTCTGTATAAATTCGTTCACTATAACATGCAGTTGTCTAGTTTTAATGAGCTGTTTGTCACAGCAGGTCATGTTAGCTGCAGGAGAAAAGAAGTGCGGTGCTTCATAGATTTGGATATCTTCAGATGGATCAGATAAGTGTAAACCAGATATTTCTGAACTTAAAACCAAAGCATAACTGTCTTATCATCCTGATCATTTAAAAAATCTCTTCAGATATGGTGGAGTCGCGCAAAACAAAACTGAAAGATTCAAAACTGTAAAGTTTACTGTCAACAGAAAGAGTGGTTGTCGACTGTTTCTAGTGCACCGTAGGAATGAATGAACGCTGCTGTTTCAATGGAGGACAGGCAGAAATCAGACACAAAAATTGTGCTAGCTCCCCCATTGCTTAACAGATTTTTACAAAAAATGACTCGAATTGATCTTATCAAATTCTCTGGCTTCATTTGAAGATCAACCCACCCGTTTCTCGCTATGACGAAGTGCTTAAAAACCAACAAGCAAAGAGGAGTTTTTTCCCCTAAACAGGAGCAGTTTCCTCAGTTCTTTAAAACTGGTTCAGTTTTTGCGACTCCAGACTTTTTGAAGTCTCCGTTTGAAGACTGTTGCTAGCAAAAGTGGGAATACGATGAATCTGTTTCAATGACTGAAACGGAGACTGACGAGTGCAAGAAGTGTTTTTCTTTACAAGCAACTTACCAAACACAGCTGCAATGTTTTACATTGTTACAGCTTATATTTTTATTCAATAAAAGATAAAACATCCAAGACAACCTTGAGTTATAAACCCAAACACAATGAAAACAAAACAACAACAAAAAAAATGAAAAGGGGACAGAAAGAGGACAAACTTTTTGCCAAGCCCTTTTAACAAATCAACCAGTAAAAAGAAAATCACAGCATTCTACCGATTTACGATACAATAAGAGAAGAATGAATGAACAAAAATATACAATTTCAAACATAAACTAGTGCGAAATGAGTAGTTGTTATTGATACTGGATAGATTTGTAGTCATTGATTTAATTATTTTTAATGTACTTTTTAAAACTTGATATTATTGTAGCATTTTTACATTCCGTACATAATTTATTCCATTTATTTACTCTATATTCAGATCCACATCGCTGCCTCAGAAGTATGTGATAGGTTCAATATTTTATGCCCTTTTTTGATTAAATTTGCTTTTTCTTTTCACGTATCTTTTCATTAAATTAGGAGGAAGGTATTCATATTTACACTATACATATATTTTAAAATATTAAAGTTGACAAGATCATAACATTTTAATAATTTACTTTTTGTAAAAAATTTTACTGATTTTTTTAATAATATGTAAATTGGATTTTTATATGTTTTATAAGATTTATCCCAAATTTCTATACAATAGTTCAGGTATGGCATAATCAAGGAATTGTATAATAGAAATAGTGAGTTATTGTCTAAGTTCAGGTCAATTCCCAAAGAAGAAATTAAAGTCGTTATTAAATATATTCTATTATTCGAAATTGTTGTTAAAAGAAGTAAAGAAAGAAACAAAATAATCGATTAAATTTGGACATCGAATTTTCCAGTTTTGTTGCACAATAATTTTCTGAGTTTGGCGCCATCTTGTGGTTGTAGCTGGTATGTCACATTATAAAATCTCTGGTAAAGAAATGAAGTTGATTTATTTATAGTTTTTAAAGCAAACAAATATAAGTACACCTCCCTCTTGTGAGGTTTTTACATTACATTTCTGAAGCTGGCGATGTTCATGTGTGAGTGATCTCTAAACATGCATTGCAACACATTTTTATCAGGTTTAGAAGATGAAGATAAGCACGTGAATCAGCGGCAAACTTTCCATCCCCATCTGTGACCAAACAGGAAGTTCTTTATCTCTCTTTACATTTTATATTCTGCTTGTCTGTCATACATAAATGAAACAAATCTGCTTCACTCCAGACATTAAGGATTAATTTATAATCATGTTTAAATGGAGGGCTCTCGTGTCCATTACAGTTGGTACAGGAAGTATGAATTATGCATCAGTGCCGCAAGGGAATCAGTCTGAAACCAGTCTACAGTTTGCTCCGTCTCTTCATGTTTGCTTTGTGTTTTAGTTATGTGTTTTTCTGACTAGTGCATGCTGGGAATAGTACTTCACACGGACATGAAAGTATCTGGTACAACATGAGTAGCTGTGGAATGCAGTGGGTATCACTGTTCTTCAGTCACATAACAATGTAGTCGTCCCTTTGAGGGCTTATCACACATCTGTGGAGCCAAGAAGGTAAGGCAGAGTCGCCCAGTTTTGAGAATCTTACTTTAAAAAAGTAATTTATTATCACTAATACTATTACTAGTTGCCCCAAAAGTAATCGAGTTAGTAACTGCATCTTAAAAGTATTTTTTTACTCAGCAAAGTAGCTCATTTTTGTTAAAATATGGCAATAAATGTAATATTTGTTCTCAGCTTCCCCATTATAATTTAATTTAATTTAATATTTTATTAGACTAGAGAGAAGACTGAAGTGCAGAAATTTAAAAATGTACCAGAACTATTGCATAAAAACTGCAACAAGATTTATACAAATATAATTATATTATTAACTTCACATCAAGATAAAAAACCAAACTTTGCATAAAAATGTATATTATCATTTCAACATATTCCAAGTATTCTAATTTTAGTTTAATTAAACAAAAAGGATTCTAGCACAATAACAAAGGGGAGAAATAGAAATGTAAAACTATCAACAGGAATAATTAGTAACAATAAACTAATAAGTTAATAATTCTCTTATTTGCACTTTAAATCTGAAATATAACAGTCATTCTGAATGATCACATTATAAAACTACAGCACGCAAATTTAAATATATTAGCAGAAAAACAAAAGTTGCATAAAAAATAAAAAGGAAGAAGTTTCAACTTCTTTCTGTTATCCCGTGAACTGACGTCTTTAGGTGTGAATGTATTTTTATTACCTGTCATTCATGTACTTTGAAAGTTTTACAGTTGGGAGAGGAAAGACCGGCTCTTTAATGACTCTAATTTACCGGTAGACAGTGAAACAAATTCCACCACATACTTTTCTGTAATTATGTTCAGTTCTGTAAAAATTCTTTCACTATAACATGCGTGTGTCAAGTTTAAATGAGGTGGCTTATGAAAAATAAATGAACTTTTAGGTATTTGTTATGGTGCTTTATAGGTTTGAATAACTTCAGACTGGTCAGATCAAAGTGTAAACCAGATATTTTTGAATTTAAAACCAAAGCATAACTGTCTATCATCTCTTCAAATATGGTGAAGTCACGCAAAACAAAACTGAAAGATTCAAAACTTTAAAGTTATCCGTTTACTGTCAACAGAAAGAGTGGTTGTCAACTGTTTCTAGTGCGCGGTAGGAATGAATCAATGCCTATAAATCAGTCAATCACTATATTTATTATAAAGTACTGTCATCAACAAGCTGTTGAGCACAAAGTGAGCATTGATATATACTGCTCACAAAAATTAAAGGAGCACTTTAAAGAAACACATTAGATCCATCAGATCTCATGGTAAAGTTGGATATCTATACAAATAACGACAGGGCTGTATAGGAACAAAAGGATGCCAAGTCTTTTAATGCAGAGATACTGCATTAATGTAAATTGATCCACGTCTTGTTTGATTTGTTAATAATTAAATCAAGTTATTTTATGGTTTATCGAAGTAAAATCTTGTCTGATCATCTCAGACATTTATATTCACACTGAACAGGTAAAACACGGTTGTCATGCTTAACACGAATTAGAATTCCAAAAATATTTATAAGGCATTTTGATAAATAAAATTGTGTGGTAATAAAACAAGCACACTAAAAATAAGTTTCAAATTAAATAAACTATAAATGACATTTAAATAAAAATTACCTTATAACCTGCTGATTAACTTAGTAATAAATTAGTAGTCACAAATTTTGTACAAGATATTACTCTCCAAATCTGTGACAAATTAACAACAACAGTCACAACAGTCTGTTTTTTAACATGCTATTGGGTTTAAGTGTTTCAATTCCTTCATCCTCCAGGTACTGCCTCCATACTCTTGCCACGTGAGGCCGGGCATTGTCGTGCATTAGGAGGAAACCAGGACCTACTGCACCAGCGTAGGGTCTGACAATGGGT
>NC_050519.1:5260107-5263620 GCF_002922805.2 Oryzias melastigma
TACAGACTAGGATCTTCCCTATGTCCTTAAAGACCACCATGGTGAGACCCATTCTGAAGAAGAGTAGCTTAGATTCTTTAAATCTAGACAATTACCAACCAGTGTCAAATCTGTCATTTTTAAGTACAAATTTTATTCACTCTGGTTTTAGAGCACATCACTCCACAGAGATGGCACTGGCCAAGGTTATAAATGATCTCAAGTCCAACACTTAAACAAAAAAACACAGGTTTTAGTATTGGTGGACTTGAGTGCATAGCTGCATAATATGGTAAGAATCACTATAATGTTACTCAGCTGGTTTAACTCTTCCTCGAAGGACGAGATTTTATTGTCAGCATAAGGGATTCGTCATCTGAGAGGCACTGACTGACATGTGGTGTGCCTCAAGGCTCCGTTCTTGGTCCCACACTTTTTAACCTTTGTATGCTTCTGCTTGGAGATGTCATCAGGAGACATAGTTATGCTGATGACACTCAGTTATATGTGGCTGTGTCTCCTGATGACATGAGACCCATTGATGACCTCATGAGTTGTATTTTAGATACTGAAACATTTTAAAGCTCAATCAAGACAAAACAGAGATTTTAGTTGTTGGTCCTGAAGCTGAGAGAGAAAGGGTCCAATCTTACTTATCAACTCTTAACCTGAATGTGTGCAGTGAAGTCAGAAACCTTGGTATCAATTTAGATGTAGATATTACCTTTGAAGGATACACAAACCATGTTACAAAGAATGCATTTTATCATCTTAGAACTATTGCCCAAGTGAGTCCTTTTCTCTCCAGAGCCAGTGCTGAAATATTAATACATGCTTTTATAACATCTACAATAGATTATTGTAATGCTCTTCCTTCTGGGGCCAAGAAAAACACTTTCAATCGGCTGCAGCTAGTCCATAACTCGGACTTTTAACCAGGACCAGAAAGACGGAGCACGTTACTCCAATTCTGAAATCTTTGCACTGGCTCCCAGTCAACTTTAGGATCGATTTTAAGGTTCTTTTATTTTTCTAGGCCTCGTAGGAGACATAGTCTCTCATCCATAAATGATAATACTTGATAAATGACATCAAGTCTGCTGTTTTGGGACTTAGATTTGCCTTAAACGTTGCTGCTCTAAAGTGTCCCTCTAGGTGTGAATATGTGTGTACAAAACCCTCCCTTCATCCAAGAGTAGCTCTGCCTGCCACAGCCAAATAATTTCTGAAGAAATAATCTAAATTATTGCAAAGTATGTGGAGGGATATACTGTATTTCCTCTCCATGACTTCTGGTAAACTAGAGTCATTCAAAGATCCGGTAGAGCCGGTCTGTCTCCTCTGTGCTGGAAGACTTTTGAAGTACATGACAGATCATAAAAATGAATACACTGCTAAAACTTAATTTCATAGCTTAAGTTAAATTAGTTTAAACTTTTGCTTATTTATTTTTTATGCAAAGTTTGTTTTCCTCCCTATGTTAAGTTAATATTATATTCATATTTTGGTTGCTGTAGTTTTTTTAACGTGATAATTCAGAATGTCAGATTAAAGTGCAAAACAAGAGTGAATTACTTAACTTCTTACTTTATTGTTGCTAAGTATTCCTGTTGATGGGTTTAGATTTATATTTCTACCCTTTATTATTGTGGTAAAATCATTTTTGACTATTTAAAATAAAACTTGAAATATGTTGATTTGATAATATTCATTTTTATGCAGTTTGTTTTTTCTTTCTGTGAAATTAATAATATAATTACATTGTTATATATAGCTTGTTGCAGTATCTTTATGTAATAAAAATATAAAATATGTCTATGAAGTTTAGGTGATCTCGGTCCTACTCCTGTTCAAAGATCATTTATTTAAGAAAATGCTGCAAATTTGGTAATTAGTTCAAAATGTGAGAAGATTAGTTTAAAAATGTGTAAGTGGATTTTTCTGTAACATTACATAATCAACAAACATGGTATAACTTAGTGGAAATGGGACATTTTTACCATGAAATGTAAGTGATCATCTGAAAATGCAACTATTACTGAGATTAAGTGCTGAATGTTGATATGTTTCCTAGCTTGTTGTCATAACTATGGTGAGAAATCAGTGTCTTCACATAGAGGAGCATCATTCGTTGTTATTAATAGCGTATAACTAACTATAACCCCTGTGCTCCAAGGACAAAGCACCTCATTAAAACTAGACAAACTGCATGTTTTAGTCAAAGAATTCATACAGAAACTGAGCATAATTATTGCAAAGTATGTGGTGGACTAAATGTTTCACTGTCTACTGGTGAATAAGACAGTCAAAGTACATGAATGACAGGTCATAAAAAGAAATCACACACACACTGCTAAAGGTCTCAGTTTATAGCATAATTGAAATAAGTTGAAATATTTATTTAACATGTAAACTTTGTTTTTCTGCTAATATTATATTAACATTTTGCTTGCTGTAGTTTTATGAATTGATGATTCAGAATGACAATGTTACATTTCAGATTAAAGTGTAATATAAGAGGGAATTACCTTATTACTTTCTGTTTATTCAAATTAGGATACTTGATTAATGTATATATATTCATTAAATTCATTTATTTTTTGCCCAAAATTTGTTGTTTTCTTTATTTGAAGTTAATACTAAATTTTATTTATATAGCCTGTTGCAGTGCTTTTATGTAATAATTCTGATAAATATTTAATCTTCTGCTCTATTATAATTAAACAGCATATTTTCATTGGTAGGATTATACTAAAAAGTTACTTTCATTAAATTATTGAGGGGAAGCTGAGAAAAAAATGTAATTTATTGCGATATTTTAACAAAAATGTATGACTTTGCTGAGTAAAGTTGCAGCAACTAAGTTACTGACTGAATTACTTTTTGGGTGATGTAACTATAATTAATGACTTGTTTTTACAAGTACAATTCCCAACACTGATGCCGTGCGCAGAGAAAATTGTTCCTTCCTCTTAAAGTCACATTTCCTGCCAGTTGTATCACGAGGTTCAAGACAAAGCTGCTTCTTTGCAGGAGGACTTGCTTCATGAAAAAGTGACAGGAAGTTTGTCTGGTGCAGTGAAACCTCGGTTTCTTTAATGTTAGAAAATGAAATGCGTCTCTTGAATTCACTCATCTGCACATGAGGCGTGAGGCTTTCAGACCTTCTGTCAAAAACAGGCTAAACGTTTAGACTCTGACAGAAGAGTCAAAATAAATTAGTAAAATTAATATTCAGCAAATATCGGTTAAATCTGCTCATTTCCATCTGAAAAAGTTGCACAACTAATCCAAGTAAATAACTAATATGGCTTAATTGATTTCTTTATTTTTAGCAAATAGAGATTAAAATTTTTGACTTCATTAGAACATCGCGTCCATATTAGATGTGGAACTTCCTATCTTAAGTTCCTGATTAAAGATGTTTGTATGGCTGCATAAAACGTGAACGTCCTTCATCACAGGCAGAACTCTGCAGATTTCTCCAAGCTTACTAAGCGTGTACTTTTTCTCTACTCTGTTTAATAAACATTC
>NC_050519.1:5264007-5269985 GCF_002922805.2 Oryzias melastigma
AAGTAAATAACTAATATGGCTTAATTTATTTCTTTATTTTTAGCAAATAGAGATTAAACATTTTGACTTCATTAGAACATCGCGTCCATATTAGATGTGGAACTTCCTATCTTAAGTTCCTGATTAAAGTTGTTTGTATGGCTGCATAAAACGTGAACATCCTTCATCACAGGCAGAACTCTGCAGACTTCTCCAAGCTTGCTAAGCGTGTACTTTTTCTCTACTCTGTTTAAGAAACATTCTTGAACCGTTTGACAAACATTTCTTTATTCAATCGGATCCAACAGTTTTTCCACCACACTACCTTTTTGGATTATTTAGGCATTTATTTAGGTTTTTTAGGCTAGAATATTTCAGCTACATGCTAGCTATTTCTGTTAATTTAGGCCTTTTTCTATTTTTTGGCTAGTTTTGGAGTTTAGCTAATATTTCAGCTGGATGCTAGCTTTTTCGGCTAATTTAGTTTTTTTCTAAGGCTAATTTAGAATTTAGCTAACATTTTAAGTACATAACTATTTTGGATTTTTTTGGGGGGGGTGGGCTATTTTGGAATTTAGCTAATATTTCAGCTGCATGTTACCTATTTCGGGCAATTTAGAATTTGATTTTATTTTTTTTGCTTTTTAGACTATTTTGGAGTTTAACTAATATTTCAGCTGCATGTTAGCTATTTCGGCTAATTTAACCATTTTTGTTTTTTTAGACTATTTCGAGTTTAGCTACTATTTCAGCTGCATGCTAACTGTTTTGGGTAATTTAGGCTTTTTCAGTTTTTAGGCTATTTTGGAGTTTAGCTTATATTTCAGCTGCATACAAGCTATTTTGGCAAATTTTGGCTTTTTTTGTTTTTTAGGGTTATTTTAGAATTTAGTACATAACTACTTTGGCTATTTTGGATTTTTTTTGTTGTTCATTTTTTAGGCTATTTTTGAATTTAGCTAATATTTCAGCTGCATGTTACCTATTTTGGGCAATTTTGAATTTTTTGTTTTTGCTTTTTAGACTATTTTGGAGTTTATCTAATATTTCAGCTGCTAACTATTTTGGGTAATTAAGGCTTTTTTCAGTTTTTAGGCTATTTTTGGAGTTTAGCCAATATTTCAGCTGCATAACTATTTCGGTAAATTAAGGATTTTGTGTTGTTTAAGGCTATTTTGGAGTTTAGCTAATATTTCAGCTACATGCTAGCTATTTTGGCTAATTTAAGCTTTTTGTTTTTTAGGCTATTTTAGAGTTTAGCCAATATTTCAGCTGTATGCTAGCTATTTCGGCTAATTTAGGCTTTTTTCTATTTTTTTTTTTTTTGGTTAGTTTGGAGTTTAGCTAATGTTTCAGCTACATGCTAACTGTTTTGGGCTATTTAAGTTTTTTTCAGTTTTTAGGTTATTTGGAGTTTAGCTAATTTTTCAGCTGCATGACTATTTAGGCAAATCTAGGATTTTTTCCGCTTCATTGGCTATTTTGGAATTTAGCTAATATTTCAGCTCCATGTTAGCAGTTTTGGCTAATTTTGGCTTTTTGTGTTTTTTTGGGTGTTTTGGAGTTTATCTAATATTTCAGCTACATGCAAGCTATTTCAGCTAATTTAGTTTTTTGTTTTGTTTTTTAGAATATTTCCAATTTAGATAATATTACAGCTACATGCTAACTATTTTTTGTAATTTAGGCTTTTTCAGTTTTTACGCTATTTTTGGAGTTTAGCTAATATTTCAGCTGTATGCTAGCTATTTTGGCTTATTTAGGCTTTTTTCCGTTTTTTTTAAGTAGTTTGCCATTAACTAATATATCTGTTGGCTATCAGCTTCAGAGTTCCGCTATCAGCTGAAGCAATTTCAGCTGTCAGCTTCAGAATTTTTAGCCATCAATTTGAGCATCTTCAGCTGTCAGCACTAACATCTTCAGCGGCCATATTCAGCTTACAACATTCACACTAGCACTATCACAGGTAATGCTATATATCTAGTTTTCAGTTAGTTTAAAGCTAATGATGTGTGCTTTACATCCAGTTTGTGTATGACTCGATTAGACGACTGATCTGGAAAATTAATCGGTGATCACTTGAGTATTAAAATAATCGTTTGTAGCAGCCCTACTGTCTATTCTAAATTAAAATGTGTTGCTTCCACATCCTTTTAACAGCTGGAATTATTTGATTAAATTACTTCCTTCTTCTAGATGCACTTTCTAAAAGTTTTATTGTGGATCCCAAATGGTTGGCAAAACCTAAAGCTTTCCATGGGCTGGTTTGTTGGGATGTTTTGGTGCAGGGTGGCGAGTTGCTGGGGTACCGTCTCGCCTGTTCAGCATGCAGTCACAGCGTGGAGATTTCCAGAGGAAGTTCACACACAAGTGTCCATGTATCTCAGGGGAGCTTATTAATGAAGAACCAGATGTTGGAAAGTTTGTTATGACTTAACCTCCTGGATTTTTTCCACTGGTGGAGTTTTGTGAATCGGATTCATTCAAAAGACCTCTCCAACTTCAGCAGAGAAGAGTCTGTGTGTGACAGAGACAATACCACATCAGGGTTTCTCAGACTGAACAGGAAGCCTCAATTTGTCAATATGCCCTCTGACACACTCAAGCTCAGAGACAAACTGGGGGCTAATTCCATACTGGGCACTCATGTTACCGCCTGCTTTCTGCGCAGAGGGAAGAGGGGCTCAGGGGGTTGTGGGCGGAGGACTGGAGCCGAAAAAAGGGAGGGCAGAGCAGAGTCAGAGAGAAAGAGGGTTGGGGCTCAGTAATGGGGCGGAGAGCAGAAAGAGCTCCAGGCGTTGGACGGCGGCAATAAGCGGGGCTGCGAGTTTGTAACCACATGATAAAAAAAAGGCAGAAGAAGAAGATGGGCCAGACGGAGGAGGATTGATTCAGGTTTGAGCTCAGCTGCTGTTGATCCAAGCAAGAAGAGACAAAGAGAGTCTGGGTTTGAAAGAATGATTGAGAAAGCTTAGCCTCACTATTTCAAAGGAAAGGACTGAAATAACATCAAGAAGAGATGGAATGAGGGAAAAGCAAAGGAGTCGCTTTAAAAAAAAAAGCACCCAGAGAGCCGCACTCTGGTGTTAGAGTGAAAAGGAGGGGAGGTGAAATCTGAACTCTCAGCCAACAGCAGAGACAGAAAACCGGGGCTGTGAGGAGGGCAAAGTAAAACCCAAGGTCAGGGGGCCGGACCAGGACATTTGCAGGCGGAGAGAGGCATGAGGGGATATCTCCTGAAGGAACTCTTATCCATGATGATCACTCTGCTCTTTGTGGGGAGCCTGCTGACCAGTCTGGGCTGGTACATGGTGGACACCAAGTAAGTTTCCTCCTGAATGGCTGCTTTGCTGGTAGAATGAAGGTACTGTGTCTGTTTAAGCAGCTTGGAGTCAGTTGGACCCGGTAGCTCTGTGTTTGTTATCAAACCACAGACTTACACACCCTCCCCGACACTTCGTGAAAGATAAATTAAAGAGCAAAACATGCCAAGAAGTGCTGCCAAAAAAGAGTTATTTATTGCTTTCTGAGCCATGAACAAGAACTGGTAAATGTCATGAAACTTTTCCACATTTTCTATTACTAGCTACAGTTTGAGTTTAATTCTTTATAATTTTTTACTGTTATAAACCTGCTGCTGAATGAAAATGAGTTATAAATAAAGTTTCAAATAGTATTGAATTGAACCTATTTTTTGAAGAGCTGTGGAAGTGGAAACGTGCTTGTTTGGCATCAACGGAAGCATCATAAATCAGAAAAATGACAAGAAAATGCAAAGTCTTGTAGCCTTAAAAATAAAATTAAAAAACGAATTTTTACTTAACAAATAATTGATTTCCGTTACTGGAAGATTTTTTCCACCATACCTTTTTTTTCTTTCTTTCTTTCTTTTTCCTACGTGACTAAAGTTAAAGTTTCAGTCTCGTCTGCATTCTTAGCTTCTGGTCCTTAAGAGAACTAAAAACAGGAAGAGGAAGCTATCGCATCCAAAGTCCTACCACAGCTTTTGTTTAACACATATGCATGCTCTAACAGTAAAAGAAAACCTACAGGAGGTAAAGATCTATTGATGCAGCAAAACGGGAAAAAAAAGTATTAATTTGACAAGCCAAGATACCTTAAAACACCTTATCCGTTTCTTTTTTCTTTTGTCACGCCACAGTAACGTACAACCTCGCCAACTGCCTCCTTTGAAGAAAAGCCCTACCAAGTTGCCAGAGCTCTGCAAAAACTGCGAGTGAGAACATACCACCACCACTAGCAGCAGCTTTTGGTTTAGTGACCTCCTTTTGCGTAAATCTGTGTATTTCAATGTTTGTGTCACAGTGAGACTGTCAAAAAGGCTTTTGAGCTGTATTCTGAACCCTGGAAGAAGCAGGAGGACAACTACAACCAGTTCAGGTAACAGAACATCTCTTTCTGTCTCGTATGGTTATAGCACGCCTCCAGGCTGTAAATGTTTGCGCTATAACTCCTGTTTGTCTCATGCACTCAAAACACTAAAGCCTCATGGGACTCATGTGGCCGTCAGATCTGAAACATATCTCCTGGATGGAATTCACTTTAGGCCAGTCCTGAAATGTAAAAAAAGCTGCAAAATTGTGACTTTAGTGGTCAAACAAACCACATAAACAATGACTAACTCCGATTTTTATAGACCGAAGGAACTGCAGGATAAAAATGAAAATAGGAACAGTCTTCTTTCTGATAAATTTAAGTCCTCCTCATGTTTAAACAAATTTTCATCAGAGGATTTTCCCTATAGTCAAGTGTTTCCTCTTTCACTTTGAGTGTCTTTGGTGTTTTAGGTCTCAGCTCAACACCAAGTGCAATGCTCTTGAGAACGCCATCATCACCCAGGCCAACACGCCGAAGGGAACCAAGATTCTTTTCGACGGGGACAAGAAGACGAACATGGCGGTGAACGAAGAGATTTTCGGCACCCTTATCAAGGTTTGTTTCTAAAGAGCAGATCTTTCTGCTGACCTGCAGGAAACCCTTAAAGTCCCACTCCGATCATCCTTTGATCTATTTCAAAAGCATTCCCAGATGGAGCAGAGTTTTGAAGGACTAAAGCCTAATTTCCACTAAACAGTCCGGTCCAGTTTGATCTGGTATTTTGAGCGTTTCCATTGTTAAATGGACCCATTAAGCAGTTCCCAACTATATCTCTTGAGGGCCCCCATCTGTTGTAAGTCCATAAAAAGATAAAACAGAGAAGTGGGGCGGAGTCGCTGTTGCCACTCGTTGATTAGCAGAAAGTGACGACAATATTAGAAAGCACCAATAAAGCGCTAAGCTAGCCTTTTCGTTTTCCTCTCTTCTTTTTAGCTGCCCGCAATCTTCCTTCAAAAAAACATAAAATTCCGGTTATACACGATGTACAAAAAGTAAAGCAAGAAAAAGACAAGCTGCTGGATGACCTCGACTGTTGTTGCTTTTCTAGTCGTCGCACTACAATGACATGCTAGCGATCTACACCACGCTTGCGCCATGAGTGGAAAAGCTTGATAGAATTGACTGGTCCATCCCGTACCGGACTGCTCAGTGGAAACGAGATTTTAGTTTCTGGTCATTAGAAATTCACCTCTGAGTTGGCATGAAGCAAGATAGATAGCTAGCTAAAAATATTAGTGAAGTGCCAAATCATTACATTTTCGTCTGCTCCTGTTCAACAACCATTTGAATAAAATAAATAAGCAGTAAAGTGCAGGATATGACTTAAAATAGTAAATGTTCAAGTAGAAAAATAGGTTGTTTCTGACATTAATAATTTTTTTTACACATTACAGATATTGTTTGCAAAAATAAAAATATTTTAAAGCTTGTGCAAGCAAATCTGCTACAATTAATGGAGCAGGTAAATCAGGGTGGGGCAGGTTTGATTAAGCACACCGCCCTGGGGAAAGAAAAAAAAAAGTTCCTCAGACGACTGGTATTTTTATCCTGGGAAGAACATATTAAAAACATGTTTTTTTTGTCAGAGTGGGTATTTAATT
>NC_050519.1:5271327-5275403 GCF_002922805.2 Oryzias melastigma
AGTGGAAACGAGATTTTAGTTTCTGGTCATTAGAAATTCACCTCTGAGTTGGCATGAAGCAAGATAGATAGCTAGCTAAAAATATTAGCGAAGTGGCAAATCATTACATTTTCATCTGCTCCTGTTCAACAACCATTTGAATAAAAAAAATAAGCAGTAAAGTGCAGGATATGACTTAAAATAGTAGATGTTCAAGTAGAAAAATAGGTTGTTTCTGACATTAATAATTTTTTTTACACAATATATAGGTATTACTTTACAGATATGGTTTGCAAAAATAAAAATATTTTAAAGCTTGTGCAAGCAAATCTGCTACAATGAATGGAGCAGGTAAATCAGGGTGGGGCAGATTTGATTAAGCACACCGCTCTGGGGAAAGAAAAAAACAAGTTCCTCAGACGACTGGTATTTTTATCCTGGGAAGAACATATTAAAAACATGTTTTTTTTGTCAGAGTGGGTCTTTAACTGGAGGTGCTCTTTTGGAAAATAAAAATAAAAGAAAAAGCCAAAACTAATGGGAAATAAAATGTACAAGCTTAAAAACTGAAAGTTGGGGTTAAGAGAAGTTAATCAAAATTGACAAAAAGTTGTGTGTTAAAATTGAATTTTTAATGAAAAGTTGTAGTAGTGTTTTCTTGATAAAAAAATAATTTTAAATAAAAGGTATTGCATAACCTTTAGTCACATACGAACATGTAACTTTAATCGTGAACCAGTAAAACATGTTTCCTCATGCTTGACGCCTGTATTTACTGATCAGAGATAACAGTTTTTTTACATAGAATAAGTGGGAGGGACTTTTATGCTGTGTCATGCACAAGTTTCTTTTTCCAGAGAAACAAGCTGAGGAAATTCAATATAACTTTTGTTTTGTTACATTAAGAGTATAAGTTAGATAAATGGGTATCTATTGCACTTACAAAAGTTTCACTAAATAGATCCACCAATGATAATCATTTAAAAATGAGTTTTAAGAAACCATTTCTTCATCAGCACTGTGTTCCGCACCGTTTATCCTTATTTCCAACAGGTGTTTGATCTTAAGCGGCTACTTTTCTACGCTTTGTGAGTGAGCGTTTGTATCTCGGCGTGTTTGTATCTCAGGTGGGGCTGCCTTTGTTTCCTCAGAAACTTTGGAAAGAACGTTTGAACTTTTGTGCTTTGATTGTTACCAGAGCAACCTGAAACCATGTAAACAACATTTATTGCATGGATGATTATGAGCATTGTTATAGAAAAGAAAGAATACGTGAGCTTTTTTAAAAATTTGTATTTATTTATTTTAGAGTTGCAATAAAGATTTATGGAGGGCTTTTATCCTGATTTAACTGTGTCCAGTGTTTCACCAAGCACATTTAAGGAAGGTCTTTGTAATGGGATTTATGATATTTTTACTCATATTTCTTGAGGCACAGTGAACATTGTTTTCGTTTAGTTCTACATTTTTGAAAGTCCAGGAATATCTTTTGTTGTCTTATGCATGAGTTATCTAAAAATGAGACTGTATGGCAGCTCATTGACAGAGAATGAAAGGAGAACAGAAATTCCTTGCAATTTTTACACTATACCTTCACCGTAGAAAAAAAGATAAAGTTGCAGGTTTACATCATTATCTATGATTAAAAAGTATACATTTTATGTGTAGTTTATCAGAAATTTGTCATGTAACAGCTCATGTTTGACTCCTAAGATGGGTCATTTGTACTTTTTTTGGCTACTTTATTTGTGTATCTGCATTAATTAAATGTACCTTTAAGAGCTTCATTTCTCAAAAAGTAATGGCGACAGCTTAAAATATTCAAGAAAATTTTGTTTTCTTTGAAAGTTAAACATTCAAAATGTTTCAAAAAGCTCTTTTTACTAGTAACTTGTTTTTTTCTTTAATCTTTGTTTTTTTTTGTTTACTTAAAATAAGGAAATTAGACACAAAGATTCATGTTGGTGACTCTATCTTTTATTGTCTAAGTTCCCTCACTAGTCATTGCACTGTTGGGGGTGTTTGCCATTTTTATTAGGTGTCTAATCTAGTAACCATAGATACTCACAAGACTGGCGAATATAGACCACAATGCATTGCATGTGAACAATTTGTCATTCAAAAAAAATAATTGTATTTATTATATATATATATATATATATATATATAAGACTATTCCAAGTTGTCATCATCAGACATAATACAATTTAAAATGGTGCAACATAAAACAAACTGGTTCAAAAAGCCAAAAGTTTCAGAAACTCAAAAAATTGTCAGTTAGTAGTTGAGCAGCATTTCAGGTACTTTTGGCACAGCATGAGTTCCTTATTGGAGTTTCCTGGATGCTATTTCAGAAAGAAAACATGACCAAACAAAAAAGATTTACTGCTGTTTTCTCAAAGGTGTGTGATTTTTAAATAAAGAAAGAAAAACATTTGATTTAATTCTGATTTAAGAAAAGTGGAAATGACACTTTCATTTGACAGAATAAATAATATTTTTATGATTTATTAAAAAATAGCCTATTTTTTGGTTATTTGTATATGAAAATTACTGGTTGATAAAAGCAGCTTATTGATAGATTTAAGTTTTTGTATAGAAATTAACCACTTTAGCTGAAATTAAAAGTCCAAAAAGATTTATTTTAGACATTAGAGTCATTTATTTTTCTAAACATTTCTAAATTACAATTTTTGAAATGTAAAAATAGTTTAGTTTGACTTTCTGTGAGGTTGAACGGCTAATCAAAATGATCTGACCAGCTGCTTCAACACAAACAACGCTTCTGGTCACAGAAGGGGCCTACCATGATTTTGTTAAGCCTCTCAGAGTGAACTATATCAATATATCTGGTCATATATTACCCTTGGAACACTAAAAAACAAATTACTTATGAAATATTAGTTATTTTTCGCGAGTTTTTTCATACCCGGAAGTAAAACGGCTCGATTCCTGAAGCTCCGCCTGCCTGCCGCTGCGTGTTGGTGCTGTCCGCTTCATGACGTCATCCTGGAGTTTGTGGCAGTATCTCTGTATTTCTCCTACAAAAATAATACAAACTTCTTCAAAGATGAATGCACATACCATTTATCTGTCTTTAGTAGGCCTGGCCATCGCTAGACTGCTTCACAGACACACAAGCGGCTTCTACGCGGCTGTACCGGACCGGGGGTGGAGTGGGGGTGGGGGGTCTTAAAGGTGCGCCGCGCCCAAAGTAACAAACACCTATTTGAGCTGGAATTTATCAAAGACAGGACACAACTGGAAAATATACGGTATTCTGCATCTAAAATGACAGTTTTTCTGCTGATAATCATTAGCCATGTGGAGAAATTGAGTGTTTTGTTAGTCTGGGGGCGGAGCTGTCAGAGCAGATTCTTCCTGGAGGGAGCTGTTGGCATCGATCTTACGTCAGCATGTTTCCAACCGCTCGTTTTTGTCGGTGTGGGAGCTGCTGCTGCAGAAAAGGCAGGTTTTTAGAGGATTACTCTTAAATGCATGAACAGATCAAAATATCGCTTTGGGGTTCTTTGTAGTGAGGAATGAACAGTAAAATGCACTTAAAACCTCAAAAAGTAGAATTTTCATGGTAGGACCCCTTTAAGTCCAACATTCACGCCAGGTTTACAGCGCACACGGAAGCGGGGCGGAGGCCACTTCCATTAGGCGCCCTTGTTAACCTATCATGTAGTTCACACCAGACGCCAAGCTCAGCGATCGTAGGTATGGCAAGCCAAAGGGGTCAATAATCGCCAGGACAAAGGCCGCAATAAACGCCGTAAAAAATGCAGCAAAAATACGTAGCTTTATCGCAAGTTTTAAAAGTAGCACGTGAATTGCCATCTTGTGTTGTCCCAAAACGGGCGTAAAAATCGACATTTTGGTGCGTAGTATTTTTTTGCTTGAGCCACGAGTGATCCGCACGGATCCTGGCAGGAAGTTAGACCAAGACACATGCGAAAATATGGTCAATTTTCAAAATACAACCAATTTTTCAAAAATAAAATACCATGATTGACAAATACAACCATATTTTTGTATCTAAACAGACTGTAGAGATGAAAACAATGCATAAAAAAAAAACAAATTTGAAAGCC
>NC_050519.1:5275527-5278358 GCF_002922805.2 Oryzias melastigma
AACGGGCGTAAAAATCGACATTTTGGCGCGTAGTATTTTTTTGCTTAAGCCACGAGTGATTTCTTTTTCATAAAACATTTAGTGCAGTATTCCAAACATTACATAAATGTCCAGGTACATAAAACAATAAAAAGAGGAAATTTCATAAAACTTGCTAAAGAAAAAGTCAATATTTTTATTGCATTTACTGCAGTTTTACAATTTGAAGATGACAAGAAAAAAAAGTAATCTAGAGAAGTTCTGGACTGTCAGAAAGCTGCGCTTATAGTTTCGATATTGGGAGAAAAAGACCGAATAACGTGGAAAAAAGTTCAACAATGTTACAGCCGTTGAAACTTTATTACTGTTTGACTTCAGCATTTCCTCTCGTTGCCTGGAGGCACTTCGAGGTGAGATGAAATTTGTATGTGCAGTCAAATTCTTTGTCACTTATCTACTAATTCCTGTACCACAGGGAACTAAGAACAGACTAAAAACTTTTTGATATGCAGTCAACTGCTTTGACTGAGTTTTGGTCAACTCTATTGACCCTAACAGGGTAGAAAAAATTAAACATATTAACAAAATCTTAAAGAGTTTTAAAGATTGACATTAATGCAAATATGAAACATTTTTGTCCATTTCTTCTTTTCTTTTCACTAAAAAATTGGATCTTAATACCCTCAGGGTTAAGTTTTAAACCAGCAGAGACAAGTCTGACAGCTGATCATCTGGGCGTCAAAACTAACAAGTTTTTCTGGTTTGTTAGAATCAGATAGAGAAAAACTAGATCACGAACTTTGCAAAAAGCGTTGAGCATTAAAAAGATTGCTATTGAAAATGAATTACCACAATTTCACCAATAGTTTCTAAAAAACTGAACATAAAGGTTATTTAAGTCCATTCAAATCCAATGTTGACCAAAAAGAAACTCTCTATTCTTTGCGCATAAATATGTTTTATCGTGTGCCCAGTCGTTAGAAAAGAAAAAAAAAGAGAAATCGTGGGAACAGTAGTTAAAATTTGGTTTCCTTTCACGAAAACACTAAACATGATTGATAAGATATTTTATTGTCCAAGTGGGAAAATGATTAAACAAGGTCCTGAGGTATCTTCTTTTTATGGTTAAAGCTGATAAGAAAAAGAGTTTGCTCTATCAGGAGATATAGATAATCAAGATAGTGCTGAATTCTTTGTTCATAGCAGGTGACAGATGTCTGGTTCAGCCAATGTACCGTTCTGGTCACGATGAAGTTTTTGATCAAACAAAATCCACGCCCAGTTACACAACTGTGACCTATAGCCTTTCCCACTTTTAGGGTTTTGTTTCCTTTCTTTGGAAACAAATTGAAGTCTCCTATGCTTTTTCCAAAATAAGTTTGGATTCATGAATATTTTTTTTCAAACATTTCAATCTTATAAAATCTCCCAGCTCTGCCGGTGAAAGGATAAATTTCAGGTGTGGACGGTGTACGAGAGTTGGCAGCGTCTCATGCCAACTTTTATTCTGCTTAATAGGGAAATGATTTACAGGTAACCTGATTGAACAGCAGCTTATCTAGTTGAAAGGGATCTTTTTTATCGACCTACCGTCTCCTTTGATTGCTCTAAAAGGATAATAAAATGCTAGAATACATCATAGGAAGAAAATAAATTTGGAAACATTAAGATACACTAAAACTCACTGCTGCTGTGGACTGCCCGCTTTCTGAAACAGCTCTAAAACGTAGTTCGTTTCAGATGAACAAAGTCACAAATTTTAAAGTTTTTGAGCATACATGATTAATTCAATCAAAAATGCTGCGTTTAAAATCATTTAATTACTTTAATTAATAAGCAACTGACTGCAAATAAACCAAAAAATAAAAATAAAATCCAGGAAATCCCATTGTATGATTTATAAAGATTTGATTCGTATAATGGAGCAAGACCTGTTACTTCTTCTCAAAGAAGCCTTTCTATTCTATATTCATCACCTGTATGAACAAGTACAACAGGTACACCCTTAAATAGTGTGACAGCAACCAATATCATGACCAAGACCAAAGAGCTGTCAAAGGACACTAGAGACAACATTGTAGATCTAATTAAGACTAGAATGAACCAATCTACAACATACAAGCATCTTATTGAGAAGAGGTCAACTATTGGAGCAATTAGTAGACAAATAGACAATATCCCTCTACCTGGAGCTCTGTGAAAGATCTTACCTGGTGAGGTACAAATGAACTAGAGCATTCAAACTGTTAAGCAGGGGGGTGGAAACATCATGGTTTGGGGTTGCTTTTCTTCAAAGAGGACAGGACAGGATTTGTAGTAGATAAAGAACGAAAGGGGCAAAATATTGTGAGATTTCGGGAAAAATCCTCCTCCCATCAGTGAAAACATTGAGAATGAAACATGTCAAAATCTTCGCCATGGCAACACAACATTACAGCATTTAAAGGTTCTAAGAGAATCTATGGAGCCCCAAAAACATCACAACTCTTGAGAAGATCTGCATGGGAGAATGGACCAAAATAGCGGCTGCAGGGAAAACCCGGAAAAGACTTACAGGAGATGTATTGAGATGAACATTGAAATTTTTGCAATTTGACCAAATACCTATTTTCTGCACCTTCATTGATATATATATATATATATATATATATATATATATTGCTCCACTGTACTTCTAAGTGACTCAATCCCAGTTTTATGTACGAAGCTGGTTGTACCTCATCCGGCTGTGTACAAATCATGATGGATGCTATAACAGATGCAGTGAGGTGTGGCTGTGTTTGGCCAAACATGTACATTGACCACATTTATGGAAAAGATGGTTTCCTTTATCGCTGCTAGCCCTCGGAAAC
>NC_050519.1:5278954-5279071 GCF_002922805.2 Oryzias melastigma
GGGCTGCTTTTCTTCAAAGAGGACAAGACAGGATTTGTAATAGATAAAGAACGAAAGGAGCAAAATATTGTGAGATATGGTGAGTTATAGTTGACATGTGTAGTATATGTATAGTAT
>NC_050519.1:5279177-5296328 GCF_002922805.2 Oryzias melastigma
ATGTCAAAATGTTCGCCATGGCAACACAAGAGTGGCTCTAAGAGAATCTGTGGAGCCCCAAAAACATCACAGCTCTTGAGAAGATCTGCATGGCAGAATGGACCGAAATAGAAGCTGCAGGGAAAACCCGGAGAAGACTTACAGGAGATGTATTGAGATGAACATTGGAATTTTTGGAATTTGACCAAATCCCTATTTTCTGCACCATCATTGAAATATATATTTTCAAAGCAAACAAGGTGATTCTGTCTCCAACAGATGAAGTGTCGAGTCAAGTTGGACAACTTGCAGGATGTATGACTGATAAATATATATAAATATATTGCTCCACTGTACTTCTAAGTGACTCAATCCCAGTTTTATGGACGAAGCTGGTTGTACCTCATCCGGCTGTGTACAAATCATGATGGATGCTATAACAGATGCAGTGCAGTGAGGTGTGGCTGTGTTTGACCAAACATGTACATTGACCACATTTATGGAAAAGATGGGCTCCTTTATCGCTGCTAGCCCTCGGAAACTTAAGACTTTTATGAGCATCAGCAGGTATTTACTCATCTCTATCGCTTTACAGCCCTTCAGGTTCATGGCTACATTTATTCTACTTCTGCACTGATGCCATATGTGTAGTAATAAAATGAGAAAACTGCACTGTTCTTTAAAAAAAAGAGGACCATGTAGTCCGTCTTTTATCTCTGAAATAAAACTGAGTTTAGTTAGACTCCTCCTTGGGGTTGAGTTTTGCTTCAGGAGTCTAATTTTAGGAGTGTGTTTGCTCAACATGACAGTTTCGAGCGGAGAGGCGCCGCAGTTTCCGTTTCAGGAACAGAGCCGTGTCTGCTCTGTTTTAAAAGAGACACACTGCCAAACGTGGCAGCTGATGTCCTTTTTTTTGCCCGAGCCAAATCAATATTTGTCAAAAAAAATTGTAAATGTAAAAGGGGATAAACCCTAGAGCAGGAAGACTTGAAAAACTCGTGGTTCAATTTATGGGACATCTCCTTAAATAATGCAAACAAATGAAATACTTCAGAAAAACACAGAAATCAAAAATCTATGACATTAAATAAAAAAAATGACAAAAAATGCTGATTAACTTTGTGTGTCATTGTTGTTAAATTCAGGAAAATCCCTTCCCAAATAAAACATGGAGCTCCTGCGCAGTTGTTGGGAACGGCGGGATTCTGGCCAATAGCAGCTGTGGAAGAACGATTGATGCAGCTCAGTATGTTATCAGGTGAGGAAGCTGGAAATTATCCAGTCTATAACTTATTTGTTCACTGAAATTAAACATAAAAGTTTGTTTTTTTACATCAGATGCAACCTACCTCCTTTATCAAATGGGTTAGAGAAGGACGTTGGCAGCAAGACTGACATCGTCACCGCAAATCCAAGCATCATCATAGAGAAGTCAGCAGACAAACTATCCCATGTTGTTTTTATATTAACAGTCTGGGGATGTTTCTTCATTTAAGCTGTTTAATTGCAGGTATTTTTCTCTGATGCAACGTCGGCGTCCGTTTGCAGAGGCCCTGCGCAGCTATGGGAATGCGTTGGTGCTGCTTCCCGCCTTCTCCTTCCGTCACAACACCGCTCTGTCTCTGAGGGCATTTTACACCATAGACGACTTCAGAGGCTCTGCCAGGGCGGTCTACTTCAACCCCAAGTATCTGAGGAATCTGGCCACCTTCTGGCGCTCCAAGGGCCTGAAGTCACCACGACTCAGCACCGGGATCATGATGGCGAGCATCGCACTTGAGATGTGCTCAGAGGTGCATTTGTATGGATTCTGGCCTTTTGAGATTCACCCGTACAGCTCCCAAACCCTGATGAACCACTATTATGATGACAGAAAGGCAAAAAACAAGTTCCACGCCATGCCAACTGAGTTTAACCTCTTGTTGAAGCTGCACAGGGAGGGGGTTCTCAGACTCCATCTGGGGGAATGTCATCCAGATGAAAAGTGACCTGATAGGTTTAGAAAAAAAAAAGAAAAAAAGTGCCTTCTCTGCAAAACAAACAAACACCTTTTGTATTTTTGTATTATTTCTAGTCAAATGAACTTATGAAACTGGATTTTGGATTAGCAGGTGACATTTCGCAGAGAAAGAATAGTGGGTTTTCAGAAAATATGTCCTAATATTTTAATTTTTGTAACAGACAAAAGAAAAATGCCAATAGAATAATATAGAAGAAGTTAAAAAAGACAAATAAATCCACAAAACCAGTAAAAATGTAGCTACTTTTAGGACATGTTCTCTTTAAAAAGAATACAAAACCATAAATAAATTGTCTGATATCCACTTTTATAAGTACGGCGGAGTATTAGGGCCAGTTTACAAACAAAGAAATCAATTA
The DNA here is from genome assembly GCF_002922805.2 of Oryzias melastigma. Classification (NCBI taxonomy): domain Eukaryota; kingdom Metazoa; phylum Chordata; class Actinopteri; order Beloniformes; family Adrianichthyidae; genus Oryzias; species Oryzias melastigma. The sequence continues at coordinate 5,281,536 of NC_050519.1, forward strand.
TTTTAATACAACTTTGAAGTCGTAAATTTACAAGAAAAAAGTCGTTACTGTTAAATTACAAGAATGATGTTGAATATTGTGACTTTAAAAGTCATGGGCTAAATTTGTGACATTTTTGCGTAAAATGTAGCAAACTTACGACTCTAAATATGTAAATTTATGAGGAAAAAAATACAAATTTACGAGAAAAAACACCAAAGTTTTCTGTTTATCTGAGCTCGAAGATGAAAGACGTGACGTATTTCGTGAAGATTTTGTTCCAGATAGGTTTTAAAAACATTAAAAGACATTCTGAACCTTTTGGCAACTCAAAATCAAACTATTGTTAGCATAAAAGTTTAATACTGGGGCAGACGGAAGCATCACACTGAGTTGGAGGAGATTTTGTCTTTTGTGGAGGAAGAAATATTTGGAAGATTTATCAACGGACACCTCAGAGATCCTGTAAATCACCCATCAAGGAAAAAAACATAGGAGCTTCCAAACATTTGAAATGTAATTAATAAATCTGAGACAGTTTGACCAAATTGAGTCAGAAGTGGATCTGTTGCTGCACATGCTGTCCACTTGCTTGACTGTTTTTAACTTTAATCTCGTAATTTTACTTTTTTTTTGTGGTCCTAATCTTGTAAATGTACGATTTAAATCTTGTAATATTACTTTTTCATTTTTTTGGTGGCCCTAATACTCCGTCGTAAATGAGATAATTCGACAAATATTTGCTTTTGCAGAATTTGCTGTAAGTCTTCATCTACTTAAACTGTCATTTGTCAAAAGACAAAACGTGCACTAAGAAGGAAGGTCAATAAGTCTAAGCTTGTGAAGTGTGTCCACAGCGTTATTTATTACCAAAAAACGTTCCTGTCTAAGTCAGAGGGAGCGGTTTGGTGAGCCTGTCTTGATGCAGTGCCTTATACTAATATATTGCTACTAGTTTTTAAACTGAAAATGAATGTATTTCGTGAGATGTTTCAAAATACCTCCTGTTTGTGCAGCAGTGTGGCTAAAGGGGCCATGATGGAAACATCAGCACACTGAATGTAAGAATGTAAAAGCCTTGTTTTCTTTTCTTTTTTATTTTTTTTTGAGGGATACGTGTTTGAACACTGTTCTTGTGTATGTAAACCTGCTGAAATCACTGAGAGCTGGTGATCTCTGGACTGACAAACCTGAACATCGCCTCTTCTGAAAGGTGTCAAAAAGCTGTTTTATCAAAAAAAAGCCCAAGTAGGGGACTGTGTTCATCAAGTATGCACTTCCTGGGAAAGTTGTTGCACATAAAGATTTGTAGCCACATTTGCATTACTAAACTGACTTTTATAGAAATACCTTCAGTGACCAAGCTTATGGACGTTTTGAGATAACTGTACACATTCTAGGATTTGGATTTCTGTGTATATTTTGATGTACAGGGGAAAATGAAGGAATAAAAAATGAAGGAAAAAGTTACTGAAGTGGTTTTCACTTGATCTGTTTGGCTGCTAAAGCTTCTCTCAGATGTCAAAGATTGAAAGATTCAGTGTCTCCATTTGGTGCCCAGAAGCTGGTCTAAAGAATGCTGCCCTTTAAAAGCACATTTCTGCAGATTTTTTTCTGGGAGCTTAGAGAGCCACTTTGATCATCCATTAATCCATTTTAAAAGTGTTCCCAGTGGTATTTTAGTTATGATTATGCCGTTTTTAGCCAAAATAATATTAATAAAAAAACCTTTCTGTAGTAGATCATCAGAAAGATAACTAGGTTTGAGGTGGGGGTAATGCTCAGGACTGGGGAGTTCTCCAACACATTAATCCCTGTGCTGGGCCCCCTGGCGCGGCAGGACTGTTCTCATGCTGGGCTGGAGAAGGCATTCTCCTGTGCCCCCCTGCTCTCTGGCGCCGGGGGACCCTGTGGTGATACTGCCAGTCCTGGTTTGGGAGGTTGACGTGGGTAGATTTTCTTAACCCTTTAACTACCCAAAAAAAACATTCACCCCAAAAATGAATATTTTCTGCTGCTTATTGCCTTTATACGGAGCCCCTAAGGGGACATCAAAGTAAAGAAAAAGGAGGTAAACATATATATATATATATATATACACAGTATATATGATTTTTTTTAAATACATAGGGTCTCCATTAAAAATTGAAGTAAAAAAAATTCTGGTTAGTAACTGCCGCGCACTAGTTAATATCTGGTGCGTAGTAGTTTCTATCCAAATTTTTTTTTTTTTTGTACTTCAATTTTTAGAAAAATAAAAAGTTTTGGTTATTAACTGGTGCACGCCAGATAGTATCTGGTGTGCACCAGTTACTCATCAGAATTTTTTTTAACTTCAATTTTTAGAAAAATAAAAAGTTTTGGTTATTAACTGTTAACTGTAACAGTTAATAACCAGAATTTTTTTGTTTTTTTTACTTCCATTTAAAAAAAAATAAAAGTTTTGGTTAGTAACTAGTGCACACTTTAATATTTTAAAAGATAAAAAGTTTTGGAGAAAAATAAAATGCTTTGGTTAGTCACTGGTGCACACCAGATAGTAACTGGTACTATCTGGTGTGCACCAGTTACTAACCAGAATTTTTTGTGTTTTTTTACTTCCATTTTAAAAAAAAATAAAAAGTTTTTTTTTCTTTAATTTTTAGAAAAATAAAATGCTTTGGTTAGTAACTGGTGCGCACCAGATAGTAACTGGTACTATCTGGTGTGCACCAGTTACTAACCAGAATTTTTTTTTTTTACTTCCATTTTAAAAAAATAAATAAAAAGTTTTGGTTAGTAACTAGTGCACACCAGATAGTATCTGGTGTGCACTAGTTACTAAACAGAATGTTTTGGTTTTTTTTACTTCACGTTTTTTTTTAAAGAAAAAGTTTTGGTTAGTAATTGGTGCACACCACATAGTATCTGGTGTGCACCAGATAGTAACTGGTACTATCTGGTGCGCACCAGTTACTAACCAGAATTTTTTTTTTTTACTTCCATTTTAAAAAAATAAATAAAAAGTTTTGGTTAGTAACTAGTGCACACCAGATAGTATCTGGTGTGCACTAGTTACTAAACAGAATGTTTTGGTTTTTTTTACTTCACGTTTTTTTTTAAAGAAAAAGTTTTGGTTAGTAATTGGTGCACACCACATAGTATCTGGTGTGCACCAGATAGTAACTGGTACTATCTGGTGCGCACCAGTTACTAACCAGAATTTTTTTTTTTTACTTCCATTTTAAAAAAATAAATAAAAAGTTTTGGTTAGTAACTAGTGCACACCAGATAGTATCTGGTGTGCACTAGTTACTAAACAGAATGTTTTGTTTTTTTTTACTTCACGTTTTTTTTTAAAGAAAAAGTTTTGGTTAGTAATTGGTGCACACCACATAGTATCTGGTGTGCACCAGTTGCTCACTAGAATTTTTCTTTTTTTTTTTTACTTAAATTTTTAAAATGTTCTGTTAAGTAACTGGTGCGCACCAGATAGTAACTGAAAAAATTCTAAAAATTAAAGTAAAAAAAGAAAAAAAATTCTAGTCACTAATGAGTGTGTGTTGGGGATCATCTCTATTACTGCTGCCTCGCCTTTTGACAGAGGTCTCAGTGGTGGAGGTGACCCCCTCTTTTTTACATTCCATCCTCCACCACAGTAAAACACAGACACTCACCTGATCACAGGTGCCAACTCACATTTACACAAACAATATGTGTGATAGATATGGTTGACGTGTGTTTGTTTGCATGTGTGTCGAAATGTTTGCATGCGAACATTTATGTACTTGAACATTTGAATAAGCCTGTGGACAGGCCCTGACAGTAATGACGATAAGCTTCTGGAAACTTGTTGCTTTGTGAGTCTGGCCCCTCTAAATTCTTTAATACCGGTGCGCACCACACAGATATATAACAATTTGTGGACCATTTATCGAGATGCGTATTGAATCGTGCGACAGGGAAAGATACACACCCCTAGTTTATACAAATATACGCCTCGTGTGTCACCTCCTATTCGACTGAGAGCTCTTGGTTTACAGACTCTCCTGCTAGCTTACAGCCCCTCAAACCCCCCAACCCAACATTACTGCTTTTGTAAACTGTGTGGACTCTGTACACAGCAATAGCGCTTTATCTCTCGACTTATAATGACTCCCTGTGTGCATAAAAGCCTCTCTCATGGGGTCAGTGCATTCTACCAATGAGTAGATTTACTGGATGAATGCTCGTCTCTTTTTGGAGGCAAGAATTCCCTAAAAATGCGGCTGCCACAGGTTGTCATCTCAGATTTTGCTGCTGGAAGTTCTCTCATACCAGTAGTGACCCTTTGTACATTCAGCTGCAGCACTCCAGTTGTTCCCACAGGCGAATCTCTCCGTGGAGCTTTTTTTTTTGTCATCCTTTCTTTTTTTTCCCTCTGTGTGTTCACTTTTGTTTGAAATTCTCCAGGCAGTTTGGATGTGATCGTCAAAAAGACTGAACAAAAGGAGGACGGACAGAGCTTCAGTTTGCAGATACTTTGAAGGTTTTTCTCATTATCTCTTTAACTTTTTCCACATTTTGCAGCCCATCAGTTCTCCAACTCTTTGATAGTTAAGTTTATTATGCTAAAAAAAGCTAAAAAGTCTTTATTTTGTCATTGGCACAAAAAATGAAAACCGCTGAGACTTCATTGCGATTGCATTTTTCTTTATTTTTTATAGGAAAATACTTCCTTTTTCACATGCAAATCTGTTGTACTCTTTAGAGAATATGAAAAAATCTTGGCCAGATGATACCAGAACGGCACTCAAAGAAATGTATGTTTTTTTACAAAAGGCATAGAAAGACACACGAACCAACGAGTACAAGAATGACTCAAGAGTTGCTATTTGTAACTGTTTTTTTTTTCTTTTTTTGTCACATTCCACATGACTGGCTACAGGAAACATGTAGGGAAACATCACAGCTCGGCTGCGGTCTCACACCTGAACACAGACACTGTTCTGACGGGACGGACAGATGCTGAGGATCATCCTCCATGAACAGTTAAAGAAAAATCACAGAAGTACAATACGTTGTGCAATAATGGAGTTGTGCAAAATGTCGATTCCTGCCCAACACAATGTTGTCATTCAGTCACATTGTGTTGGCAAAAAGTCGTTCTTGATGACCAAACTACTTGTCTTTTATCTTAATCACAGAATAATTTCCTTAGCAATATTATTTCTTCAGAAATATTAGAAGCGTTTGAATTTTTGCCTTATTTTTTGACAAATATATTCAGTCAAAATATGAAACTCTTCAACAAGATCTGCTTCCTGTGGCTCCCCCTAGTGTCTCAGTGTGACTTTCACCACATCAGGTGAGCCTGAATGAAGGCAAACATTCAATCCATTGACTGTATATGAGATCTGGAGGGAGTTTGTGTGATGTCATTCAAAGAAAATGGCTTGCTTCGGGATTTTTTTTCACATTTTTCTTGTGGTATGGACACCCCCATGTTGACATCAGTTAAATAGTGATAGGTCAGAGTCGGCTTGAGTTTCTATGTCAACCACTCTCACCAATCAGGAGTGATCTCGTGGGAAGCCCACACTTGGAAGAGAGGTTTGGAACTTTTTTTGAGGCTTCTGATTGGCCAGTTTATAACTTGAATAACTACAGAAAAAAATATTGTAAAATATAAAAATTAGCAAGAACATATTAAACACAGGGCTGGGTTGATAAAATAAATTAATCAATCTGAATAGATATAAGCTTAATAGATCAACAGTTAATCCAAAAAAAATAAAGATAGCTAACGTCCGCTAGCTTGATGCTAACGTTTAATGGAATTTCACATAGGACGGCTAATGCTAACGCCCTGTAAACATACAATACGAACTAAATGAACATCTTTATAAACTCACAGGCATGAATTCTTTTGAAGAAACTTTATTTAAGTAACCATTTGGGGTGTTTTTTTGCTCATTTGTTGCTTATTCTTCCTGAAAAAAGTGTCCTGCAAGCTCCACCTAGTGGCCAAACATAAAACGCCCTCCAGGAGAAGCAGAACAATGTGAATGATCTGAACATTTTTGTTAGAGTTTCTCCTTTTATAAATTTTTGTTACATTATTTCACTAATAAGTTTTACAGTATGTGAACTGTGTCAAATTAATACATTCAAAACATATAGTAGATTATATGTTTTTCTAAACAAATGTGTCGAAATGTGTAAGCTCAAAATTGAATTGAGTGGATTGAAAGAATAGAAAAAAATTGGAATTGAAAATTATTATCAATACTCAGCCTTAGTTAAAAGGTATCTGACAAATAGAATTAGTAATTGATGTTCATTTCTCTATAGAAATCTATGGGGATTTCAACATCTTGGTACTTCCTGTTTGGAACGCCAAGTAGGAGGGGTCACTCAGTCCAGATCTCACATATAATCAATGGTTTAATCCCAAAACAATTGTTTTATATTTGTTGTGTTCATGGGTTTAGGCAAAAAAATAAATAAATAAAAATTGCAGCCTTCTCCTTAGGAAGTGGATTTGGAAGCATTTGATTCCTACAGTCTACGTTGGGCTTTCCTGCTACATTCATACCCATCAGCTTAACACTTTTACATCGTTTTCCCAAATATCTTTTCTATAAATCGGCAAATCTACACAATTTTAAAGAAAAGCTGATAACCGGGCAGGTCTCATGTACTCTGCAAATTTGACTTTCCTGGCAAACACCTGTCAGACTCACAGAGTACACATCATAAAGTGATAAACGTTCCGATCATCCTTACATTATAAAATCCTCAAACAAGAACAGATATGTGACGATGCAACATGATGTGATTGTTTTTTTAAACTGATTTGACCCCCTATTAATACTATAAGTTCAGTCTGCTTACTTCTTATTTCTGTGTCGTTAAAAGTACTTTTTTTTTATTTTAAAAACCCTTGTTTTTGTCATAAAACAAGGAATCATTCAGAGATTTTTATCAATACGAGTTCGACGTCTTCCTGCAGTCCTTCCACTAAAACGGCACAGACTTAACTTTATGGGGAAGACGTTAATAAGGATTGATTGGCCTTTAGGGAAAAAAGAGTGACAGTGTTTGAGCAAACAACCATAAAATTACTTGTGGCCTGTAGAAATCATAGTGACATCTGTATTATGATGTCAATCTGTGGTTTGGTGACAGCTGTATAAACCACTGCGGGTGGTTTATGCCCGCCTGCTGCTGGCGGCCTCTCTGCGTGTTTTTACAACAGCCTCACGCCCTAAAAAATAAAAAATAAAAAAAACCTCACAAATGTGATTTTAATCAGACTCTTCTTTATGGTGAATCTTGCACTCACATCAATTGAACAAACATACTTGAACAAACAAGGAAAAGAAGGCCTTTTTCCCCCCACACGTTATAAAAATAATTCCCTTTTTAAACAAATGGAAGGCAATTCAAATCACAACTACTATAAATACACATACAGGTAACTCAATTGTTCAAAGATCTCTACTTTACTTTACAAAAATTCAAAAACAGTGCTTTTATACAAAACACTGGTTCGAACGTAAAAACCGACTCCATTTTGGAGATTCTTTTTTCATTGAAAATCCCATTCCAAAAAGCAACACCGTCATAAAAAAAAGGTTTTTACAAAACCGTTGGTCTCACGTAGGCATAGTTCCATGGCTGGAGTAAGATGGCCACATTATTCCAAAGCTGCAAACACCCAAGCTTCAATAGCAGCCTGGTGTAAAATCTTGGCACTGACACTTGCATCTCACAAACAGTGTTTGGTCTCACTTTGTTATAGCAGAGTGATATGGAGCCGCTTCCATCACAAGGTGGCGGCGTGACACCGTGCGAGTCTAACACCAAGCTTGGGAAGACATAGGCGAGACATAGTCAGTAGAAAAAGAAGAGTTAGGGTTCAGCTGGTTAAGGATGTAGGTAGTATTGGCATCTACTCCGCGGACGATGAAGAAACCACCAGGGGGCAGTCAACGGCAAGGCAGATGGAGCACTGATTCCTCAAGTCCCAGAAGAGCCAAAGAGGAACTGAATAATAAAACTGTATACAAACTTTGCTCCTATAAATGTTTCTCGGAATTTTTTTTTTTGAGATCCACCCGCCGTACTCAGCGGTTCCTGAGTAGCAGCTGGTGTCATGGGAAAAATGCAGTTTGGGTTGTAAAGGTGCTGTGGAGGAAACAGAACTGACAAAAGACCATGATGCTCTCTGCGAGGCAGAAAGTCACACGCTGCCATCAAACTGCATTTCACACCCTTACAATAGCGGAATTTAGTGATGCAATCATTGCTTCAGCTCACCCCTTTATTTGCAAAAATGCTTCATTCTGTTCTACGTTTTTATTTTGTTTGTATTAAATTTGTCAAGACGGGAGAGGAAAAGTCAGATTTCTAATTTCTAGAAACTTCCTTATATTTCCAAAGGAAATGAGGAACAAAAAGACGAGGGATGTCAGTGATCTACTTGAGGTCTTCAACAGACAAGACATGTAAACGACAGACTCTAGACTAACATCATCGGTGTGATTTTTTTCAAGTTACACAGTGATAGCCCAGACAAAGAGCTTGTCAGCTGCTGCATCACATGTTCATGTTGTCACACACCTTTTTTCACATCTTCTCCAGCCTGCAGGATTCTTTAAGGCACAGTGGTGCTATCCCAGCCCCTCAATCCTTCTATGTTTTGGGGTTAAATCCATACGGAGGGTTTCCCCTCCACTGATTTGCTGCTGCTGCTGTTGCTGCTGCTGCCTCCTCCACTGCTGCCTCCTTTCGCATGCTTGACTCTATGCTTACGTTCTTTCTGAGGCTGAGAATGCGGCTGCGGTTGAGCCTGGATAATGTTACTCTGGGGCTTGTCGTCTTGGTTGTCTCCGAGCTGCTCCTCCGCTCGGTGCTGCTGACTGTAGGCTTGGATCGCTGCTTCCAGTTGTTCGTGAGCCTGTTGGATCATGTCCTTGTTGAGAGCCACGCGAGCTTCTCCCCCCGTGGGGAAATTGTCCTCGTTGCTCCCGAACTGCTGCTGCTCCTCTTGAGCAATGTTAGCCCTGTTCTGCTTGCACGCCATCTTGGCGTTGCTCAGGTCCGTGTACGGCATCTGCTCGGGCTTCACGACGATGTTGTAGCCCGGTGGAGCCGATGGCGTGTTCCACGAGAAGGGGTAGCCGACGTAATCGGCTGCACCCTCGCCGCCCACTCCTTCCTCTGATCCTGCCTCAGGCCCCGTCCCACCAACGGAGCCCTCCCCGGCACCATTTGTGCCCAACAAGCCCAGCTGGTACTCATCTTCCTGCGGAGGACAACGTCGCCGCCGAAGAATATCATAAATCGAGCCGATGCCTAAGTGGAGCATCTCCCAGACGTTGAGAGTGAGGCAAAGGACGGTGACGCCGTACATGATGCGCAGGAAGATGGTTTTCTCCGTCGGCCGCGACACAAAGCAGTCAACGCTGTGCGGGCAAGGCTTCCCCGAGCACACGAACACGGGTTTAACACGGAAACCGTACAGCAGGTATTGACCTGTGAGGAAGCCGGCCTCCAGCACAGTTCGCGTCACCAGCTGCAGCACATAGACCCGCATCAGCCCTTCGTCACGAATGCGCTTGCGCCCATCGTGCCGTATTTTGGGTCTGGGCGTGGGCTGCAGCGGATCCCGTGGCCGTTTTGGCGGCTCGATCTCTGGCACCTCGTAGATCATGGGATCATCCTCCTGATCTCCCTCCGTCTCCTCGATGCCTCTGTGCTGATTCGCTCCAAAGCAGATTTTCCTGGGTTTTCTGTGTGTGTAGCCTCCACCTCCAGTTCTGACCGCTGCCGTTCCCCCTTTCGCTTCTTCTAACCGCGCGATCTTGTTGATGGCGTAGCCCATGTACATGAGAGAAGGCATGGCCACCAGGATGATTTGAAAGACCCAGAAACGAACGTGAGACAGGGGAGCGAAGGCGTCGTAGCAGACATTCTCACAGCCCGGCTGACCCGAGTTGCAGACAAACTTGCTCTGTTCGTCGTAGTAGATGGACTCCCCCCCGACGGCAGTGAGAACAATGCGGAAGACGATGAGCACAGTGAGCCACAGCTTCCCCACGAAGGTGGAGTGGTTGTGGATCTCCTCCAGCAGCCGCGTGAGGAAGCTCCAGCTCATGGTGTCGCTGGACAGTGGGGCAGACAGTGTCCCTCTGTCACCTGCTCACAGACTCTGCAAAGAGAAAGAACAAAAAAAAAGAATGAGACTTCATTTCCATTACTGGAAACATTTTGGCTCCGAAAGACTTATCCAAATGTTCCTCAGTAAGACTTTAATCCCACTGGAAACAGACTCGGTTCTGCAAGTTCAGAGAGAAGATGTAAAAGAGAGTGACACAAAGACTCTTTTAATTAAAATGTTGCTCTTTAAGCTGAGCCAATCGATAGGTCCTTAATTTGCTCCATTGCTCCTCGCAGCTGAAGTTGAAATCAGCTCATAACTGAGTGAGGTTGCTGTCAACTTTGGGCTTTTTAGGGAATTAGAAGAGCAAACAGGCTTGAAAGAGGATATCAGTATGAAAAAAAACCATCAAGCAGCACGGGGAAGGAGGCGAAATAATCCAAATGGGGGGAATTTGCTATCACCAAACACACACACTCATTTTATTTAACAGCCTATCTCTTTTAGAGGAAATAAATCCTCTTAGTGAGCCTTCTTCTGTGTGAGGTGCAGTTTTCAGGATTGCGGGAACTTCCGCTGGTTTGTTCTGGTTGGGAGGTGAACGGCCTTGCGCTCCGTCCGCCGCGTGCTCGTGCCGCTCTTCGGAGGAGGGACGTGTTGCCTATGTAGGTTAGGTCTTGGCTCCCGGCAGTCCAACCACACCAGCAGAATCAGCAGGTGGCCGGGCACAAAGCGTTCAAGCAGGATTGCAGACAGCAGAGCCACATTAGCTCAGGCAGTGGAGCTGAACCCAGATCCGGCTGTCCCTCGGGGCAGCTTTGGGGATAAATATGGCACCTCCGCAGAACTTTGCTCCTCACAAAGACACTGTGAGTTTTTTGTTAAATTACACTAAGAACGTTAGCTTTGGATTATGTTTCGAGCTAAGGAATACAATCAAAGGGGGAATCTATTTGCAGCAGAACCTCCCAGCCTCCTGCTTTGTGTCTCTGCTAGCAGAGTGTTTTAAATAGCACTTGCAGTCCAACACAAGTATTGATCCCTTTGACCATAAAAGGACATGCCTGAGAAGGTAGATGTGAGGAATTCTGAGGGAGCATGCTTGCTCGAGCATGTGACCGCGCAGCAGCCTTAACTGGGTGCAATCTGGCAAAAACGAGAGTGCAGTGAAGAGCGGCTCTGACTGTGTCTGTGACCGACACGTATGAGTAAGCAGCACATGGCCAGAGCAAACACAGAGGTCCCCGAAAGCGTGAGCCACAGCAGCGCCTCGTCGAATCCCAGCTCCTCCTGAGTTTCCCACGTTACATCATCGCACGTCTCTGACTTCAGAGCTCCTCATGGCTCTATAGCTGTTCTTGGGTTCTTGTTTATGGCTCAACATCAAATGCAAAACAAAAACTACATTAGTTTCTACATTTTAAGTCCAACAGCAATCATTTGTTGAACTATTTTAAAAGCATTCCATACTTTTTTTATTTATTATTATAACGTTTTAAGGCAAAAACCTAAAAAAATGTCATTTTCGAGGACATAGTTTCTGCAGAGCGGCGCTACTTTATCAGAAATTCCCCTCTGAGTTGTGAGGAGAAGACGTACATGGATCTGTTGGATACATGGATGCATCAGAATGGATCTTGTGGCCTGCAGATGATCCCTTTAACTACCCCAAAAAGGAAAAAAAACACCAAAAAAGGTATTTTATTCTGCTGCTTATTGTCTTGGTACGGAACCCCTGAAGGGACATTAAAGTAAAAAAAAAGAATGAAGTAAAAAAAGATTTTTTTTTTTTTAAACTACTTAGGGGCTCCGTAAAAAATTAAAGTAGTTAAAAAAAATGTGGTTAGTAACTGATGCGCAACAGTTACTATCCAGAATCTACTTTAATTTTTTACCCCCAAAAAGTTCTGGTTAGTAACTGGTGCACACCAGATAGTAACTTTTTTTTCTAGAAATTAAATAAAAAACTAATTAATTAATTAAAAATGAATGTTCTGGTTACCAATTGATGCGCACCAGTTGCTATCTGGTGCGCATCCGTTAGTAACCAAAATTATTATTTTTTCTCTTTTTCTTCAATAACTGGGAAAAAAAGAAATTAATTTAATTTTATTTTCTTCTATTTCCCTTTAGGTGTTTCGTACCTTGGGGAGTAATACACACGATCGATATTTTTAAAAACATGTTCTCATAATGTTTCTCACCGTTTAGTTGAGCAGGCAGTTAAAGGGTTAAAGTTTGTATGTAAGCTTTTTTAAACTACATTTTTTTGTCTGCTCCTGATTCACAATAATTTTAAAAAATTAAATACTCATAAATGCCCTTTTAATCTTATATTATATATATATAAAACACAATTTTCGCTGGAATCTAACTTTAGCGACTATAACAAAAAACACATGTCGCTGAAGGACTGACGCTGGACCCAGTTACTGTGTAACGCGCTAAACAAAGTGACTTAAATTAGGTCACGCTTTGAACCTTTTACTAATGAAAAAAAAGGTAATTAAATCAACTTAGGATGACTCTGGCTTATTGCATGCAAAAGAAAAAAAAATACAAAAAGCAACAAAAAATGTGGTAACCCAGCTCACCCTCTAACTTAACGGTGCAAAATCAACAGGTGAGTTATAATCACAAAAAAACGTCTCCACCCACAAACATGTGATCCACCAGGTGATTACCTGCTCAATATGACCGCAAACGATACTATAATCAAAAAAACAATATTCATTCACCTTAATATAAACAACAGTCATGGTTCCTACACACCAGCCAATAATTATTAAGGTAATATACATAATAATTACTTACATTTACATTAATAGGAGATAAAAATCCAGCCTATAAAGTTAATAATTTATGTCCATCTTCCTTTTCTTCATAAGTCCAGGTCAATACAGTCAAAGGTTCTTCATAGAGTTGATTTGACCATCATTATGTCTGAATCAAGTCTCTCAGTCCAAAGTAGAGTCAAGTGGATGGCCAAAAAAAAGCTTATATTTATCCATATAATGTATATTGTAACTTCATCTATAGCAACAATTATTTAAAAGTCTCTCCGTCTCTGTTTTGGGGGAAACCTTGTTGCCTCTTAGGTAGTTTGGACTTTATTTTCCCTCCAAGCTGGCTGTCTTTAAGGCACCTGCTTTCTCAGTAACGTATAGCCTGGCATTGTGCCTTCTCATCCTATTTATGTCTGTGGGAGCTGGTGGGGCAGTTTGGGGTAAGAAGCTGACTCTGTGCATTAACTTTCCAGAATGAGTCACTTCTGAACAGCAGCACACAGACACAGCATGCAGGTCGTTCGGTCTGCTACGTCAATGTGAGGAATGGACAGCAGATTTGTGGAAAGAGCGTCAAACTCACGCTAGCTTGTTACAGTTGGACGCTATTTTGGATATGTCGAGATGCCCGTTTACTGCTGTGCTACAATTATAGCTGGAAAAACAAGAATGTGACTTTTTACACATAAATTATTACCGTAGGAGAATTTATATAAAACATTTTGAGTGAGTTTACCCCCAATAGTGACGTTTAGGCTGATCTTGATCTTTAACCTATTCAAAGTTAATGGTATTTTTAGACTTTACACTATTTCCACGTTTTCTGGCAGAATTACTAACGATCTGATATTGCTCCATATTTTTTTTTTTTTTTTGCTACGCTAATGTTAGCTTAGGGATGTGAGGTGCTATAAGCTAGCGGGAGAGAGTGTAAACAAAAGGTTGATGGGAAATTAGTGCAGGCTGACTTCTGTGCCAACAGTCCCTCCCACAATACAGGCAAGTTTCTAATAAGCTCCTGCTGTGATACAGAAAATATCTTAGAAACATTTTTTTTAATTATTATTATTGGGTATAACTTGCATAATTAAAAGTTCACTGAGAAAAATGTCACTTTAAAAACACGTTGTGCAATTTCTGTGACATTACTTATATCCACGGTGCAATTTCTTCCTCTTTATTTTTCTTTTTTTGTATTTTTATCTCCGCACTATAAGTTTGTTTTCTTTGTAAATATGTAAATTGTCTAATTTTTCTGATTTTCTATCTGTAACGCTGCTGTAACCCTGAAATATAATAATAATACAAATAAAGGAGTATCTTATCTTATCTTAGAACGCTTTTACAATAGAAAAAATATATAGTTGAGTGGGACTTTATAGACTCACTTTGATTGTGTTTTTGGTGTTTCTTGTGACATTTTTTGTATGATGGTAGACATGCACTTTATTTTTCGGACTACAAGTCGCTGTGGAGTTTGGATCCAAGATGGCTGTCATTTCCCTGTATGACTCAAAAAATAAAAGTCTTTCACTCCTTAAACTTTTAGCATATCTATTACTATTTGTTTTATGTATTGGGATTGAAATGATGTGTGACCATTATATACTCTACATTCTTTTGCTTGATGCACAGACATATATAACTATAAATGGAGGAAACCCACTTCTCCAACAAGCAATGACTGGATACACTTAAACCAGTTTATATTATTGAGCAGCTAACTGCTAAACTCCAAATGAAAATGGATTTATTTACACATACATGGACCTGATGTAACCAAGTACCAAGGAAACAACTAATATATCAATTATTGTCAAGAAATGTACTGATAACACAATAAATTACAGTAAAAAAAAGTAATAATCATGAAAAATAGACTGAATATATGCACTCTTCACT
>NC_050519.1:5296579-5299046 GCF_002922805.2 Oryzias melastigma
AATACGAATGGAAATGTCATCATAATAACGGAATAGATAACAATAATAGACTGAACATGTATCAATTATAACTGGAAGATAAAATTGAAATATTGCAGAACGCCATTGAAAATTTCACAATTCTATAAAACCATTTCCCTACTACGTTGGAGAAACTGTGGCATTATGGGCTGTAGGAGTTAAAAGTCTAGAATTTAAGGAATTAATTTTAGCAATGACTGGATACACTTAAACCAGTTTATATTATGGAGCAGCTAACTGCTAAACTCCAAATGAAAATGGATTTATTTTCACATACATGGACCTGATGTAACCAAGTACTAAGGAAACAACTAATATATCAATTATTGTCAAGAAATGTACTGATGACACAATAAATTACAGTAAAAAATAATAATAATAATGAAAAATAGACTGAATATATGCACTCGTCACTACCCTAACAGATTTATGCTAATTTAGCTTCATGAAAAATTGGAGGAATCTAGTAAATTAACATATGAACATTTATTCAGGCAACCATATCATAAAGAATATATGATACATATCACTTTAAATCACTAAATCTGTTGAATTCTTGATCCTTTGTGACACAATTCTGCCAAATCTACCAAAAGACGGAACCTTGGAAAAAAAAAATCACAAATAAGTCGCACCCCCAGCCAAATTGAGCTCAAAATTGCATTTCTGAGTTTTGTTGTGAATCAGGAGAAGACAAATGAATACCCTGTGATATATATATATATATATATATATATATAAAGGTATTTGTGAAGTAGGAAATACTTTGGACGGGTCACAAGCTCCCTACTTCTGACCCATCCACTTGAAGACGACTAGATCCATGAAGGTTTTCCTCGTCTAAGCTGGCTTAAAACTGTACAATAGCTCTAATATTGCTCGCCATTTTTGTCCCACCTGTAATATTATTGAGTTTGTGAGGGTCAGTAAGCTAGCAGAAGAGGATGTAAACAGAGAGCTCTCATCAACAACATAATTATCACCAAAAGTCCTTTTAATAAAAGATCAAAGCAATGATCGGACTGGATGTTGAGAAGAAAACCGCGCTCTCAGTGCAATGCAGCGGGCAGTAACAGGCCGTCAGTCCTCCTCATACAGCTGAGCTCAAACAAAAACTGTACAGGGTTGAAGGGCAATAAGATGGTTTGCTGAGGGGGAAAATCTCCACATCAGGATCTCACGCACTGAGTCAAACAGACAACGCTCCGATGACAGTCAGCATGACTGCGGGAATCCCCTCGTTCGCCGGGCTTCATCCCTCAGGACCCACAGAGAGTCGCCGCCAGATGTAGTTCACAGACAGACTCCCAGATGGGACAATCCACTCTCACTCCTGACATGTGCAGAAACCTCAGCAAGCATGAAGGCTGAAGCCGCAATCTCCCTTCTTCAACAGAAGGAGGAGGAAGTTAGGGTTAGCTGAGGCGCTCCTTATTCACTGTGGTGACTCATGAGGAGGACATGGCGCTCCGGCTGCAGGGTTACACGCACGTGTGGGAACACCTGGAGAGTGCAGTTGTGATGAGACAATTGCTGATCTGTGTGACTCCAGGTATGTTAGGACACAATTGCATAACCCTGACTTGAAGTTTTTGTGTGTGTGTGCATTGGTGCTGCCACAACGATTGCTCTAATAGTCGACTAATCGGGTCATCCGCAAAATGGGGGTAAAACACACACATCTTAACCATCATTAGCTTTAAACAAACCAAAAACTAGATATATAGCATTACCTGCGATAAGCGAGTGTTAGTGCTGTAAGCTGAATTTGGCCGCTGAAGATGCTGAAATTGATAACTAAAAACAATGAAGTTGATAGCTGAAAACGCTGAAGCTGACAGCTAGCTAGAATGTCAGCTAAATGCCAAATTAGCCTAAAAAACGGAGAAAATGCCTAAGTTAGCCAAAACATCTAGTATGTAGCTGAAATATTTTCTTAACTCCAAAAATAGGCTAAAAGAAAAAAAAAATTAACTTGCCAAAATATCTAGCATGAAGCTAAAATGTTAGCTAAACTCAAAATTCGCCTACAAAACTGAAAAAACTTCCAAATTGGCCAAAAAAACAGCTAGCATGTAGCTGGAATATTAGCTAAACTCCAAAATAGGTTAAAAAAAAGGACAAAAAAAAATAAATTAGCCAATCATCTAGCATGTAGCTGAAATTTCCCCACTGTGGGACTAATAAAGGTTTTCTTAATCTTAATCTTAATCTTAATCTTAAATATTAGCTAAATCCCCAAATAGCCTAAAAAACTAGAAAAAACCCGAAATTAGCCAAAATAGCTGGCATGTAGCTGAATTTTTTTCTTAACTCCAAAAAATGCTGAAAAAAAAAAATTAGATAAAATAGCTAGCATGTAGCTGAAATGTTAGTGTAGCCTCGTCTAAAAGTTAACTTTCAGACTAAGAATTATAAAACAATTAATCAAAAGTAACCCCTCATT
>NC_050519.1:5299076-5301157 GCF_002922805.2 Oryzias melastigma
CTAAATTGGCAAAAAAACTGCTAGCATGTAGCTGAAATATTAGCTAAACTCTAAAATAGGTTAAAAAAAAGACAAAAAAGCCTAAATCAGCCAAACATCTAGCATGTAGCTGAAATATTAGCTAAATCCCAAAATAGCCTAAAAAACAAACAATAAAAAAAAGAAATTAGCCAAAACAGGTAGCATGTAGCTGAAATATTTTCTTGACTCCAAAATAGGTTAAAAAAATAAATAAATTAGGCAAAATAGCTAGCATGTAGCTAAAATGTTAGCTTAACTCCAAAGTAGGTTTAGAAAAGACAAAAAAAAGCCTAAATTAGCTTAACATCTAGCATGTAGCTGAAATATTAGCTAAATCCCCAAATAGCCTAAAAAACAAACAAAACAAAAAAAACTACAAAAAAAAAATAACTAAATTAGCCAACATTGCTGGTATGCAGCTGAAATATTAGCTAAACTTCAAATTAGCCTACAAAACTGAAAAAAATTGTTAGCCAAAACAGCTAGCATTTAGCTGAAATATTAAATGGTCTAAAAAACCTTAATAAATGCCAAAATAAAAAACAAATAAATAAATAAAAACTAGCAGAATGCCATTATAACTTTTAACTTTACTTTACTCCGACTCCATATAATAAAGTAACGACTAATCGACTGTTAAATTAGTCGTCGACTATTTTAATAGTGCATTAGTCGGCGATTAGTCGGCTAATCGTGGCAGCCCTAGTGTGCATCATCAAGGAGACTTCTGGGCTGCTACAGATTAAGATCCCATTTTCTCTTTGTAACATCAACAAGTTTTTCCTTTATTTTTTACTCAAATTTCTCATTAAAAAATAGACATTTTACAAGCATCCTTTTTTTGCGCTCTAATCCCATTTCAGATAGGTCTTTGTTACCAGCTATAAATATTTCTTGATAACAAAAGCTGGAGAAAAGAAAACTGTAAAAAAAAATATGACTAAAGGAGAGCAGAGGTCATCATCGTGACCGCCTGGAAATAAAGAACCTTATGTTCTTTGCACTTAATCGTCCACATAAACGCTAATGTAGCCCGGTTGGTATTTGAAGGCATCCACACAAGCACACACAGAGCTTTGTTCATGTTAGAAGGAACAGGCTGAGGGCAACTGGAAAACTAAATGTACTGTAAATAAGAAAAAAACGGGACTGTGATGAATGCATGCAAGTCTAATGGATTTAATTGCCCCAAGTTGAAGTTGAGTCAAGTGAGGCATACAAATATCTATATTTGCAGACTGATTAAACTTATCGTAGCTTCTTTTTGCATCCAGGATGTTATGAAACCTATTGCTCTATATTTAGAGACGGATGGTAAAGAATGTGAAGCTGATCCAGTGAAAGAGCACGTCAGCACCTTCTTCAGCCAAGATTGATTTGGTCGCTGCTCATACTGATGCGCTGTTGGACCCATGCCTCCAAAACACTCCTCATTTACTTTGATACGATTGAGGTTTTCTCCTGTGGTTGGCAGATTTTTCTGACTGACACAGACAGATTTTTCCTGTGAAAACAAAGATTTTTGAATTTAAAAATGCATTTTTTTATATACAGGTAGAAGAGCCTTTTTTATTTTTTGAGAATTTTTACCTTAACTTTTACCTTTTAAACCAGTAAATGAAGGATACTTTTGGTGTTAAAGGGGCAAAGAAAATGAGAAATATAATAAGAATTTTATTTATTCTAAGGAAAATCCTGTATTTGAAATCTGTAAAACATTTCAAAAAATTAAAAATGAGCAAAAAGGCAGAATTATTTGTGATTTGTAATCTAATTTTAAATCACGAAACTCTAATTTATGCCAAAAACGTCAAACTAACCGTAAAATTAATATTTACGAATTTATTTAACAGGATGGGTTATTTTTTTACTTCAAAAAAAAAAAATTTATAACCACATTTTTGACACAAGAATGAGATTCAGTTAAGGATGTCTTTTATTTGGGTTTTTCACTTTTATCAGTGTTATTTTACTATTCCACTTATATATTTTACAATTTTACTTTTTAAAAGTTTTATCCCATTAATTTTTTGTACCTTGTTTGACTGAAGTTATGTTAA
>NC_050519.1:5301794-5305719 GCF_002922805.2 Oryzias melastigma
TTAAAATTAGCAAAAAGGCAGTATTTCTGAGTAGTATTTGTGATTTGTAATCTAATTTTAAATCACGAAACTCTAATTTATGACAAAAAAGCTTAAGGAAACGTAAAATAACCGTAAAATTAATATTTACGAATTTATTTAACAGGATTCTTTTTTTTTTACTTAAAAAAAATAATTTTTATAACCAAGTTTTTTACACAACAATGAGATTCTGCTCTAAGGATGTCTTTTATTTGGGTCTATCCCTTTTATCAGTGTTATTTTACTATTCCACTAATTTTATATTTTACAATTTTACTTTTTAAAAGTTTTATCCTATTAATTTTTTGTACCTTGTTTGACTGAAGTTATGTTTAGGATCCACATAAGTTGAAAATATTTTATCTGATTTGATAATTATTAAAAAACATCCCAGAATTCTAATCTTTAGAGGACAAAAGAAGGAAACGTTTTTTTGTGTGTTTTTTTAGTAATATATTTAAGTCATGTTGAAATATTTTGAGTATTTTACTTTCAGAAATGAGGTTTTATGAACTTTCAGTGAAATGTGGTTAAAACAAACAAACAAAAAAGTAACAAATAAAACTTGAGAAAGTCATAATTAACAAGAGAATTTCATATTCTTGTATAAGATTGAATACAAGATGTATTGAAGACTTCTATCTTCTTCTAAATGTAATAAAACTAATTCTTACATCACAGTTAAACAAAAAACATGCCCCTTAGAAATAGTCAAAAGTTCCTACACTAAAAAAAGTGAAACATTGAATCAATTAAAAAAAGTTCTGCAATTGTTTACATTATTTTTGGTTTACTCAACTTAAAATGTATTTTTGATATAAAAAAACGATAATTATAGAACTTCTGTTAACTGATCCAATATTTCACTTTTTACAGTGTACTCAATTAGTAGATTTTCTTATAATAAGATAAATAATCTACCAATTGGGTAAGAAAAAATGATTTTACCAAGAATTCTTAATTTAGAAAAAATATCCGATCACAAAAACTCAAACTAAATTTAACTTTTTTTTTCTTGCAATGCAGAAAATACTTATTTTCACTGTCTTTAGAGTCACTTTTTGCAGTTCTGTAACACCTGAACGCTTAAACACAAAAACTTTTCAACGATTAGCACGATCAACGTGATTCCAGTAGATTCTGAAGGAGAAAAGCTGCTTTTCTCCTTCAGAATCTACTGGAATCACGTTGATCGTGTTAACAATTAAAAAATTACATCAGATCAAAGGACATAAACACTGGAACTCCAGTGTTAAAGGGTTAATAAAAGTTGCACTGAATGTTTCAGAGGAGTACACGAGCGCTCCTCCGTCTGTTCTGCCAGTGGCGTTCTCGCTGATGCTCTTCACACACAAACATCTGTCCGTTACAAACCTCTGGATCGTAACATGCAGACACTAATCTGGATTCTTCCTTCTTGAATTAGGAAAACATAATAAAATCCATTTTCTACAAAATCAGCAAACTTGACTTTTCTAGCTCAGAAGGAGAATCAGCCTCTACTTCTGGAGTTTCATTGGATTTGAGATGTTCAAATCATCCAGGCAGCCGGATAACGGTTATCAACATTTTCTTTCTGAGCAGAAACTTTCTTGCATGGAGTCCACCCACAGAGATTTATCAGACGTGTTTGTCGTTTCATGCACTAATCTTTACCAGACTGCAAAAAAAAAAAAAAACACCAGTTTTAAACTTACTTGAGACGGGGGATGAATGCACACAGCCACGAAAGATAAATAAACTATAAATTCCAAAGAGTTGAGACAGTGCACCCCAGTTTGGGCCTCTGGATTTGAAGACATAATGAAAACATCTCACTGCAGAGGAATACGAGGGTTTTTCGAGCAGTGATCAAAAAGATTCCCGGCCTGTGAGCTTGTCTGGAGAAGACGAAGGCGAAAGAAGGCTAAGAGAGACGCT
Source organism: Oryzias melastigma (assembly GCF_002922805.2). Taxonomy (NCBI): domain Eukaryota; kingdom Metazoa; phylum Chordata; class Actinopteri; order Beloniformes; family Adrianichthyidae; genus Oryzias; species Oryzias melastigma. The sequence goes on from NC_050519.1 coordinate 5,303,736, forward strand.
CCTCTTCTTCTTCAGAAAGGCACTTTTTCAATGAGAAAGCCTTTCTCTACATGGGGAAGTACAGAGTCCCTCATTAATGGAGTCCGAAGGGCAGAAACGCAAGTAAAAAACTGGTTCCATATGTTACAGGAGGAATCTGGGAGGCAGGCGTTGCCTCTTTGTGAGCATCTGTGCCTTAAATTCAGCTTAATTCCTCGAAGAAAAACTTGAACGTTTTTAATGATGGAGCGTCATAAAGTTTGTTTCCATCAAAAAAGGACCGAAATGATTAAAGAAGTCGCATACTTACTCTGCTCCTCCTCCAGGTGTTACAGCCTGGATCCCTTCCCTCTTAATATGAGCCCAACCCAAGCCCCGCCCCCTTTTTACCGGTAACCTTATATGACATCAATTAGCCCTGACCTCAAAATCAACATCCCAACAACAAAAAACTCGCTTATGAAGAGCGTCAGTGTCTGTGCTTAACCAAGTGTGAGACGGGAAGGGGAGGCTGAGCATCTTGCCTCCCTCCCTGTGGTACTCGCAGTAGTCCTCACCCTCTCATCCCCTGGCAACTGGGTCACGGTTGGGGGTGGTGGTGATGGAGAGAGGTGGTGGTGGGATTTTATAGCCCGTCGGCGGAGTGAAAGGAGGGGGACTGAGAGACGGTGACGGCGCAGGAGGAGAAAGATCTGTTGGTTTTGGAGGTGGTGAATGGAGAAACCTCCTGATGGGAGGAGGACACAAACCTCAGGAAAGGATGGAAATGTTGTGAGTTTAAAGTTTTGTTAATTGGAACTTTATTTTCCTTTTTTATAATACTCTTATAAGTAAAAATGAGACACTACAAGTGAAAAAAGACTAAATTCGACCACTTTTTTTTCAAAAATGACACTAAATGTGATGCCAAACCAAATATTTCTCTGCAAATATTAACTTATCAAATATTAAAATTGTTACTCTTAGTTTCATTTTGAATATATGTGTGTGAAACATCACCGTAACACGGGGACACGCTTGCTTCTGGGTTGCATCATTGCCTCCCCAGTAGTGACACTTGTCAAGCTAATTGCTGCAGTTTTGAGATTGAAATCTGATCTCGTTTAATGGAAAACTTCTGCTATCATAAGAGGAGGATGATTTTTTGCATTTGATTTTTTAAAAATATATCTCTAAAGGACAATTTTCTTTAAAACAGGTTTTTGAATTTGATTTAAAAAAATAGTGGACAAAAAGACTCGATAAACAAAAATTATTTGCAAGATAAAAATGGATCTCTTTTATTAGTGTTCCCTTTTAATATTGCGGCTCATCTTTTGCAGCCTCACAATTTTATTTTATTTGTCGTTTTTTTTAACGGTGTATTGTATTCTGCATCCTGATTGGCTGTAGATGTTGTCAATCAATCTCCTCCATGTGTGTCTCCTGTATACGTTCAGCTGTACATAAATCTTCTATTATGAGCAGATTTTTGTTTTCCTTCTATAATGCTGGACTTTTTTTTGGAAATATTTGAACTTTGAAAGTTTAAACAAGAGAGAAAAGAGTAAATATGTTCATGTATGACTGAGAATAGTGTATAAAGTGATGGATTCACAGATTTCACCTATTATTTAGTCATTTATGGAATGTATCTTTTGTTTTAAATTCAAGGGTTTTTACTTGTTACAGAGAGTTTAATTAATTCAGAGCGAAAGAAAGTCAGAATTAAGCTTTGTATTTTGCTTTAAAACCAACAAAAATTTAGCTTTTTTAGTTTAAAGTTGCAGAAGGATGAAAGGATTATATTTCTCAGTAAAGAGTCAATAAGGAAGATCTACTTACAGGTGTACAACATTGTCAATTAGAAAACTTCTTTGAACCAATAACATTTATTCTTAGCCAATTAGAATCATTAATCGTCATAGATTATGGACTCATTTCATGTACAATTTTTTTTAAAAACACAAATAACTCTTTACACTAGCATCTTTCCTTATTAAAACATCTATTTCGCAGTAGGAGT
>NC_050519.1:5306176-5310893 GCF_002922805.2 Oryzias melastigma
TCATAGATTATGGACTCATTTCATGTACAAATAACTCTTTACACTAGCATCTTTCCTTGTTGAAACATGTATTTTGCAGTAGGAGTGGGCGATATTGGATCTGATAGCAAGGGCCAGTGTCACTGATATCGATCCTGATACTTTTTTTCCTGAAATGTTTGATTATAGAATAATTTTGGAAATTCACACTATTTTTTTTTTGTCAATTAAGTCCATAATAAAACACAGGACAGACATTTTTGGCAAATAAAAACGTTAATTAACAACAATCATAACTGACAATACATCAAAGATAAAACATTTATATCAATAATGGCATAATAATCCCAAAACTAGTGCAAAATTTAAAAAAAAGTAACAAAAATGAAAATGTAACAGCCACACAAACATATTTTTTTCCTAAAAGGGGGTACTAAAATATCAGAATCACTGGTTAAAATAATTACCTATAATAATTATCAGGAAACATTGAAAAAGCTGCATTTGTATGAACTCTGTAAGTAAATTCAAGGTCTTTTTTGGAAGAAAACCTTCAAGAAAAGTATCGATCTCATCACACTAGTACCAATACTTCCCCTTGGTATCGATACTATCGATAATCAGATCAATACAGCATCTACCTCTTTGGAATAATAGTTTTGTAGCACTCGTAAAAAAAAAAAAAAAAAATACTGTACATTTCATTATAATTGTAAAAGTATCTTGTGATTGTTGTAAATTATTTTAAGGACACTCTTTAGTCACGTTTGTCAAAAAGCAAATAAAAAGAGAAATGTCTGCAGGAATCGGTGAACTCTGAGCCACTCCTCCTTCATAATCCTCATCACTTTCTGCCATGAAACCCTCTGAACAATCCAGATGTTCCTCTTGATATCCTCCAAATCCACTCACCAGAGGTGCTTACTCAAATTAGGACTGAACTCTGCCTCTGTTCTCGCCTCTATCCTCTGAGCAGACCGTCTGTCATCACCACATTTGACTGTCGCACACGGAGAAATCAGCCAATAAATCCTCTTAAAGAACACGTCACGTCGAGCAGAGTTCAAAATGTTGTCTTTAACGTCGGCTATCAAATGTTTGGACGTTCATTTTTAAGTTGAGAAGCTGTGAAATGAGTTTTCTGGGTGTTAATCTGTTTTTCTCATCTGATGTAAATGGTTTTGTGAAGAATTTTTAATGAGACCTGTTGGTGGTGTTGACACTAATCGCAATAATCATCAGTCAGTCAGTCGGCGCTCTGTGAATCAGCAGTGATAGCTCAATGTTTAAAGAGGGAATTAGTCAGTGTTTGACCACAGTTCTTCAACGTGTTTTTTTTTTGTCTTTGTTAGTTATGTCTGATAAATGCACTCAGAATAGAAGAAGGTTTCATCAGTTGGTGTGCGACGGGCTGATCTGAAGCCAGTTTTCAGGTTTGTGATCGTCGGAGGTCGCTGACCTTTTCCACACAGTTGTTAGCACTGAGAATTCACTGCTAAGGTGTCAATCAAAAGATCACACCAATGTTAAACAAAATTGATGAGGTTCATAAAATCATTTTAAAGTCCCTCCATGACAATTTTTTTTATTTTACGAAAACGTTCCCAGTAGTGTTTTAATTATTATTATTAAGTTTTTAACCAAAATCCCACAACCTCAATGTCTTAAAAAGCCATTTTTCATGCTGATCTGAAGCCTCTGTTTCCAAAATCTCCTCTGAGGGGGCGTGGCTTTTGGAGCTCCGCCTCTGATCCCTCCTGTCTGATTATGATAGATCTGTGTAAATCTTCATCGCTGCTACATAAAACGTCAAGCAATCTCAGTAATGAGGAAGTGAAGATCTTCATGGACAGAACTTCCTCCAAAATCCTGATTCTTTCTCCTTCCAGTTCACCAAAGACTCTTTTAGCTAATTCTCCAATGTTTATTGACTGTGATCAATACATTCAATCATTGGTTTCTCAGAGTTCTTGATAAAATAATCAAAGCTAACATCAAAATGCTCTTTCATTGATTTACAATCCTTTCCAACTGCGGTCAAATGAGCCGCCGTTCACATTTCCGTGGTCACATCAAGAAGCTCCGTGGAGTCTGGTGGAGATTTTCCAGCGTTCTCAGTCCTGCTACCGTAAGTATTGGATGAAACTCACACCAAAAAATCCAGTGATGCTGATTTGACCACAGAAATGTGAACGGCGGCTCATTTGACTGCAGTCAATGTGAAGATACCATCTTCTCTTCTCCAGAACCTGAACTAGACACTAGGAACAGATGAGGGTTTAGTGCATGTTGTGACGTAAAGAAGATCATTCATTCAAACAGAGTCTGTCCAAGACAGTTTGATTGACAGAGATTTAAGAGGAGAAATACTTAGAAATGCAAAAACGAGACGACTTCTTATTATATTTGCTCTTTTTCAGAAGAAAAATGCCACAAAAACATGTTAAAAACTCAGAAAACATGATTTTCATCAGAGGGGGAATCTAACCACATACGTTTTAAGTAGAGTTTTCAAACCAGCTCTCAACAGGAAGCTCCGCCTTCTTCGCCCATAATTATTTAAATTGTAAAGTTTTGGCACTTTATAGATTTGTTATTCTGCTAACTATTGTCAAAAGAGTTCCTATCATCTAAACAAGTAAAAAAGAAGCAGGTTCGGATTTGGAGCTTTGATTGATGGTTCTTTAATGTGTACTGAATTCATTCCGACACTAAATCTACCATCAAAAATATAATTTAGAGATATTTAGATATAGAAACTGGTACTTTTTAAAGGATGATCAACAGTTAAAAAAAACAGTAAGTAAGGGGAACTTAAAGGTAAATATCAAGAGCTCCCCAGTTAAAATCAATGTGTCTCCATACAAATATTCAGTTTTTATTCATGTTTTCCACATTTGACAACAGACTACGTCCTGCTGTACTTATTACCAGATGGTAAAAACAACAGAATATGTGAGTTACAGTTAAACATTTGTAGTAATATAAAATAAATAATAATATTCACATTTTTTCCTGGGGTGGAAATCTTCATCAATACACCCCCTGAAACATCTGTATCAGCGCTTCATGCAAAAGATGAAATTCAGAGCAATCCACCACACGAACCAGACGATTTACATGTACCTCATCCATACAAATTCTTGCAGTCGCAGTCGGTTTGGAGTCATGAGGATTATGTCATGCTGTGTTCATTTTTCATTTTACACCACAACAAAGCAGCAACAGCTTTGAGGCTCAGCGCAGGAAGCAACTTATCAACGCTGCAGTTTTGTAAATCTGCTTGCATTTTAAATTCCAATGGCACACAATAAGCAGCCTTCAGAAAAAGTCAGTCCATGCCTGTCAAAACAGGCACCAGGCGAGGATGGATGGAGGATTGGAGCGGCTTGAGTTGTGTAATCCCAGCAGACGATTAATGAACATTTATGCTTTTACTTTTTGATATCAGTTTCACAATAATTTGATGGAGTTTGAGGATCGTTACTGTGGTGGCGATCCGATTTATAAATCATGCAGATTAAAATATGATTTTTACTATTTAATATATTTTTACAGTTTGTCTTTTTACTAGATGTATGAAAATGGAAATATTATGTGTTAAATCACCATCACTTACACCTTTATTTACAACAAGAGATCAGAATCAACAAAACTTAAAGATTTAGATAAAGAGAATTTTTTTTTTCGTCTTAAAAATGTCAGTTTTTTTTTTTGGATCATATTTATGATTAACTTCAGCAGTAAACAAAACCGGAACATCTCCGCTTGAGAATCCACTGGATTTACATTAACTGTGTCATTGGTTGAAGAGTTACCAAAGGGAAAATCATGTAAACACTAAAACTACAATTCCAGTGTTAAAGGGTTAAAGTAAAGTTGTTGTTTTTTTTATTGAGGAAAAGATGATTGTTTCAAATGACAGACTGTTTTGAATTGTTCCACAACCATTGACTGTATAAGAACTGGACAGAGTGACCCCTCCACTCTGTTCCAAACAGGAAGCACCTGGAGGCTCCAAGAAGCCAAAATCCCACAGACTTCTAATGAGATATAAACAGATATGACTCAGTGTATTCGTCAGAATAACCATTCTTGCTCTGATAGTTTTTTTTTAACATGTTCTTGATACTCTTTTTTTTTTTCAGGATACTTTTTCTGTAGTGCAAGTTATTCAAGTGACCAATCAGTAGCCTTGATAAAAGTAGGTGGTCTCACGTTCAGCGTTTGACAGAAGTAGGGGTTCCAACAAGCAGCTCCTGATTGAAGTGTAGCTGCCATCAAATCGACTCAGACTTGAACCAATCCCTGATTGTGTGAAGGAAAAAAAATGCCATTTAGCTGTTATTTTAGCATTATGCTAGCTCAACTGGCTAATTTGGGATCTACAGAGGTATTTTTAAGCTATTTTGGGTTTAATAAACCTAATATTTTAGCAACATGCTAATGTTTTTGGCTCTACTGGGGTTTTATAGGCTAATAAAGAGTTTAGCTTGTATTTTAGCAACATGCTAACGTTTTTGGCTCTACTGGGGTTTTATAGGCTAATATAGAGTTTAGCTTCTATTTTAGCAACATGCTAACGTTTTTGGCTTTACTGGGTTTTTTTTAGGCTAATAAAGAGTTTAGCTTGTGTTTTAGCAACATGCTAACGTTTTTGGCTCCACTGGGGTTTTATAGGCTAATAAAGAGTTTAACTTGTATTTTAGCAACAAGCTAACGTTTTTGGCTTCACTGG
>NC_050519.1:5312342-5316340 GCF_002922805.2 Oryzias melastigma
CATTTAAATTCAAATGGGACGGCTAAAATCCCAACATCCTTTTTTGCTTTAAAAAGTGCAGCCGCCACTCTCTTCCAAAAAATGAACCTTAGCAAACACACTTTTATTAAAACCCATTATTTTTGTTCTGTTTTAAAAAATATACTTTCAGTTCAGATTTTCCCCAATTCGTTCCGTCTCTGTCGTAAGACTCCTTGAGGGTTTTTGCTTTCTGTGTTATGAAAAATAAGTCTTTAGAAGGTCAAATCTCTACTATGACGGAGGGCAACCGTGGAATTGAATTATCCTATTTGAAATTCACTGATGTGTTTTATGGAGACGTTGATTCAGAGTAAACCTTTATCATTGTTTTTAAAGCGCTTTTCAAGCCGTTGCCATTTCCCACTCTCTCTAATATTATTCATGGCCTGAATGCAGAATGATAGAAAGGTTTTCCCAAAAGAAGAGATTCTCAATAGAATTATCACAGCCTAAAAGGAGTTTCACCTGCTAACATCATCGGGTAAATGTCAGGTACAGCAATAGTGAAGCAAAGGAAGTCATTTCTGAAGCAACAGTTGTAGAAACATCTACACTACTGATGTATGAACTTAAAATAAAACATTTATGTCTCATATTTAAATAATATCACAATTTACCAGTAATTTTTCTAGTTAAATGTAAGAAAAATCTGTCAAATTTAGAGCACATTGCAGTAAACTGTCAATTAAATTGTAAAACATAAATTAAAAAAAGCTTAGGTTTTAACATGTATTTTACTATATTATGTATATTATATATATGTATATTATCTTACACTACATATAGGCCAAGATTTAGCCAACCCCACTATCGGTGCAGGGAGACTATTGGTGGGGCAAGACTTGGTATACTGTGAGTTTGGGGCGTCGTATCCTTCCAAGCCCATAAAATGCTTTCATCTTTTTAGCTCATCTTTCCATACAATCTATATATTTTTTATCTATTTGATAGTTTTTATAATTTTTATCTTGAATAACATTTCTGACACTACCATGTGCATTTACCAGGGTTGGGATAGGCACAAGCAGGACACTTGTTTGTGTTCTGTTGAGGGTGCATTTATTATTTTTTTCCCTTCTATGTTTTTTTTATTTATCCGTCAGTCCGTCCTTATATTTTTTTGTTCTTTGTTTTATTTTATTATTATTATTTTTTTATTTATTTATTTATTTTATTTCTTTAGTCAATATGGCGAGCTATCACATTTGGGGGAGCAGTCATGGCACTTGCCCATGTCTATATCAGGGTAAATATATAACCTTTACATAAAGTTTTAGTCAAATTCACCTTCAAATCTGCATATTCTACAATATATAATTGGTACAATAACAGAATATCACAGCAAATTTAAGAAAAAATTATCTGTAGGTTTGATTAAAAAATAATTTGTAATGACTGTAGCTGCATTTCCATTACACATATGCGAAAACACTTTATAAAAATTAAAAAAATGTCAAAAATACAGTTTTTAAATTACACTGTTTCCATTAAATAATAATTATACAAATATACACAAACCGACTCATGTGATAAGTCATTCAAAAACACGGCGACGGATGTGAACAAAACTTTGAATTTACAGCAGATACATTCAAATTTCTGCCACTAGCGCTCATCATCATCTATCAAAGGAGACGTCGGCGTCTTATTCAGGCCATAGAGCGGCGAGATACGTGGGAGTGGCTACGGATGAAGCGATTTGGGGAAATTGTGGATGGTGATTTTACAACAGTTCTGGATGATCATCAACTTTTGATGAGCTGTGATGAACATAACTCATTTAACTAGCAAAAAATGTTTATATTGCAGTTTTGCGAAATATGTCAATTTTGATACACCTCAAAAACCACCTCATTCAAACTATTTTTCAATTAATGCACATTTTTTTTCAGAATTGCAGTGTTTTCATGAGGCAAATGTATTATCACTGATCCAGTTTGCACATTTTCATCGTAAATGGAAATACAACTAGTTTGCCTTTTTCAAATTTAGACAATATTTGTAAGTTGTTGCCATTTTTTTAAACAACAGATTTTTTAGTGCACTATACCCAAAGGCACAAGTAAAATAAATGAGATGATTAGCTGTTAAAGAATAATTTAATACATATTTAATATTATTTTAATCAAGCTCTAAATTAGATTAAAAAGATTTTTCATTTATATGAACTAATTTGGACCCTATAGTAATATCCTATTACACACATCATGCATGTGAGTTCACTGTGAGGTTAATGTCTCCAGCAGCAGAAATATTTAAATCCATTATTCCTCCCTGAGCAGCAATGAAGCTCTCCCAAATAGAGAAACTTTTGTTTGATGTTTATCTGCTGCGTGGAGCAAATTAATTAACAGAAGGTGAATGGAGAGTACGTGCACATGCTCGTTATCATACACAAACATGTGGCTGTGACGTTCAGAGGATCACGAGTGAGCAAACATTTGGCCTGGTGCACACTGGCGGCTCCAAAAGGAGTTCTTGACTCAGGCTGCCGGTTTGGCTCTGTTGGGGACAATCACTATCAAACAGACCTGAAGCGACAGACTGATCATTTCCAAAGTGCATAAAGGGGTCTAGCAAGTACTGTAGTAGAGAGCTGGACATTTGCAGCATTTGTTGTCCGCAGTAATATTGCAGATTTCTGCTAATCGTGTTTCATTTAGATCTAACGACTACAATCTGTGACGATTTTAGCATTTGGCACATTCAGAATATAGCATTTTATTTGATCACAGTTTAATTACATTTTTTTTAAATAAACTGTCGATGGTCAAAATTTGCAAATGTGAGCATTTTAGTAGACACTCAGTTTGTGGTTAATCTTTGCAGGAAGCAGAAGGAGCTGGAGAACCGCGGCTGCATGAACGTTCATTATGTTCCGCAGGAGTCCTAGACTGCAGGGATCATTTTGTTTTTGCAATTCTTGTTTAAAACTGCATCTTTGAGCAAAAACAGACTAAAAAAAACGCCAGTGAAACTGAATTTTAAGAATAAATAACAACCAAAAAATGATGACATCACAGAGGGAGAAAATTAAAAAAGAAATGAGACTAAAATCTCACGTGGAGGTCAAAAAGAACATTATAAAATTCACAAGCAAACCAAAAAACACATTTTGGGGATATTCTAGAAGTTTTAAAATTATGATAGGACAGGACCTACGACTTGGCGGCCATGTTGTGGCAAAGTATGAAATTTGCCAATTTTCACATTTTTACAAAATGTTGCAAAAATGATCAATTATTTGAGCAATTTTTATAAAAATCCAGACACATACAACCAGCCTAAGTGTACAACCACAACTGAAGTTTTGTTGACCCTTGACCTTGAGAAGAGAGCGCCATTTTGAATTAAAAAAAATAAATAATCCAGTTTGAACCAAATACAAATTAAACTAAATATAAAAATGTTGGATTCAGAAGTTGTAAATTTTCAATGAAGTTAGTACTGCAAGGTCGCAAAAGTGTTGTTCCTTTTTTGCTAACACATTTTTTACCAGAATGTTGTGAAAATGTATTACTGTACATGAATATACTGTTTAAGCTGAACAAAGTACTATAGTAGGGGCATATTAGAAATAACACACAAAAAAATACGCATCCGAGGAAATCCAAAAGTTTATTTTTTGAAGATTTTTCTAAAAATTTCAATGCTGTGTCCGTATACTCGGATGACCAAAAAATGGTTGCTAAGGAAATAAAACTATCAGAAAAGCTGCCATTTATCCAAGTACTCGGATATCTGTTACAGCCCTAACTTCTGCCACCCTGGTCTAAAAAAAACACATCTGACAAATTAATTCATTCTTTTTTCTGTATATATTTTTAATATATATTTATATGTATATATGGCAGAAGTTAGGGCTGTGACAATTATACGAGTACTTGGATATTTGCAATTTGCTCCCAACAATTCAAGTAAGAATATTTGCGACGTCCAAGACTGCCGATTTGCGATCTTTATAAATATGGTAGAGT
>NC_050519.1:5316390-5318456 GCF_002922805.2 Oryzias melastigma
TTAAGTTTATAGATATAAAAAAAAACGCCATATGCGCAGCACTACTGTCACAGAAAATAAATAAATCTTTAAAATAAAGTGTTGGTGAAGTTTCCCATTTTCAGTGCTTTTCGTAGCTGAAAAAATTAGACAAGTTCCATCTACTGACACAAGTTCTGAAAACACAAATTTGCTTTAACACCGGCGCTTTAGCTCCATTCTTTTGATTCCAAGAACTCTTTGACCGTTGACGCAATAAATGTAATGTAATGTCATTTATCAGTGGCTTTTCATAACGGCTTTGCACCGAAACGCAACGCTTTAGAACATAAAGCTATGGAGAACTTTGAGAATGGAAAACTGTGGAGAACTTTTCAGGATTTGTTCCTAAATGATCCAAAACAATAGGATGCTTATTCTAAAACTACATTTTTCAAACTTTAAAACCGTAACTTTTTAACATAATTATGAACTGGATATATAGCATTACCTTCAATAATGCTAGCGTGAATGCTGTAAGCTGAATTTGGTCGATGAAGATGCTAGTGCTGATAGTTGAAGATGCTGAAACTGATAGTTAAAAATGCTGAAGCTGAAATCACTGAAGCTAATATCTGAAAACACTGAAAAAAAGCCTAAATTAGCGTAAAAACAGCTAGCATGTAGCTAAAATATTAGCGAAACTCCAAAATAGCCTGAAAATTTGGGGGTAAATTCCAAAATAGTCCAAAAAGATAGCAGAATGACATTTTAAAAAAATGTGAAAACATAACTTTTTAACATAAATATGACTTACAAAAAGGCAGGAATATTATTTGAGAATAAATCAACCTAAACCTTAAATAACTTTCAATATTTTACTCTCAATAAAAATATAATTAGTCAAAATTATACAAGTTAAAAATGAGTACAAGATAACATCAGGCCATTAATAACCATAAAATAAAATGATCTGGAGGGCCGGATCCGGCCCCCGGGCCTTGACTTTGACACATGTGACACTAGCCCAGCCATGGATGGCGGTTCCAAAAGGAACAGCGAGGATAGTGCCTGCTCACAGCTTTCATTTCGACATTTTTCTGATTCCAGAACTAGTCTGACCAAAGGAAAAACCTCACAAGGCAGCTTATACATTACCCTGCAGGTCTGTAAGTCTTCATCATCTGTATGTAGTTCCTCCTAAAAAGCTTCATTCTAATCAACATCTTGAGGTTAGATCCTGGTCTGCGATTAATCTTGAGGAGAGGAGTGGACCAAATTTAGGCACTCACTCTGATGTGAATGTTCTGTCCTCAGGCTCAAGCACCTGCAAACCCCTCATTAGACAGGGATGATGGGCAGGAAGCAAAAGGAGCTGAGGGAAGAAGAGAACTCTGTGCGTAAACCAACATGTGCAGCTAATGTTCGAAATTATATGTTATATTAGAATCAAAAATGTCACGTTAAAGAGTAGAGCTAAAGGTGCTTCATTAGAAGAAGAAGCTTCCACGGTTGTTGGTGAGTCAGACGGCGAATGAATCAGAATGAGATGTTTCTTGTTGTGTCCTCAGGCGTGGATGAAGCGTGTTTACTCTGTGAACATCCTTTTGGTGGAGCTAGGATGGCTGAAGGAATGTGTGTTTGTCTGAATGTAATGTACTGTACACGTGCGTTATTCATATTATTTACACTCTGCAGAAGTGGACAACCTTTCCTCACAGAGCAAGTTCACTTCTCTGACAAATCTTGTCCTGAGGCGACTGCCGCCGCCGCTAAATATCACACACCTGGATGCACAGCCACTCCTTCCCATACGGTGTCTCCTCAAACCCTATTACTATGCTAATAATACACAGCAAATCATGCAGCGCTTTCACCTTGATGAATCTTTGTCAGGGGGGCAAGCACCCACAGGATTAGGGATGACTTCATTTACTTGGGCCTATCTTTAATGTTACAGCAGAGACGGATGACAGGCCGTGTCTTTGAATGACGGACAGGCGCACTTAAGAATCTGCTTGGAAATCAAAGATGATCTTGTCTGGATTTGTTTATGCATTAGAAAAACTGTGCTTTATTTGTCTTTGAAAGACTTGGAATTTGATTAT
>NC_050519.1:5318537-5327702 GCF_002922805.2 Oryzias melastigma
TAGATTTTTTTTCAGTGCAGGGAGTTGCCCAGATTTGCAAAATAATGTGACATCACAGCAGAATAAACCCCGCCCCCTGAACAAGGCTTTGATCTATGGATATTTCACCAAAAATGCAGCTTTTAAAACCATGACTGTTATATATTAGTGAAAAACTTTCACACAAGTTGTTTTCAGGAGGTTTTGAAATTGTGTTGACTTTTAAAATGAAAATACTTCCTAAATCATAGAAGTCTTTTGAGCATTAGGTACAAGAATTCTGTAACTGTAAAACATAAAAAGTACCTTACCTTAAATTAAGAAACTGAAAGGAAAAGATGAAAATGAGACAAAAATAAAAAAAAATATTAGAATAAAACACAAAATACTACAGTCACAAACTTCAAAATAGAGTAATTTTAAAGTCAATTTGTATGAAAATCGCTAAATGTTTATTTTTAACCACATATTAAATAACACACCTAAAATACAAAACAATAACATTTATTCTAAAATTATCTTTATAAACATTAAAAAATAATAATTATTAAGGAATTCAGACAAAAAAAATAGAAAAAGAAAAATTAAAGTTGTATATTCTGCAGGCACTACCGGCCCCGCCCTCTTTCCACATCATATGCCGAGCCCCTCACCCTCTGCCCCTGCTACTCTGGTCATTTCTTATAAATGGCGGCTTCCTGTTCTCTTTATCGCCATAGCAACAATTTTATTTTTTTGTCGCCTGGGTGTGACAAACAGATTTATGTCATTTCTAGAAAAATCGGCCGAAGTAAATTTTTGGATTTCCTTGGCAACGGAGGTTTTTTGTTTACCACACCATATATACATATCGTATGTCATATTTCTTCGTTCAGTTTGAGCTAACAATTCATGAGTTACAATTTCAAAAAAATTGGGGCAATATATATCTATATTTATTAACTCAAGATGGATGCCTCTATCTGAGGTCAACAAAATATCAGTTGCAGACTTACTTTGCTGGGGTGTGTGTAAAATTTTGTGAAGATCACTAACAAGTTTTCTTTTGCAACATTGTACGCAAATATGAAAATAGTCAAATTTTCCACTTTGAAAAAAATATGGCTGCCAGCCATAAATCCAGTGTAAAAGTTATGACTGGAACATTTGATTAGGTTTAGCTTATTTTTTAGATATTTTTCTAATTTTTAAAAAAATAATTCTCGTAGTTTACTTGGAGTTCACTATGCAAACAATTAATTTTCACCAGGTACTAGGTGAATATAAATTATGGGGAATTGACAAAAAAAATCTTGTTGCCCTTCCCGTCCAATACTGTTACAGACCATAATAAGAGCTTAAATAAAGATGATAATGTCAAAGAATAATAGCTTTCAATAAAGAAAACGTTTTTTATTTTGAATACGTCTGCAATATTTAAAGTGCGGATTCATCATCTTCAACCACCTCATCCAACGTCTTTAGATGTGATGACCCATGTTGTAAACAAACCAGTGCAAGGGTTTTATTAAAGAGAAAAACAATATTTGGAATGTCATTTATATGGAAAACAGTTTTTTTGTTAAATTATCTGTCATCAGGAGGCCGACTCTTTTCTCCATGTGTCACTGAAGGACTCCGCTAACCCATTTCTGCAGCTGGATTTGCATTGAGTGAATTGAAGCAAAAGATTTAAATGGCATCAGTCTTGCTATTAAAGCAAAGAAAAACATCAGACAAACAGGGAGGAGCGGCTCCACGTGCATGTGTGTGTCTGTGTGTGTGGCAGTGCGGTCCCTCGCCTCTGCTCGGCGTGCAGCAGCAGCTGCAGCTCGCAGCCTGCATCCACACTGTAGGGGCCATTCTGCTGACTGAAAGACGGATGGATACAAAGAGCCGAATGGTGATGAAAGATGGCTCAGAGGATAACGCGCGGGATACGTTTCAAAGTGCGCTTTCTTCTGCTTTAGCGATTTGCAAAAGTTGAAAACAAAAAGCCATCTTTCTGGGTCAAGATTAAGGAGCCTTTAAGAAAGTTTCTTAGATCCAAAAGATAATCCAGCCATGACAGCATGGGTCACAACTCCTGACCCAGAGGGATGGAAAATTCTGACTGATTTTGGAAAGATTCTGCTCTACTTAGAAGAAAAGAATGGAATTTCTAGATCACGCATAGATATTCTACAAAGAAAAGCCCTGCAAGCGCTGCAATCAGTCTTAGAAACAAACACACGTGCACATAAACACAGTTACGTGGGACCCACAGTCTAATGAGGTAAAATTATAGAGTGCATGAATGGGTTCCCTGTTTCAGCCAATGGCACGGAGGGCCAAGCAGACAAAGCACTCACGCAACTCCCCATTCATGCGCGGGCACGGAGGGCAGAAAATGAAGTTCATTCTGCGCCGCTTCCAGTTTGCCTGAAAAGTGTTGTGGTAACCCTTTGCTCTTCATCCCCTCCTCCACAATTCCAGGCTCAATCTCTCCCATCCACGAGCCTCCCACTTTCTGCTGCTATTCTTTGTCCCCATCCCCCTTCTGCCAAACCTTCCCTTCCTCCTCATCATCCATCATGTACCAAAACAGACGATTCCATCTTTACATGTAGAGCAATGCACTCTCACTACTGTTTAGGAGTCAGTACTGTCACCAAGGTTACTTCCTGCACAAAATAACACATAAAAACACCTCTAGGTCCAAAGAATACGTTTCTATCAGCTTAGTTTGAGCAGACAGTGAGGGACAGTCTGGAAAGTATCGGTTTCAATCTTCCACAACACAAAAGAAATCCCATCTATCCATCCTTTTTCTGAACCTGCTTAATCCCTTTTGGGGTCAGGAGGTTGCTGGAGCTTATCCTAGCTACTGTTAGGAAAAGGCGGGGTACGCCTTGGACAGACCACCAGTTCATCTCAGGGACACAAAAAGATAAGTACAACATTTTGGAAAGACAATCATCAAGGCAGGATACGCTGGGAATGATGTTGGTCGCTAGGGGTGTGGCTGAGGTGGCTGAAGACCCGCTCCAATGAACTTCTGGCATTTTCTAAGTTTTCTTGAAGCAGTTTTCGTATGATGGGGGACACAGATAAAATAATTTAAGCTTTAAAAATAACATTTTGGAGTATAACCTCAGGGATATATGTGTGGAATCCATTTTACAGGACATTGTCTGTCATGGCGACAGTCTAATCCAACTTTTGATTAAAATGATTAAATTCCAATTGAGTTTTTTGAGTACTTTCTTCCACATAAACGAATACGCAGAGGTTAGCGGAGGCAAATTTCTGCACAAACTACCAATATATCTTAGAACATCTTGTGATCAATTCCAAAAGCGTTCCCAGTGGTCCTTTAATTTTTCCATTTTTAGCCAAAATTTAAAAAAATCTGTGTAGTTTTAAAGGACATAGTCTCTCCAGTATGGGAATAGTTCATTAGAAATTCACGTCTGAGTTGCGATCGGGACTGTTGTCACGGAGCAACCCCGTCCCCCTTCCCGTTGCTGAGAGCTCGGAGCAGGGAGCTTGTGGCCTGCAGTGTATTTTCTACATCACAAATACTATCTTCTTCGAACTTTGTCTGCTCCTGATTCACACCTATTTGAATAAAGTCATACTCAGAAATGCAAAATTAAGATTATTTTCTTCATATATGTCCTTTATCAACAGAAAAATGCCATAAGATCACCCTAAAGACACAATAAATACCATATTCATCAGAGAAAGTCTTTAAGGTCAGTCTTAATATCTTTTTCTGTTCCATTTCGTGACTGTTTTCACTGTTTAGACGAAGATAGATAGTATTAGAGTCAACTTCAGACGAGAATTATTTTAAAGTTCTGTAAAGACAAAATTCCAGGAAAGGCTTCTCTGTGAAAGTTGTGTAATAGGCCACTTTAACCTAATGTTAAGTTACATTTAACAGCTTGCACCTTCATGCCTGATTGCACCTAAATGTCACTCATGCAAGAACGTCTCAAGATACATGTCGCATAAATTCTATGACCTTAATAATCTTAAGATTATCAGATAAGTGTGTTTGATTTGACCTCTGCTGTTCACTTTTGATTTTATACCTGTTGATGCTTTAAATCAGTTTTTCTTTTAAGTTTTTTAATGATTGACATCCTGGAAAAGATATTCAGTCAAGCAATTACTCACCTGGAACCTTTTTTAATCAATGTTTGCGAGGAGCAGTGATGAGATCCTGTCATTCTATATCATGTTTGAATAAATTAATCTGTCTGCAAAGTCCTGCTAACAATGACGATTGAAGGTTATTAAAACATGAAAATTTTGGGGACATTTTTCAGTTCAAAACTATTAAAAATCTGTAATTTTACAAAGGTTATGAATTAATTTAGTCAATCTTAGCCCCATTAAATTTACATTTTTATTTTCCAACCAAAACTGAGACAGTAACATTTTTTCAATAAATCTACTTAATGTAATTAACTGGATTTAGTCCATTTGATCTGTGTGCTACGGGCTGCTTTTAAAAATAATTCCATAATTAAAGAAATATTAAGTCTCAAATGGTCAAGTTTTAAAACTCTCTGTGGATTCTAGCCAGAAGCTTTTAACTCCACACAAAAAAGAAGAAAAGAAACAGTCATTTTACTTTAATTGTATCTTTATGTCACAAACTCAACCAGCTGCAGATGTGAAACATTTGAGTTTGAGTCCCTGTTCAGAATAACTGTCACTTCTGTACACACCAGGGTTTTGTGTGCTTTCAGTGAGGCGCAGCGCTGATGTGAAACAAGCCACTAACAAGCAGCAGAAGGCAAGGAGAAGCTCCCACGGAGCAAAAAGATTAAGTGACTTCTACACAAGTTACTGCACACACATCCACAAAAACGCTTACTTCTTCCACTTATTGATGATATCTGCTGCTTAGGGGCGCTTCCCTGCTGGCTGATGTGCTCGGGAGCTGATTGGAGGGGTGATTTATGACCGGCCGTGAGTGAGTGCTTCTCTGAGCTCGGTTAGATGGACCTCGGAGGAGGGAAGGCAGGACTGCAGGGCGGGAAGACAAATCGGCTGAGCAAGGTTAAGTGGGAAGGAGTTGAGGGAGGACAGGGGCTGGACTTGGAAGCCTGGATCCACCGCGCGGCTCATTGTCGGGGGACAGAACAGACCAAAGACCTGTCAACTGGGGGCAGGTTCCCTATTTGTCAACAGTCCCCGCATGGTAGTCGTCAAACACGGGTCACAAACACTTCCCTGAGGATGTCTGACAAAGCAGCACTGGACCTCTATTGATTAAAAGCTGCATCTCTCCTAACATCTAATATGTCACCTTCAACTGTTGCTAATAGCATAAAATTACCAGTTAGAGAATCAGGAGCTGTGAAGTCACAAGGTCTAATCAACTCAGAGTGCCACAATGAGTCAGTTACAAACACGCGTGCCCTCTGGCAGAAATTATCCTTATTGCATAATGAAAAGTGGCTTCGGCCCCACGGCGTGCTGCCATTTGAATCAGACATTTTGGCGGAGCGGCCGTCAACTTCCGGCTCTTGTGCCGCTGAAGCTGCAGAGGCTGCTCGTGCTCACGCTCCCATAAAGGAGAGCACACAGAGGCCAAGCATCCCTGCCAGCAGCAGCTGAGTTTGTTTACTCCAGATCAGCGGAGACATCGTTGTCATCGTGGTGACTGAGGGACGAGGAGATGACTGATGGCTCAGGTTGTGTAACTGTGGTCAAAAACCACGCTTTTTTTCTCCATTTTCACGATTGCTGCTTTGAGCGGGTAATTCTCCCCGCAGTCGGAGCTGTCGGGGTTAACTGCTGCGCTCAAGGCTACGTGAGCAGATCTGAGGAACGCTCAAGAACAAATGTGTTGGCAGATGATAGCCCTGACCCTGCTTCTGCCAACAAACCCATAGGACATCATTCATATTTATATCAGTCCATAGGTGGGACACCAGAAGGATTTCCGAAGATATTATACTTCAATATCCCAGTCTGTTTCAGTGCAGCCATCAATAACTGCATCATGGACACCACTCTCACTGTACCTGCCTGAAGGTGAGGCGACAGCAGCACAGGCCAAGGTTTGTCAACTGGCAGCCGACAAAGTTGAACCAAAGTTCAGCCTGAAAAATGTCTCCAGTGGAGCCAGAGTACAGAGAATGACAGTGTGCTGTAAACAACAGATCACTGATGAGACTCAAGAGACAAATTGATGAAAGTGGGCAGGATTTTTTGATTTCAGGTAAAGAAAGTCGTTTTAAGTTCTAATTTTTCTGGTGACAACCAACTTCTGATCAACCACCGGAGGTTTATGGGTATTGTTTGGCTCAGATCTATATCCGTCTGAGGCTGTAAATGAAGCTTTCTTTATGTCCTGGACTATTTTTTGCAATTCTTCAATTAGGCCCGATCCGAATACTATCCCTTCTCACCCCCCCCTTAGCCCTCCGCCTTCGTTTATCCCTCCGTGCTTGCTCCAAACTGAGGGTGGTAAAAAATATTTCCGACGTGAGTTTCAATCAGTGACGTCATCCAAATCACCGGTAAGCTAGCGTTAGCGCGGAGCTTCCAGCGCTCGAATATACATTACAACAGCAGTTTTATAAATTTAAAAAGGTCACACTGTAACATAAAGTTATTACTTACGTGTGCCAAAGTGAAGAAAGCGCTTCGTAGCGCGGCGCGGTTTACTCTCGCGATAGCGCTTCGTAGCGCGGCGCGGTTTACTCTCGCGATAGCGGACTTTGGACCCCTCTGTTCGGAGTGTGTAGCGTAAAAAATAATAATTCCGGACACAACTTTGACTTCAACTGCCTCTTCAAATCAAGGAGGAGGGCTAAAGGGAAGTGAGAAGGGGAGTATTCGGATCGGGTCGTAGAGTCAAAATGTGTCCCTGCCACATATTCAAAAACTCACCAAAATTTGTACTCACCAAGTACCCGGCGAAAATAAATGTTGGGTCTAGTGGACGACCCCGACGCCAATAAAAACGTGACATCATTGCGGAAGAAAAAAAAGTTCAAAATCAAGAAACAAAACCGAAATACATATCCACAAGAAGTTTAAAATTATTATGGGATGGCCACGTGACTTACAACTCAGTGGCCATTTTGTACCAAAGTGTGAAATTTGCCATTTTTTGAACAGTTTCGCACAATTTGGAGGAAAATTAAAAATGTTTGCTCAAACGATTTATACTAAATTTCATAGCCAAGCCATTAGATTTATACTATGTCTGAATTCTTTCCCTATTCACTATATAGTCCAATATATTTGTCATTTTGTAGTGCTGTCCGAATCTACGATTCAAAAATCGAGTGCACTAAAATTCCTCAGAAGAGTTAGCGAAGAACCAGCAGTGATGCTTACCACATTAGCAAATATACAATGCATTGCTTTTAAACAAATTCTGAAAAAAATGTTTTTGATGTAATTTTTAAAATAAACTATACACATTTTCATCATCTCAACACAGTGGTTTCCTAAAAAGACGTCGTAAAATGTTTGAATTGATTAGATTGATTAGATTGTATTTATAAATATAAAAAAAAAAGTAGTGAGCATGGTGTCCGAATTGCTTTTAAAATCCAGGGCACTATATAGTCCTGCACTATATAGTTTTTAGTAGTTGGGGATTAGGATGAGAATTTATACATAGCCCCAGTCTCCTAGTCTATGTGATGATTGAGCCCAGAAAAAGTCCACCATCTTCAATTTTTAAAAATAAAAATCCCTTTTGATTCCTTCTAGTTATGTAAAATCCTCCTTAGGGATTTCAATCTATCGTCTTATAATTCATCAAACATCGGAGGGTACTAAGAATATTGGTTTCCAAGTTTGTAGATTTTGAATGCTAGCGTAGCGAGATCGTAAAACGGGTTGTCCCCTGTTCCTCATACATTTTTTTCCCAGAATATTGTGAAAATGTAATAAATACATTTCTGTCTCAAGCTAAATTAAACAATATGAAATATTTTAATTAGGAATGTGAACTTGGTTGATAAAAAACTTTGGTTGCTAAGGAAATCTGAAAATGTACTTTAGCTGATTCTTCCGAAAATTACATAGATCTGTCCGTCACTCCTAGGTAACCAAAAAATTAAATGGTTGCTATGGAGATAAACTAAAAGAAAAGCCGCAATTTTAAAAAAGTCATTTTTTAATGAATTTGTTAGGCGTAGCCCTGACCAAGATAGCAGAGGGGGAGGGGCTTTTTGCAACCCTACAGCCAATAAGCCTGGGTCAAAAAGGTGGAGGCAGATCCGTTACAACATTCCTATGAAACAAAAGCTTGTCCAAAATTAAAAATGTGTGGTTTATGCTGCATCATCACTTCTAAAAAGTTTTTAGAAGAAAGATCTATGCTGTCAAACCTGAGCTTCCAAAAAAAAATGCCTCTGAATTTTCATCAACTGAAAGCAGTTTGGAGTTTTAAAGATCAAAACATGGCAAAGATCAGGGGAGGATGGAAAAAAAAAAAACACAAAAGAGAGGAGGCTAATGAACGCAACGCTGCCAACATCAAGAATTGATTCAGAGCTGCAGCCAGAGTCAGCAGATGGCGGGTGAAAGTAAACGGAAATGAGCGCTCAAATTTTCGACAAAACTCTTAAAGGATGCAGAGAGGCGGGGCAGTGGGGGCACGCTGCCATGGAGACATAACCCGTGAAAGGAGCACAAAAGGAGCCCTAATGCTGCAATATGTTCTTGCCTGCAGTCAAACTTGTTCCAATGCAATTTTAATCATCAAATCAGGCGATTCCACATTGACTGACAGACTTGACTGTGCAGAAATAGTTTCGGCTTATTCTGATAATGGATCTAAGCCCCAGAAGTGAAAGTAATCAGAATCACATACTCATCCGTGCGGACTGGAGGCCATACAAGCACAAATGTTCAAACAAGCATTAAAAAAAGTGATGACAGGAAAAAAAGATTTAAATTACCGCTAAAACGGAACAAAAGCTGCTTTTGAAGTCGTGTTTAAACATCTTTTTCTCATCTATTACATAAAGCATTTGTTAACATAAAATGTAAATAATGTTTTCTCAAGTATTAAATCAGAGAAGCAAATCGGTAGTGAAACGTCATAGAAAAATCATCGACTGTTCACAACAGCCTCCATCGATTTGAAAAGCGAATCTGTTTTCAGTTATGAAGAAAATATTTTTTCACTCATGTTTTTGCTTTCAACTAATTAAGTTGATAGTTAAAGTCCCACTCCAG
>NC_050519.1:5327763-5328476 GCF_002922805.2 Oryzias melastigma
TGCAGGCCCTGACGGCCCGCCACTGGTAAAAGCGTTCCCAGCGGTCTTTCAATTATGATTATAACCTTTTTAGCCAAATTTTTTGAAAATGTTCATGGTTTCTGCAAGAATCAATCAAATATTCGCTTCTGAGTTTTTGCCAGGATTATTGGCCACAATAGTCAGCACTCATTTCCCATCAGCCCTTTCTTTACACTCTCTCACAACAGATTAGACCCACTCATAATGATACAACAAAAATTGGAGCTATCCAGCCGTACAGTTTTGAGTCAGAAGAGGAAAACAAAGACGTTCATGGATCTATTTATCAGCAAGTGGATGCATCAGAATGGAGCGGAGCAGCTTAATGATTACAGTTTGTACTCAGAAACTACAAACTTTTTCAAACTTCATTTTTACTTGTGCCTGATTTACAGTAATTTGAATGAAAAAAAACATTTTAATCTTAATTTTCTTTATATTTGACAAAAATGCTACAAGAACACATTTAAAAGAAAACAAACTCTATTTCATAGGAGTGGTTTGGATTGATTAAAGTCTTCCATTGTCTTCAATTAAAATACTTAAACTCAAGCAATGTTAGTCATCATTTTGTGTTTTAAAAAGACAAGATTTTCATCAGTGGGTTTTAGCGCCATTCTGCTGCTTCACATTCATATGACCTTCCTGCACATTAATGTAGACAGAGGGACTGTAATACAAAGTTCCTTCAC
>NC_050519.1:5329637-5339060 GCF_002922805.2 Oryzias melastigma
AGTTTTTTTTTTTTTTTTTTTAAATCCAAAAGAAATCATGCATATATTTTTTTCTCTTTCAGCGAGCGGATCATTCATCACTTTTATGCTCTGCAAAAGGAGCGCAGGGGCATGAATGAGCAGCCGTAATGAGCCGTTAGATGAAAAGCTCCATGTGCTGAGAAAGACGGGGAGAACTTTGTTAAGGAGCTTTATGGTTTTGAAAAAGATGCAGAACTTCTCCTGAAAGAACAACACCCATCCCGACATATAGTCGTTATCATTTTTTGAACAAACACACTCCCCCAAATGAGTAAATCTTTCTGTAAACAGTCTGTCCTAAGGCTGTCACATCCCACAGTCTCACTTTCCTCTTCTCCTCTGTGATTTCAAGACAATCTTGTGCAGCAGAGGCCCAAACCAATAAAACAGAACAGAGAGAAAAGGGAAACAGCACAGAGCTATTTAAAGTTGGGCCTTAAGCACTCTGTCAAGTGAATCTGTTTTTTTCTTCTTTTTAGTTTTAGTCTGGAAATGTTCGCCCGGAAGGCCATCGCGGAGGCTAGACTTGCAGCGCAGGAGCATCTGTGCACGCCTTTGGGCTTTTTCCTTCCCATCACCCAGTTGGCGGGCTCAGACCGCCCTGAGGCCGAGCGGTCATGGAAGCCCAGTCATGTATGAATGTTAGTTTGCTTAAACAGGACTTCAGGAGCAGAGGCTGAGAGGAGAGGACAGGACAGGTCAGGGCTGTCCTGGGAGACGCATCATGTGACGCAACAGAGGAGAAACAGACATGATGTAGCGCTGTTTTCATCCATGGATCTACCGGAGACACCGGCGGGTCGAGGATGGTGTTTTCCGTCAGTACCCAGAATAAACATTTAATTCAATAGAAAGGAAAATAGATCTGTATTGATTAAATATTAAAAATAGACTCCAATCATTAGTGGATCTTTTTAAAAAAATGTTTCCAGTTGTCAAAAAAGAAAAAAAAAATCAAGTTTTTAGGACATAATTTCTGCAGAGCGGCAGTAGTTCATTAGAAATTGAAGGCAGGGAAGCCCCACCCCTCTTCCCTTCCCTCTTGTTGCGGAGCTGGGAGCTTGAGGCACACCCAGCATACTTATGTCACAACGATTTGAATAAAAAAGTCCTCAGAAATCCAAATTTTAGCTTTTTTTTTTAAATATATGTCCTCCCTCATCTGAAAAATGCCAGAAAAATGTTAAAAAACACATTTTTTTTGGAGTGGGTTTTTAATGTTTGTCTGAGAAAAGTGTTTAAGTGAAGTACGGAGTTTTGAAGCTTTAAAACGTCTAAAATCTTACTCTATGGATTTCATCTATCTCGTGTTATTCTCAGAATGTAGACTAACTCCCACGATAAACGAGGCTGCTGTCAGGATTACTTCACTTTAGTAATTTTAATCAAATACTTTACTCATTTTCCAGTTTAAAAAGTAACTCCAACTCTGCATTAGCACATACGTGTCAGTAGTTTATTTTTTTTATTAGTATCTGTTCGGTTTCATGTATTTAATGATTTAATGGTGTATATATTTATTTCATTTTGTTTCTTTTAGGTCTCCATTTCCTATAGCCAAGTGTTTACTCAAATGTATTTGTTTTATTAGCCATCTATAGTTTCACTGCATCAAAATGTGAGTAATGAAGTAATAATGTGGGTTTCTGTAAGTAATTTTAATTAAAATACCAAAATTTGACCTGTAATTGATTACTCTGTTACTGACAAAAATAATTAAATTCAGTCTGATTCAGTTTAGAAAAAACAGAAGTCATGTGAGTTTGGTTTTAGTGCTCAACATGAAAGTTTCTGGACACTTCTATACTACAGTTGGTATCACTTAAAAAATGTCAGTTTTTGGATCAGAAAGTGCTCTTTCGTTCAAAATGTTCAAGCCCCTCCCCTTTCCATCACCCACAACTGAGAGCTCTCCGTCTACAGTAATATCCCCTTATTTGCGGGGGTAAGGGACCAGAGACATCCTCGAATATCCTTTTGTCAGCTCCTGATTTACAACAATATGATTAAAAATGCAAACTTAAGCTTAATTTTCTTCATATATGTCTTCCATCATGAGAAAAGTACGACAAGAACATGTTAAAAACACTAAAATAACATTTTTTTAAGTTTAAGTATTTATCTAAATTTAAATTTGTATAGAAAAATATGAAATTCCAAAATTAGCAAAAAAAAACAACTTTTTTGACAGTTTTTGGCTAGAGTCTAATATAATCTTCGGTGTTACTTTTATATATCTTGGAATAAAAAGTAAGACTTCTGTCATCACCCTGTCTACAAACACAGACCTATTAAACAGATTAAACTCAATCTTTAGAATAATTCTGCATTTAAAAATATTAATCAAATTTAAATATAATCCACAGTTACGTCAAAAGGCCTAAAGAAAATTATTTTCAAATGTTATGAAGTCTCCATAGTGGTCTGTATAAACAGTGACTCTGACCCTGGAGCATCTTCACGTCTGGAGCAGCATGTTGTGTATGTAGCAGCGGCTAAAAATAACCCAAGTGTCGCCTTGATTCTTTCTTTGACTCACTTTAATGCCTTTGTAGTTGCTCAATTGAATGAAATTAATTTCTAAGACAGTTAAAGGGCTTCCATTCTGCTTCTAAGCATGGCACAGTTTTATGAAAGAGTCTAGGCAGAGAAGGTTTATGCAGAGAATCAATAAAATAATCCCATAATACTAAGGAAAGTCAAGGATTGGCGTGAAAATGACCTTTGTGGGCCTGATGATGCGGCTTTCGAGGAGCCGCTGAAGAAATTGAAGTAATATGTTCATTTGCTTGTAGTTCTGATGAATCAGTTCTACTTGGAAGCAACAAAAATGTCAAATGAAAGGATTCCTCCCAGAGATGCATTTCTAATTCAACTTGATACAGTTTGGGTATGTTTTTCTTCGTTGCGTGCTCAACTCAAGTCTTCTCGTCGCTGCTGCACATGGCAGTGTTCGTGTGTGCGCGTCTGCCTCAGAGTGTGGCGGAGTGTGCCGGGCAAGGCTGTGACAGGGTGTCGACCGCGGTCTGTGAACCTGGCTGCTCTGCTCAGCTCTGCCTGTGACAGAGAGCGAGGGGGACATTGCCCAGCCGTGGCTGCCCCGGTCGGACCAATCAGGCACGAACGCTCGCGGTCATGCCTTCTGCCACGAGGAGCGCCAGTGCACAGATCCCTTATAGATCCTAATAAGCTCTCCAGAGTGGGCACGTCGCTTGTAAAACAAAACAAAAGCTTCCTCCTCAGCTGGACCGGATCTGACCACGAGAAATCTCAGCCACGTGTTTGTGCAACTTGTGCTTTTGAGACAACTTTATATGCAATCTCAAGGACTGCAAGGACATAAGGGCTGCCCCGACTAGTCGACTATTAAATAGTCAACAACTAATTTAATAGTCGATTAATCGTTACTTTTTTTATATGAAGTCAGAGTGTAGTAAAGTTAAAAGTTATAATGGCAATATGTTAGCTTTTTGGACTATTTTGGCATTTATTACACATTTTTAGACTATTTTGGAATTAAGCTAATATTTCAGCTGCATGCTAGCTGCTTTTGCTAATCTAGGATTTTTGTTTTTTTAGGCTAATTTGGAGTTTAGCTGATATTTAAGCAACATGCTAGCTATTTTGGCTAATCTAGGATTTTTGTTTTTTTAGGCTAATTTGGAGTTTAGCTGATATTTAAACTACATGATGCTAGCTATTTTGGCTAATGTAGGAATTTTTTCATTTTTTAGGCAATTTTTGAGTTTAGCTGATATTTAAGCTACATGCTAGCTATTTTGGCTAATTTCTGAATTTCTTTTTGTTTGTTTTTTAGGCTAAATTGGTGTTTAGCTTGTATTTCAGCTGCATGCTAGCTGCTTTGGCTAATTTAGGATTTTTGTTTTTTTAGGCTAATTTGGAGTTTAGCTGATATTACAGCTACGTGCTAGCTAATTTGGCTAATTTATATGTTTTTTGTTTTTTTAGGCTAATTTGGAGTTTAGCTAATATTTCAGCAGCATATTAGCTATTTTGGCTAATTTAGGGATTTTTTTCCTGTTTTTTGGCTAATTTGAGTTTAGGTACAATTTCAGCTACATGCTAGCTATTTTGGCTATTTTACGATTTTTTTGTTTTTTTTAGGCTAATTTGGGTTTAGCTAATATTTCAGCTACGTGCTAGCTATTTTGGCTAATGTAGGATTTTTTCATTTTTTAGGCAATTTTTGAGTTTAGCTGATATTTAAGCTACATGCTAGCTATTTTGGCTAATTTACGATTTTTTTTGTTTGTTTTTTTTTAGGCTAAATTGGAGTTTAGTTAATATTTCACTTGGATGCTAGCTGGTTTGGCTATTTTATCATTTTTGTTTTTTTAGGATAATTTGGAGTTTAGCTGATATTACAGCTACATGATAGCTATTTTGGCTAATTTACTTTTTTTTGTTTGTTTTTTAGGCTAATTTGGAGTTTAGCTAACAATTCAGCTGCATATTAGCTATTTTGGCTAATTTAGAATTTTTTTGTTTTTTTAGGCTAATTTGGAGTTTAGCTAATATTTCAGCTAGTATTTCTGTAGTCCGGTTAGGCCCCGGCACCCCCGAAGAGACAAAGCGGCCAAGAAGATGAATTAATAACATTTTAGCTAGCTATCAGCTTCAACATTTTCAGCTATCAACTACTGTATTTTTAGCTATCAATTTCATCATCTTCAGCTATCAGCACTAGCATCTTCAGTGGCCAAATTCAGTTTACAGCATTCACACTAGCATTATCACAGGTAACGCTATATATCTATTTTGTACTTGGTTTAAAGCTAATGATGGTTAAGATGTGTGTTTACATCCATGACCCAATTAGTCGAGTATTAAAATAATCGTTTGTGGCAGCACTAAAGACATACATTTGAGCTGTTATGTTTCAGATTTGATCCATGCAAACAAAAACTTTGCAATACAGCGATTTTTTTAACAGCTCCACATCCTCAGGGTCTGGATAAGAACATCACACATACAGTAAGAAGCTCCTTTATCATCTCCTTCAGCAAAGGAAAAACTGTTATGAAAGGAAAGAGATAATTCTGCCCCACAATTCCTTGCAGCTGCAATATTCAAAAACGTATTCAATGGCTTTTATTTTTTTTCT
Source organism: Oryzias melastigma (assembly GCF_002922805.2). Classification (NCBI taxonomy): domain Eukaryota; kingdom Metazoa; phylum Chordata; class Actinopteri; order Beloniformes; family Adrianichthyidae; genus Oryzias; species Oryzias melastigma. The sequence goes on from NC_050519.1 coordinate 5,334,784, forward strand.
CCGTGCAGTCATACTGACTTGGATTGATGTAAATAAACATGAGAACATTTGGGAGATGCAGAGCAGAATGGATTTTTCTTTACACTTTTCAAATATTTTATATACTACTATAGTCATTTGGTATAGTCAGATTTATTAAACGCCTAAATAAAAAATATGAGAAAAGCATCTCATATCACTGCATTTTTAAGTAGTTTTTTTATATTTTTGAAATTACTCTGCAGATCAATATCACAGCTCAAGCACATTGCAGCCTCAGCATCCTCTCCTACTAGATTTCCTTCATCTAAATGCTGATTTAACTCAAGTTAAGGAAAAGTGCTAAGAAAAAAGTTAAGACTATAAGTTCTCTGGTTCTATCATGAGCTAAAAAAGAGAAAATGTCAACATTTCAATTAATTTCATAGCTGCAAATTTAAATGTGAGAACATTTTTTATTTGGAATGACTCAGCAACACCTAACAATCTAAAAATATCCAACAGCAGGTCTGCCAGCACAAATTAAAGGACACATTTACACATCTATTTTTATCATTGTCAGAGACCTTTATTAGAAAAACCTTAATAAAAACTGGCAGGAGGTCACCTCTCATTTTTGGTCCGAACTGTCCACCATTACGGAAAAATTAATTCCCAATTAGAATTTAGAAACGGCACATTTGAATGACAGGAAGCTAGAAATACGCTCCTCTTCTTGGCTCAGCGATGAAGCGATGGAAAACTGGGTAACAGATTGTTGCAAATCACCTTTTTGGATGCATTTGAAATGCACGCACGCTAGATAATCTCTACAGGCAACGTGGAACACATTTTAGCGGGGAAAATCCTGCAGGAAGGAGGGAATTCAGTGACAGCAGCCACCTACAGTGCAGTGTAACTAAACATCTAAATCAGGGATGCCCACACTTTTTTGTCATGAAAGCTACTTTTAAAAAAACTAACTCCAAATTATCTACACTATATATTTATATATTTATGTACCGACCCTTTCCAAAAAAATTAGAAAATCATATAAAAGTGTATTAATTTCCATAATTCTATTCAAAAAATTAAACTTTCATGAGTATAGATTTACTGCCCGTTTTTGGAAAGGATCTGTATATAAAAATCTATATATTTTAATTTTAGCATAGTTATTTTTGATGGCCCTTGATCTACTTCACGATTAATTGACATATTGGGCACTCCTGATCTAAATAAATGCACACTAAAAAAATGAGTCACATTTAGCTGCTTCACTGGTCTCCATGGTTCAACTCCGATCTTGCTTTTTGCTTTCTTCAAGAAAGTTCATATAACATTTAAACTCAGCTCAGAAATGTCTTAATCTCTGTTTAAAAATGACTGTTATAGTAAAAAAAAAAAAATACAGCCAGTTTAGTATCAAGTGAGATGCTCAGAACCTCAGCTTATATTTTTGTAAGCATTTTCTAACATTTGAGACAAAACAACCTGAAGAAATTCTAAACTGAGATATCAACTAAAAGTATGTCATTCTTACAAGAATGTTTATTCATTGGGATTTTCTAGTTATAAAAAAAATCTCAAAATGCAGAAATGTAATTGGTTTAAAGATAATTAAATGTGTTAGTCATTAATTTGTTATTGTGTTAAGGATAAAAACTGCTGAAAAAACGTATATTTGATAGTAAAAGTCATTTTCTTGATGCTGATTTTTAACGATTATCGTATTGTTAACCACATTTTATCAAAGGTTTTGTTCATTTTAACTGTTTTTTTTCCTTTTTATGTATAAAAGACTGAATAAAAACAGAGGTCAGTTTGAAGCATAACACGTGACTACAGCAGAAAATTTCTAATAAGCTCAAATGACAACGCAAGCTAAAGCTACACAACAACAACAGGTCTGGTGAGAAGAGTCCCTGCGCAGGAGCCCTGACGTGGCCTTGTAAATGTCAAACCCAGTGAACTGAGCGGAGGACAGCTGTGTGACGGGACAGTGACGGTCAACTAAAATGCATCTCTCCGTCCTCGTGGCTGTCACGTTTTGGCTCCGCCCCTTCCTCTGACCCGGGGGGCAGTGGCATAAGACCTGTCACCCCGAATTACAGCCCGGACCACGACAGCAGTGTTCATATGTAAATGTGTCAGCATGTGCAGATTCGCGAGCCTGACATATCAGTTTGAATATGCATGTGCGGCTGTGACCGCGGCGGCATAAACATCCCTGCATGCGGGACTCTGCTCATCTGCATCCCAGCTTCCACGCGTGTGTGCCTGAGCAGCTCCTGGAATGTTACAGTGACATTCCCAGTGGGAAGGAGGCTCATGACTGTTGTCGTTTGTTAGACTGCCCGTATCCCTTCAGGAGTACAGGCGACGTGGAAGTGACATCTGATTTCATCCACACTCAGTTGGGCTTCTCTCTGTCTGTACACATCTTTTCTCCTGTTACACAAGTCTGCTGTACTGCACCTGTTACGGGCAGTATTTACTGCTTTTCTCTCTTTAGCTGAAAACATATACACGCTTAGATTATTTGCTGCCCCAAAGGACATTTGCCGAAATCTATTAGGGCATTAATGAAGCAATTTATTTTTATTTGACCACGCAAATCCTTAATAGATTCCTATTTGTTGTGGCAGTTATTCTAAAAAAAAAAAAACAAAAAACAAAAAAAACACTTTTGCTGGTCAGTTTACTATTTTAAGTTACTGTATTCTTTAGCAGTATAAGTTGCAGTTTTTTTGCATAGTTTGGCCGGGGATGGGACTTATAGTCAGATGCGATATATATATAAAATACACACGCATATATGTATATATACACACAAATATACACACACACGCATATATATATATATATATATACACATATATAATATACATATACATTATATACATATACATACATATATTCCTTCTTTCCGACTCCCCTGTGGGAGACCGGGAGAGATTGCAGTTTCCGGGAGACTTGTTGGTGATCCTGACGAAGCCCCGCCCATCTGGATGAAGCCCCGACACCATCCTGCATCTCTGAGTGGGAGTGATTCCTGGTGGGTCGTCTGTCCTCCTGCTCCTGGTCGTGGACTGCAGTTCTGCTTCATCTGGACTATGGACTTAATCATCACTCGTCCCTCAGCTCTATATGAATGAACTCTACTCATATATGCAGTTTTAGCAGCTAACTTTTCTTTAACCGTTCTGGTATCGCCTGTCCGTCCTGGGATGGGATCTCTCCCTCATGTGGGAATCCCTAAGGTTTCTTCTTTTTTTCCTGACTCAGGTTTTTTTAGGAGTTTTTCCTTACCGCGAGGGAGGGTCTAAGGACAGGGATGACCTGTTCTTTATAGTCTGTTTAGTTTTTACCTATTGTGCATATTTTATGACTCCATCTGTGCATCTGTAAAAACTACAGGCATGAAGCCCAATGAGGCAAATTGAATTTGTGATATTGGGCTATATAAATAAAATTGAATTGAATTGAATATATACATACATGTATATACACACATGTATATACCAGTGGCGGGCCGTCAGGGCCTGCAAGGCCTTCTCTGCTGGCCTAAAAATATCTGAATCACAGACTGATATTAATTATTATTTATTTCCGTGAATACGTATTCTATAATTCCAAATGCTCTGTCTTCGTCCTTTCATTGCTGTCGCCCTGGTTGCGCTGCTTCCAGACGTGTATTTTCCTATTTAAGCATTAACCAATCACATTGCAGCACCATTTGTTGCTAGGGTCAAAGAATCTGCCTGAAGGCCTTCACAATCAGTTTTGCGGGCCCTGTAGCATAAATAATTGTCGACCAAACTGTTGCTTCAACCAATCAGATCTGGAGGAGACCATTGTAAGGCCAGCTAGCTGGCCCACGGAAACGTCATCATTTTCACGAGCCTTGATTGGATAGCTCGCAGCTCGCTCTGGTTCTGCGTTATGCGTTATGTGACGGACACAGGTGCCGAGGAGCGGCGTGTCAGGTTTGAAGATTATGCCAGTGGAAAGCGTCTCATCGTCTGATTTTTGGTGGAAAATGAATGTCTGGGTAAAGTTGTGGCACAGTTTTGTCTGGCACGGGTAAAGGAGTTCCGTGACTCCGTTGAGCCGGAGAGAAGCTGATACGAGGAAATCTACGAGGCCCCTGAACGCACCACGGGCGCATCCAGCGCAAAATCCTCGCGCGCACTACCGACAATATTATTTTCCAGACACAGATCAGATCTCAAGATCACAAAAACTGATGTTTGTCTCCCTCCTCGACCACAAGAGGCTTCAGGAATACCAGAACATTTTCCATCTTACCACAGCCA
>NC_050519.1:5340009-5343451 GCF_002922805.2 Oryzias melastigma
TATGTACATCTGCACACAAATATACACACATATATATATATATATATTATACACACACACATACATATACATATTTACATACACACACACACATATATATATATATATACACACACATATATATATATACACACACATATATATACATATACATATATACATTAATATACACACATATATATACATTAATATACACGTATATAAACAATATATACATATAATACAGTTGATTCCTACAAAGAACCACTGTAGATGTGATCCTTTTTCCTCCCAAACTTTATATTTTTCTTTAAATTTGCATTGAGCCAATATTAGTCCTGTTTTTATTGTTTTCCTTCCTCTGACTAGTGCAGGACAGCGAGTCATCAAACTGGATTACAGAGACACTGAAGTACCGCGCTTCAAATTTGATGCGCGAACCACGTTCGGTGTGAACGCAGCGTTACGCCAAGCTTGACATATTTGTTCACTTTTTGCCCCAAAGTACAACTTATAATCTAGAGTGTCTTATTTGTATATTTTTCTTCACTAATATGCGTTTTTATGCTGCTGCGACTTATACTCCGATGAGACTTATACACCAAGAAATACAGTACATTAAAACTTTTCAGCAAAATAACCTGAAAAGATAAGAAAAAAATATTTTGTACTTAAAAGTACTTTGTTTATATGATTTATATTATTAGATAGGCACAATTATGGGTTATTTATTGATCACAAGTGCAATTCTACATCACACTATGGTCACCAGCTCAGTCTATTATCCTTCAGTGACAGTGGATGTACATATTTTACACTATAGAAATTTTATTTTTTTGCATTTACTATTGAGTTTATTTGTATTACATTACATATAATAATTTTAAACACATTAGGAAAATCTTTATTTCCTTTGGAATACAATGAAATTGTATCTGAAATTTACAAGCTCCTTATTTCAGGCTAATATATTTATATGTTTTCTTGTACATCTTGAAGATTTCACTCAAAAGGTCTCATGCAAAAATTAGCACTTAACATTTAACACTAATCAGATTAAATTAATATGATTTTGAGATTCCCTGTGTGTGACAAAACTAAACTCTTCTCCTGTTTTTTTTTTTTTTTTGGTCAAGATTAAGATATGCATGGCGACACGTGCGCCCACGCAAATGGCAGCACGCCTGTTTGTGAAGGGTCAGGGCCGACTGTAGGGCTCGTTTTCCTGAGGAGTCATTCTGACTCACGGAGAGCTCCCACAATCCTCCTCGCTCAAACATAACAGACACCAAGTCACCTGCGTTTTTCCAACGTCCGCACTACAACATCAGCTTTATCGTTTCATGTGTAATCTAGATAAGTCTTGGTGTATATCTGTAGCTGATCATTCACTAATACTCTAATGGAAACTCATGATTCCAAGATCTATCAATCGCCTCTTGAAAATGACCATATGGTGACTCTAGAAATACATCCATCCTCATCCAAATCTATATATGACTTTCTGACATTCTATCAAATTTGAAGCGGGTGCTCACCTCCAGAGTGAGACTGCACACTGACTGGAAACACACACCACTGCATCTATCATTTACATCCAATGACCTCTAACAACTCTAATCAGTTGGTAATTACACGGAAAGGGAGCAAAACACCTTCCCTCCGCTGTTGCCTTTAAGTGGCTTACAGGAACTGGCAACCAGAAAATGCAGAGCCGAGTGCACAGTGTCAAAGCAGAGGGAATCCAGACTTGTTGGCAGGCTTAAAAACGCACTTTTCCCTCAGCGAGCCGAGCTCTGAGGATTAAGTCTGGCAGTGTGCTCACGTCTGCTAAACAAGATATAGTCATAATACCTTGATGTTTCATGTTGTGAAAACCAAGTTGGTTGATGCTGCACAAGCGAAGGATCTCCTGTCCTGTTCACAAACTCACTTATCAACACCAGTTATTCCATCACAGACGATGACTCTCCTCTATGGAAGAACGTCCGATGCAACACAACTGTTTGGGAAGCATGAACAACTTTAAATGACGGATGTATCGATTCATTTTAAGGATTCGATTCCAAATTTATGGTTGACGACACAATTCATAGCCACATTGATTCATTTTGAACGATACGATTCACTGACCTAAAATGATCCAGGGCATCTTTAGCCAAAAATGCAACCAGTGTGACTCAGAGATCTGGGTACAGAATTACGGTGGCCCAGGAGTGCAAAACAACATCAACAAAGGACCAATTTTAAAGATCACAACAAAAATGTCAAAAGCAATACAAATATATATATATTATAGTTTAGAATACAAAAATTACTCCAGAAACCAAAACTTAAAAAAACAACAACAACAAAAAAAACTGTTTGGAAAACAAAAGTAATTTTTCCAGAAAACAAAAAGAAATGTTAGGAAAATGAAAAACAATGAGAGACTGGAAAAGTATGGCTTCAGTATCGCTACATGTCAAATAACTTTTAGTCGATATGATGAACAAACATCATCATCAAATCAGCGATGTCCCAAAATACCAACCTTTTACAATTTCTGTAAAAAAAGAAAAAAAAAATCAGGAAACGAGATAATTTCTATAAAACAAAATGTTAATGATAAAACGAAACACTGCAAGAAACTGGAATAAGAAGGTACTATGGGAAATCAGTTGTACTTTACAGTACTTAATAGTACAGGTGAATTTTTCCAAAATCCTTGTATTTCTTGCAAGGTGATTAAGTGTAAATTAAATATGTGTTCAAACAAACAAGTAAACAAAATTAATGGCAAATCCATTCAAATTTTAGCTTCAAAAAGTTCAGCCCACTGTTGTTTTTCCACACAAATAAAACATTAGAACCAAATGGATTTTTTAACATCAATACAATGAATTTATTTTATTTTGAAAGGATTTTTATTAGTAAAAGACGATTACATTAGCAGCTTTCTTCAGACAGACTGATCTGGTTGTATTGAAGGGATATGATTCGATTAACACCTCTATTAAATGACTAAGATAAGCAACAGCACAAGTGAAAATGAATGAAAACAAGAAATTAGTTATTTTAAATATAAAACGATATCTTTGGCTGATAGACTTCATGCCAACATGTCCCTGAGAATTTAATTGTTGCATACAATGTACTTTTTTTCTTCTAAATCTACAAATGAAACAGAAAAACCTATTTCACCAGCTGCACAAAGACGTCTTCCATTCAACGTGCAGCCGCAGATTACCACCTCAGGATTTTTTTTCTAGCTTTGAACTGTCAATGAAATGAGAAGCCGGCTAATGAATCCAGCAATTTACAGCAATATTGATTTTCCATATACAATAGGTCATTATGAATTCAACAGTGGAGCAATTAAGCCGAAGCCACATGGAGCTTTGTGAGCGGCGTGGGGCCGAGTGAATACTTAAACATGTTAAAAAGCAGCAGGAGTGACTGAGTCCTGCAGAGATGGGACGTC
>NC_050519.1:5343547-5349320 GCF_002922805.2 Oryzias melastigma
AACAAAATACGCAATAAAAACATGAAGATTGTATCATCTTTCAGCATTTGATCTTTTAAATATGAATTTCTTTGTTTTCTTTAAAACTATGTTTCTGATTTTATTCTTGTATCAATGCCAGATTTTTATCATTTGATCTTGAAATTGAAAAAATAGTCTGCATTTTTTATTCTCTTCATTTTTTCATTTAAACTCTACGTTTTTGATTTTTAGGTTTTATTATTTCCAGATTTTCCTCATTTAATCAAGAAATCCATTACATTTTTGTCATTTTTACAAAAAAAATCACTTTTAAAAAAATTAAAACTAGGTTTTTTTTTTTTTGTCTATATTATTTCCACACTTATTATCATATAAACAAGAAATCCATTAAATACGTTACTTTGTTTAAATTATTTTTTTTACTCTGTTTTTGACTTTTTCCTTTTTTCTTTCCAGAGTGTTTTCATGTTATCTAGAAATCCATTACATTTTTTTGCATTTTCTTTTTAAATCTCTATGTTTTTCATTAAAATGATAAGTTTTTGGTGTTGCATTATTTTCAGATTTTGATCATTTAATCTATAAGTACATTGAATTGTTTGCATTTTTTTTATCTCTTCATTTTTTTCCTTAAAGCTCTACATTTTTTATTTTTAGGTAGTATTAATTCCAGATTTTCATCATTTAATCAAGAAATCCATTACATTTCTGTATTTTTTTTAAATGTCACTTTTTAAAATGAAAACTATCTTTTTTTAATTTTTAGTCTGTATTATTTCCACATTTATTATCATTTAAACAATAAATCAATTAACTTAGTTGCTTTGCTTAAATTCTCTTATTTTTAATTTAAAACTCTGTTTTTGACTTTCTTTTTCATTATTTCCAGAGTTTTATTATTTATCGAGAAATATATATATTTTTTATCCTCTTCAATTTTTCTTTAACTCTGTTTTTGATTTTTGGTGTTGTATTATTTTCAGATTTGATCATTTAATCTATAAATCCATTAAATTATTAGCTTTTTTTTCATTAAAACTCAATATATTTTATTTTTGTGTTCTATTATTTTCAGATTTTTATCATGTAATCATAAAATCTATATAATAATTTATAACCAAGCTTTTTTTCTCTCTTTTTTGAATGAATTGACTTGGAAAAACACAAGAAAAACCTGAACTAGTTTATGTATTTTGAAGAGACTCTGGATATCAATCACCTCAGCAGACAGCTCAGAGGTTATACATCACTCCTTTGACTTTTCTAGGCTGTCCTTTGATCATTCAATAAAAATCAATGTGCAATTTATCATTCAAATATGCCGCTTCGTCTCTTTCTAGAGTAGAAAAAAATATGGAAAGTTATTAAGTCATGAAGCATTTTTCACTGCCAGATTGAATCCGCTCCTCATCTCTCTGGTGCACAAGCGGCGACCTCTTCTAATCCCACAATGCAGAGACTGAAGGAATGGTCAATGATGGGGTGGTTACTACGGCATCCAGGTGGGAGGAGAGTCACCGAGTGATAGACTGCAGGTGGTTCCATACCCAGAAAATATTCATTTCTCCCACAGCACGCTGGGCTGCAAAATGTCAAAACTGAATTCATTTGATGGCAAACAAAGAGGGCAAATAGAGGTTATGCTGCGGCTGGCTGCCTACCAGAAACATAAATTCTGAACAAACACACGGCGCCCATACGTTCGGCGCAGAGCAACCACTCACTGAGCACAAAGCTTGAACTGCTAATACCCCAAATCCATCACCATGACTTCACGTGCATAGCGATCACTTTCTGAAGGGGAGGAACTCATTATGATGGCTGGGATTGGAGCTGCTGTGGCTGCGGTGGCATTGACGAATGCTCCACCGATGTGGCATATTTCAGAGATAACCTGGGGCGGTTTCTCGGCGGGGGGAATAATCCCAGGTGCTCCTCAGGTTAATGGCTCTGAGGGGTGGGAGTGGGTTACTTCTCAGGAGATGACATAATCACTGATTCGGGAGAAATATGGAGGGACTGTCCCAGCAACCTGGACGGAGTGAAATCCTGGAGGTATAAGTATTTTAAATCAGCAGTTTGATGGCCCCAGGCGAACAATGACAGGGTCTTCTTCTAAACAGGACACTATGGAGAGGCAGCAATTTAAAAAAAAAAATCCCAAAATGGCCCTCGTTTTGGCTTTCCTCATTCTAGACTTTCTTTATCTTCTCAAGTTCCTTTGATTTGATCTTTTTCCTGTTTTGTTGTTGTATTTTTGCATCAACTATACGATTATGATCATTTACAGCCACTTGAATATCCCTTTAAACACATTTTTTAAACCTCTTAAAAGAGTTTCTGTAGTTAACTTACTGTTGACGGAATGTTCCATTACTGAGGAGAAGAGGGGGGAGGATGAAACACTTTCACATGAGCAGTCTTGTGACATTTCAGTGATATGGGTTATTTGAGACAGTAAAATAATGATATTTTAGATATTCTTACTTAAGTGGGGTCCCCAAGGTGTTGGGCCCCACCTACGCCTGATGTAAATCCGCCCATGTTTGGAATAACGTGCAACATAATTTTGCCAAAAAAGGGTCAACATTAAGCCAGAAAACATAACTGTAAACATTACATTTAAATAAAATTCACGTATTAAAAGATTTAAAGCACTCCTGATTAATTTTTAAGCATCATTTATAGAAAAAAATGTACCAAAAAAAGTGATTTAAACTCTGTTTTTGCTGTTTTAAATCTAGCAGCTCTTTACATGCTCATTTATACAACTGAAATCCAAACTCTTTCGACGATAGAACGATTGAAGTGTGTATATGCATGCACGCGTCTCCGGCGCGTTCCGGTGCCATGTGGTGCGTTTGTGAGCCCCGCCGTAAACTCTCACTGAGGTCATCCGGATTCGGGAACAAAGATGGGATCAAATGAGGAGAAACCCGAGAGTTTCTTACCGCTTTGCGAGTCTGTGAAGAAGCTTTAAGATGTAAGATGGTTCTTTGTTTGGGAAGGGAAGGTCGTTTTGGACTTGGTGAGGTCCAAACTTGAAGGTCTGAGCTGCTGCTGCTCCTCTTCTCTGGAGAAACCAGCGGTGCTGATTTCAGTTTGGACTCACAGCATCTCTCCAGGACGTGGACGCGGGTCTGAGTCCATGTGCTCCGTCCTCGTCTGAGCCGCGCGGCGAGGAAACTATGTGGTCTGCTGCGTAAAGCCGGTGCCAAAATTCCTCCGGGCCCATTCCGTTAACGAGATGAGAGACAATAGTCTGGTCATTGTGGCACGGATCGGAGCCCCTCCGGCGCCTCGAGCAGCTGGATCAGAACCGAATCTTGCGCGCCGTTCTGCCCATCTCTCAGACGGAGCCCGTAAATGTGTCACGTGTGGATCAGCTCGCGCGTTTGTCTTCCAGCTCCCTTCTTTAGGAGAATCTGTTGATCAGCGGAGGTCCGCTCCGGCGGTGCCCTTGAGTCGTTTGTGTCTCCGGGACGCCGAACCGCGCGGCCCGCCTCCAGCTGAGCAGGAATGTCGGTGAGTGACAGCTGGATTGTCTCGGTGAAAGCCCGGAGAGCGTCTTTGCAGGGAGCGGGGAGGCAGGATGCTGCGCGCGCGCGCCGCTTTGACAGTGCGCGCAACCGACAGGTCACACCGCGCGGGTCCATAAACATCTGCACAGCAAACGCGTTGACCTTATACATCAAAAGACCGAAACAAAATGATCATCATCTTATGTTATTGTTAAATCTAATTATTAAATAAACAGTTTATTTACCTCTTGTTAAAATGGTTGACCTTGCTGGACCCACAGTATTAATATACATTTAAATATTTACATTTCTAATGCAAATCATGTTAAAATGAAATGATAAAAACAACAATTTACTAATAATGACTTAAAAACATATATATGCAACTAAACATATTTTCAGGGACAAAAGTTAATCAAATATATATATGGATGGAAGCTCAGTGTTGATCTGACTCCTTTCTGTTGGTTCTGACACCAATTTGTTGCTCTGTCTTCAATTATATAGTTACTTGCAAATATTTTATCTAAAATTTAGTTGTTCTCCAGAAAGCCCAGCAAAGCAAATCTTTACTTTTCCACTTCCATGCAGTTTTTATTCACAGATGAGGAACTTTTACATCTTAATCCATAAAAATCTTAGATCTTCAAGAGTAATTTGAGGAATTTCTCTGTTTTTCTGACCACTGTGGTTCACTTTGTGCATGAAAGTGCCGGAATTCCAGAATACATTTCCTGGTGATTTCGTTGAATGCACAGTGATTCTCTAGTGAAAAAATAAACAGCATTTTTTTTTTTTTTGAATAAATGAAAAATTCCATAAGATGAATTTCATCATTCTTCTCTGTATACCACCAAACCTTAGATTCTCTGAAGATCACATCTCCTTATATTTTTTTTTATTGGCTCCTGGCTCCAACTTAACCTCTCAAGTCCTGCAAAAGAAATGGCGAAATATTCATAACTTACTTATTTTTTCCCAAATAAATAATATTTACAAGTCCGAAGCCTTTGATTATTTGTCTGATCTGTATTTGGCTCCAAATAAACAGAAATAACATTGTGTTCTAATAATTATTTTTTACTGTTTTTGAGCAACTCTTGCTTACTGTGGAGGTCATAAAGTTATTGTAAAAGTGGAATTAACCATTTTACAGTGTTGGATAGTAAGAAAAACAAACAAAAACAGGAGAAATCCCACAAAAACAATTATATATTTCCGGTTGAAAGGCCTATTTCAGGAAAGCTGAAGTGGTGAGGAGAACTCGGGGTAGGACGTCTCTAATCTCTCACAACAAACGGGGTTTCCTGCTGACACTTTAATGGAAGGACTTGGATCAGTTGAAGATGTTTTTCCATTTGTCTCCAGCTCTGGGAGGTTTCAGTCTGCAGCAGCAGCAGAAAACGTCAAACAGCAGAAGCGGCACCGTCTTTCTTTAAATCCAGCCATGAAAACGCAACATGATGAGGTTAAAAAAAAAACTGATAGAACATGTGACACAAAGAATTAAAAGTTCACAGTAAGCGTTGTCCGTTTGTTTGCCTATTAACCACATCAACCTCACCAGGTCTCAGATTGGCAAATATGGTAGAAGGCACATTTTAGAGAATTATGGAACACATTTGAGAACCTTTGAAAGATTAAAAGACATCCGTGTCCAGATTGTGACGGTTAGAAAATATAGTTTTGAAGTTTTTGGTCTTCTTTTTTTAATACAATACTCTTATTGAAACACTTCTAAGACCCACTTTGATAAAAATATGTTTTAGTCGTTCTCAACAATTCAGTTTAAAAATGTATTTCTGAGTATTTCTTTATTCAAATCATTATGAATTAGGAGCAAACAAAAAAATGCTGTTGTAAAAAGCTTGTAGTTGTGACGTAGAAGCTACAACCGCCAGCCTAGAAGCTCCATTCTGATGCATCCACTTGTAGACAAATAGATCCATGTATGTCTTCGTCTGAGTTGCTCACCATTATGTTGATAGGCTCTAAAATAGTGCTGGATGGATGACGGGAAGTGGGGTGGGACACCAACAATGTCAAATGAACACTGCAGAAATTATGCGCTAGAAAACCAACATTTTACATAATTTAGGCTAAAAATTGCATAATCATAGTTATGAGACCACTGGGAACGCTTTGAAAATAGATACAAAGATGATCGGAGTCGGACGAAATCGTGAAAATTTTTATATAAACAGCTGCTTCTCTGTAATCTCATTGTTGTCACTGTTTAAACTGTTCAGGCCTTTTACTGCGCAGAGGTT
>NC_050519.1:5349620-5353069 GCF_002922805.2 Oryzias melastigma
GCTTTGAAAATAGATAAAAAGATGATCGGAGTCGGACTAAATTATGAAAATTTTTATATAAACAGCTGCTTCTCTGTAATCTCATTGTTGTCACTGTTTAAACTGTACAGGCCTTTTACTGCGCAGAGGTTTCCCCCGATTTCTTTCTAAGCTGCAAGGCTTTATTTTCAGCGTCTTTGCATCACTGTTGTAGTCATGACATTGTTCGGAGGCCGACTCAACCTTCATCATCCTCATCCAGTCTGCAGATCTATTAATGATCCATGGTCATGTTGTTGCTATTAGCAGGCAGCTCGCAGGAAACAGCCAAACTCGACTCGGATAGCAGGAGATTCTGGAGGGAAAGATTTGCTCCTGACACTAGCACGAAGAGACAAGTGTGACTGACTCACAAACAGAGCAGGAGCGTGCGTAGAGGCACACACTCGGACAATCTGAGCAAAACTCCAATCTTTTGAGGAGAAAGGTGTCAGGCGAGGCGTTTAGGAGCACATGGAGCTGCACAGGAGATGGAGATTTGCATGAACCACAGCTTGCTCCTTCTATATTTAGCATAGGGACCACAGATTGTAACAAACGCTTCAGGGCCTTGTGTTGAGACTGGCAAGAACTGCTGCCATCCATTTCAGTGCCCGGGGCCAGGCACGATCCCTGACCATGCCAGCACAAGGGAGGGGTGACACGAACATGAACGAGTGCAGACTTACTTCAGCCATGTGAGTTGATCATATTCTGCTGGAGCAGATGCCTTCAGAGCTGAGGACAGCACCGACAGGAGCCGTCACTCCACTCCTCCAACTCCTAATAGGTGGATTCAGAGTTCCTGTTCGTTTCTCCTTCCCTGTAGCTTTTGAAAAGGGCAGAACTTCATCTACCCACGTCTGCTGAAGGAGGGAAAAAAAAAAACCTCTCGTCTCTCTGGACAGGATTGACATTCAGTCCAAATGTCAAAAGTTGCTCAAATCATTTCCTGTTTGCACTCTAACCTTTGCCATCTCCACCACCTCCAGGATTGCCGGTGACAAGTGATGGAGGAGCAACTCCTCAAAGTCTTTCCAAGGTGTTCCAAAACTCCGAAAAGAATCCAGAGAATCTCAACTCAAATGATCTCATCTTGTAGGCTTTATTCTCTGGTCAGTTTCCTCCTCTGACCGTGCAGATCGTCTGCAGACAATCTCTTGAGATGGACGGTTTGTACTCTGACTCGAACTGTCAGCTTTAGGAGCTCAGACAGGTGTGCGTCTCCCCAAATCATGTCCAGATAACCGAACAGCTGCAGTCCAATCAAGTTAGGAGACGTCTGAAAGGAGAAGGAACTTTAAAGTAAAAAACATTTAAGTATCATGGAATGCTGGAAAAAATCAAAACTATTCCTGAAATGCTGAGAAACCTTTGCAACTCTAATACGCAGTAATAAAGCTAAACTTTTAAAAATATTTAGCAATATTTTTCAATTAGTGACCTTAACAAGTCAATTTTAAGGGGAATAATTAATCAAATCTGATATATATCTAAGCACAAAGATTTATTTAAAAGTCTTGATATTAGTTTTATAAAGTTTAAAAAAATGCTATAAATTACAAATTAAAGAAGTTCACGTTACCTTTTTCAGTCTTTCATCTTGCTCTGCAGAAACTGCCCTCATCAAAATATATTGGTGCGTCAAACTCATCAAATAAAACAACTTTGATTTTTGATCTTTTATTCAGACACATCAAACATCCAAAAATGTTTCAATTCAAAGGTTTTACTACAAAAAAAAAATAATTTGTACATATAAAAATAGAAGAAACAAATGAGAAGATGCTGCTGTTCGTGGAGATGTTTTTCCTCCAGATCCTCGCGTCCAGGTGGGGGGCGGTTGGGATCTCACATGGGGTAGTTGAGAACCACGTCTTGCTTGGCCAGCTCCAACAACATGGGGTCGTCAAAGAACTTACTGATACTCACATCTTCACTTAGACCCTTGAAGATTCACAAAAACAACATTAGTGGGTTAAAAAAAAAGAAACGATTTTGAAAAACGGATCCACCATGGACTCACCTTGCGTCTTCGGGTCTTGATCATGAACTCTCGGGCCAGATGGGGGGCAGGCTGAGGCTCCAGAGGCCGGATCACGATACTCTTGTCCAGAGGGTCTCCGGGTACGATCTTAAAAAAAAACCATCAGCGAGTTGAGAACAATCAGAAACGATGCTTCAAAGTTCAGGGGCCAACAAGCTGAGTGGACATTTCTAAAAGTGGCGTCAAGCTTTCATTTAAAACATGATTCAGCTGCAGGCCGGTCCTGCTGCTACTGAGTCAGGAGGGCGTCCATCAACATGATGGAACGAGCACGCACTGTCACTCCTTCAAATGTGACCAGCACAGCAACAACGCCGCAGTCGCCGCTTGAGTTAGGAGTTCGGGAGCGCTTCAGGAGATTCACTAAATCCGCCCATTCAATCGGACTTTCGCAGATTTCATCATCATAAATAGAAAATACATTCTGTACTTGGCGTGGGGAGCGAAAAGGAAGATTTGTGAGGAATGTTTGTATCAGAAGAGAAGCCTCAGGGAGAGATTTAAACTGGAGGGAGGAGATGGGAGAATCAATGGAGCGGCGGAGGGCCAATCAACAGATGGATGAGCTCTGTGAAGAACTCAACGCTGCTTTTAGCATGCCGATAATGGCATAGGACGTTGAATCGCCTCGAGTTTAATGGGGCAAAGACTGCGATTCAGGAACTCCTGTGTCGCTCCTATTATCTGGGGCGGCGCGAGTCGATACGGGAATCATTTCTCTGCCTGACCAGAGGAAGATCCAGAGTGTTGATTGAATCAGGTACAACCTTTGTAAGCCTCAGCTGTGTGTGCTGCAGGTTTTTGCGGTTTCCAGGAGCAGACACATCCTAAAATCCCACTCCGATCATCTTTTTGATCAATTGCTAAAGCATTCTTTTAATTATGATTATTCAGGTTTCTCATAATCTCATAATTTATAAAGAGCGGCAATAGTTCATCAGAAAAGCCTGATCAGAACTGGAAAATGATCATTCATGTAAAAAGGAAATGGTATGGTCCAGGTGGGGGGAATTATATAAGTTCGCTTCCTCGCTTTCAAGCAATCTATAATTTGATAACTAGTTATCCTATATCTGACGCATCTCTACTTCTGACGATTGTACTTCACATGCATTCTTGTTTGATTGCTTAAAATAAACCATTTAATTCAGAGTTGTGGGCGGGACTGTTGATGCCCCTCCTCCTCACCGTGGTGGAGCAGAACAGGGAGCTTGTGACTCGCCCAGCGTACTTTCTACGTCACAAATGACATCTTTTTCAACATGTTTTTCCTGTCTGCTCATTATTTAGAACCATTTAAATAAAGAAATACTCAGAAATTAATTTTTTTGCTTAATTTTCCTAAAATATGACCTCAATCATCAGTAAAATACAGCAAGAACAT
>NC_050519.1:5353326-5360930 GCF_002922805.2 Oryzias melastigma
GCGGGACTGTTGATGCCCCTCCTCCTCACCGTGGTGGAGCAGAACAGGGAGCTTGTGGCCCGCCCAGCGTACTTTCTACATCTCAAATGACATATTTTTCAAAATGTTTTTCCTGTCTGCTCATTATTTAGAACCATTTAAATAAAGAAATACTCAGAAATTATTTTTTTTTTGCTTAATTTTCCTAAAATATGACCTCAATCATCAGGAAAATACAGCAAGAACATGTTAAAAATATATAAAATTTTTTTTGCAGAGTTGGTCTTTAAGAGGAGCAGAGGTGTGTCTTTCATCCTTTAAGGTGGCACCTTAAATGATGTCATAAAAATGCAAAGTATAGCTGCTGTACATGTGTTTGATGAAGTATGTGTGAGAATAATGTAAGGTTCTAACATTGTTTGGAAGCACTCTAGTCATCAGTAAGGAGCGCATACTGGCTCCTTACTGACCAAAGTGACTACACTCTGTAAGGCCGAATCCAAATTAAATTCAGAATTGAATTCGACCCCTCCAATTCTAAAATTTGTCGTTTTTTTTTTTTAAGGTGGAGCTTTAGTGACTATTATAGGGCAGAAAATGTATTAGATGATATGCTAAACTCATTTACATAACTTCAAGAATTGATTTCAGGAAAAATCCAACTTAGAAAACTAAAAAAAAAAACTTCTCAAACTTCAGTACAACAACAAATCTGTCATTGCTGTTTTTCATTAAATATGCATGTCCTCATTTGATTATTTCAGCTATGATCAATCTGTTTTTCTAGTGTTTGTACGCATTCATAATTCAGTAGTAGCTTTCTTTTTCAGGAGCTTGGTGTGTCACCTCTCCAGGATAAAATATTCATTTGGATGACATGAAATATCCGCGTGTGCACGGCGCTCTCGGAGCCCCACAGATGAATGAGTTTGCAGGGAAGTATTAATCTTCCTTAAGTGGAGTTAATTTTCACTGACACAGCTCTGCTGAGCACCGTCACAAACACATGTCACGCGGAGACAGACATAATACTTAGGAAGTCGTGACTCGACGCTGCTGTGGTCGGCATCGGAGCGGCTCAGCCAGAATGAAAGACGGGTTTGTGATGTTAAAAATGACAGTTTTATGAGTTTGAAAGTGAATCAGAGTCTAGAAACTTTCTGGTTTAAGACCCACTCTGGTGATTTTAACAGGTTCTTGTGGAATTTTCTGATTATGGAGGAACTATATGAATAAAAATAAAATTAAAATCACATTTCTGGGTACTTATTTATATAAATTGTAGTGAAACAGCATATTTGTGATGTGGAACGTACCCTGGGCGGACAACAAACTCCCAACTCTCAACATGTGGAGTGGAAGGAGTTGCTCCGCCCACAACTAATTTCTCTGCAGAAACTACGTCCTTGAAAACAATGCAGGTTTTTTTTATTTGGCTAAAAATGACGAAAATAGATAAAAGAGCACTGGGAACGCTTTTAAAGTAGATCAAAAGATGACTTTAATATTTTTTTATACTCTACTCTCAAAGTTCAAACTTTCATAAAAATATAAGTTCAATTTTATAGGCTAAAACCTTTTTTTGTAATTTAATTGGTCAATCAGGACACTGAAAAAAATCCACATTTGCACAGAAAAAAAAAATCAGGGTTGATAAAATCAATTATTCGATCTGAATAAATCTGAGCTTAATAGATCAATAATTTATCCATTAAAGGAGAGACGGATTTAACTCATATTGCTAACCTCTGTTAGCTTGATGCTAATGTATAGTGGGATTTCTGACCGACTAAATAAACATCTTTATAAACTCACAGGCATGAATTTTCCAAACATTTTTTTAAGTATTTGTATTTTTTTGCTCATACTTTCTTCTTCTTCTGAAATAAAGTGTAATTCTACAGCGAGATCGCCGCCTAGTGGCCAAACTGAAACGCCCTCCAGGAGAAGCAGAACAATCGTTGAAAGTTGAGAATCCATGTAACACTGTGGTATTAACAATCCTCTAATAATTTTACTGATAAATTTTACAGTGTGTGAACTCTATCAGATTAAAATGAAAATCTTTAAAACATACATAGATTATTATTGTATTTCTAAACAAATGTGTCTAAAAGTTTAAAGCATGTAAACTCAAAATTGAATTGAAAGGATAGAAAAAAAATTTGGAATTGAATCGATTCTTGAAATTCTTGGTAATACCCAGCCCTGGTTGGTTACCTGCCAGTGGTGGAACACAGACAGAGCAAAGGCCTGGCCCTGCGTGTGAGTGCGGAGGTCCGTCTCAAAGCCGAACGAGTCGATGGCGGGAATGAAAGCCTTGATGGTGTAAAGAGGGGAGCCAGGAATCGGAGCATCTTGGGTGACGTGGCCCCTAGAAGGATGAACGAAGCAATTCAAATCAAGCCACAAAAAGGGAGGATTTTCGGTTCAAATGACCGGACCGACCTTCTTCGGGCCAACACTGTGTAGACTGCAGAAACGCAGTCGGCTGGAGCCTGAACCTCCACAAAGTAGTACGGCTCCATCAGCCTCGGCGTCGCCTGAAAACACAGCGAACTTTCTTATGTAACGATGGAATCACGAAAAACTGAGACGACAAAAGCAAACAACAGAAAAATCTAACTGTAATCAAGATAATAGAAGACTCACCATGAGGAAGGCAGAGTACACCACCCTCCTGGCGGTGGGGATGACCTGACCTCCTCCTCGGTGCAGAGGCTCCTGAGCGATCACAGCGTCCAGGATCTTAAACTTGACGTTCCTGATGGCTGCAAACATCCCAAAGACAAAAGAGTTCATTTTCCTTCGTCTGTGGGGGAGCATAAAAAACAAAATACGTTTTTACAGACTTACGTTCGTCACACAGAGGGCCCTCCCTGGTTCCCCACTGAAACCCCTGAACGATGCTGTCTTTAACCGAGCCCAGCAGCGCCTTGTCCACCTAAAAAACAGTTCAGATTGCAGCTTTTAATGATTACAGCTTCAATAAATACCCAATTAAATCAATGTTATTCCCTAATCTCAACAATTAATGTTATCATTTTAGGTTTGGAGGACTTAAAAACTGTGCAGACATATGAGAAAAAAACTGCATTTGTGCAGATTTGACTCAAGATTATTTCTTTATCGTTCCGACAACAGCAAACAATAACAGTTTGTTATAATCCAGTGTTTATGCAGACAAAGTACATCCACATTAAGTCAGCTCTATCTGCTTTCTGCAGCAGATTGAGCTCATTCAAACAAGCAATTAGAAAATATAACAAGACAGCAACAACATCTGGCTTTCCTCAGAGTTTCCTGATGGTTTCTAGCTCTGTGTGCGGTTCCAATGACTTTTACTTGGAGTCTAGTTAACAGGTTCATCACCAAATGGATATTTTCCACTGCCGCTTTTTCTGGTATTTATCACCCATCTAACAACCGGCAATTATTTTTGTTCTGCCGCCTAAAACGTTCCTCCTGAGACGAACCAGCTGGTGACATTTCCTCTGCTGCTGTATTGACCTGCTGGATCAATATAAGCTGGGACAAAAAGGCTAATTTGCCCCAACAGCTGGACACTATAACAGGCCGCGCTAGAATCCTTTAACAAGGATGAAAGGGAACTAAAGAGCTACAAGGCTTGATAGGAAAAAATGTGGCTTTTAAACGCCGTCTGTGGTCTCATTTGTTCTTCAAAGTGGATTTAAATTAGAAACATTCATATATATTTATGGTTAGGAGCAGAGGCGGAGTTAGCAGTAGGCAAAGGTAGGTCATTTTTACCTAAAATATGTATAAAATAATTTCCACACTATTATTTAACTGTCATAAAAAAATAACCACAAATCCCTAAAATGGGATAAGACTGCTCAAGTGACAGTGATTTGTTCTCCCCGTCCCTCTGCAGAAATGGACTATTCCGTCAAGAGCAAGTTAACAGGTAGGCGGAGACTCTTTTAAGAGATTCTTTTTTAGAAAAGCGGTAAAATGAAGCACAATTATCCAAACGGCTGTGATATAAGGAAAAGAGAGAGCGTAAAAAGTAAAAGAAGACAAAACAGGAAGAAGAAAATTAACTCAAAAAGAAGGTCATAAAATGAAGAAAGGACTGAAAAAAGAGGAAAGGGGAAAAACAGAAATCAAAGGAGGGGCGAAAGCTAGACGAGGCACAACGGATCTGAAAACAATTGTGGTAAAATTGCAAAAATATTTTTTAAAGCAAAAAAATGTTTGCAAATCACAAAAATATTTTTGAATGCAAAAAAAGCTTCCAATAACAAAAATATTTTTTGTAAGCAAAATAAACATTTTGCAAATTTCAAAAATATTTTTGAAAGCAAAAAGTGTCCAATACCAAAAATAATTTTTGTGAGCAAAATAAAAAAGTTTGAAATCACAAAAAATGTTTTAAAGCAAAAAAAAAAAATTCAATAGCAAAAATATTTTTTGAAAGCAAAAAAGAAGTTTCCAATCACAAACATTTTTTGAGAGCAAAATAAAAAGTTTGCAATCACAAAAATTATTGTTGAAAGCAAAACATTTTTGCAATTGCAAAAATATTTTCTGAAAGCAGAAAAAAGTTTTCAAAACACATTAAAATGTTGTTTTTTTTTGCAAATTATGTACTTTTATTCTTAACGCTTTACATTTTGTTTGCAAATTAGAAAATTTGATCTCAAAATTGTGACATTTGTTTGCAACACGGTGACAAAAATCAATCCATAGTAAAATGTCAGTAATCGCAATGAATGCAATAATTTGAAACATTCAAGATTTAAATGTTATTTCCGTTTGTAAATGCTTATCAAAACAGTGATGCAGTCTAAAAGTGATCGAGTGAAGAAGTTTTTTCACCTACGTATATAATTTTTACCAAAACTATTCATACAACTTCCATTTTTGCATGTTATGGTTCACCTGGGCCCCAAACTCTTAGGTCCACCACTGTTAATTAACTGAGAAAAAAACGCCGTTTCTCGCTGTTCTTGGATCAGATTGAGTCTGCAGTTCGACCCTGCTGTCAGCGAGCGCCGTACCTCTGACGGCAGCGTGTCGTCCACCAGAATGTTGGGTCCTGTCGTGTCCGGTCCAAAGGCCCAGATGGACCTGGCGGCCAGCAGATCCCAGTCGTACTTCGTCTGGAAAAACTCGCCCAGCTTCTTCCTGTGGTGAGGAAACGGTACAAACACTGGTTGGGAGGAGGCGTGCGAGCTGGGACATTAAGGAGATTGGCTGACTGGAGGGGCAGAGGGGTTAATGGGAGAGGAGTGGGGTGTGGAGCGTTCCTGTAGCTCTGCTGCTGCAGGTCGGTACTGCCGGGTCCAGATGGCCTCTCAGACAGGAAGCCTGTCTGCAGCAGAATATGCATCCAAGCATGCAAGAAGGATGGGAAATTCATGCAGCCTCTTAGTGCATAATTCAATTACTGAGGGGGGGGCTGATCAATATGCCAAGGTGAGCTTTCATAAGGACAGATTTTTCATGACACGTCGGAGGGCTTTCCCTTTTCTGCTCTCCTGCAGGATTTAATTTAGAAACCATGATTAGTTTGATGAATAAAAATATGGCCGTCACCTCCATGTGCAACTTCTGAAGGAAACTCATCAGAAATAACAAACCCGAGAATCCAAGAGCAATGTCCACATCCAATAATTACTCTTTTGAAAAAGCTTTTACCTTTTTTTATAACAAAATGTAATTAAAGAACCAAATCACTGTCTTACATGAAATCTTCTTTAACCCAGCAAAAAGGAAATGATGGATACGTGAATGTGCTGACATCAAAGTAACGCAGGCAAATCGACCATAAAAAGGCACATTATGCGGCTTGCGTTTAATTAAGAAGCGGCTATGATTGCGATTTCGTCAAACCTCCTACCTGTTCCACGTGATCTGCACCACTTCGTTCTCGATGTCCTCGGCGAGTCCCTTCTCCAAGGGCTCTGCAATCATGGTGATCTTGTTCCTGTCAATCACATCACACAGATGTCACTCAGCCTGCAGAGGCTGGGAGCCAGAGGGAAGGACAGAGAGACGCAGACTCCGGACAGCGAGAGGAGTCCTGATGGAGCGCTCCGACACGCGAACGAATGCTTCAGAGGAACTGGGAACAGAGCTGTGAGGCTGCGTGTGAACACAAATGTTCATGTGGAGGGGTCGTACTTTTTGTTGGGCGTCTCGGCGAAACACTTCAGAGACGACGTCTCCACGACTGTTTCACAGAACGTCACGACTGGATCGGCAACCTGTAAGAAAAGGTGATATATATATATACATTTTTTAGGGCTGGGAATCAATTAAAAAAAGTTAAACTAATTAATCGCAAACTTGGAAAAAATTAATCGCGATTAATCGCTATAATTTTTTGTGTCTATTTCCCAACAACTTATCTGTGAATAATTACAATAAGAAATCACACTTTAAGAACATTTTATTTTTAATTACTGCTGTCAATCGATTAAAAAAAAAAATCAGATTAATCGCACTTTTCCGTTTGGATCAATCGCGGTTAATCACAATGTTTTAACAGGTAAAATGTATTTGTACAACATGGCACCGGACCATGGATCAAATAGTCCTCTTTTTGTGAAAAAGTGACCTAAACCACAAAAATAGCAAGAATAAAGTACTAAAAACTGATTGAATATTTATTTATTTCCTAAGTGACCATGATATAAGCAGGATAATAACCGACTAAATGTTTTAATACATGGAAGCCTGAACCCTCAAGTTGAAGCGACGAACTGTTTCTTTAATTTATTAGCATCAATACATATTAACATGTTATTTTTTTTTTATTAATCGTGTGCGTTAATGCGTTAACTTACACAGCCCTAATAATTTTATCTATTGTAAAATCATTCCCATGACAATTTGAATATAATTAAGCAGTTTTTAGCAAAAAACAGAGAGTTTGTGTCGCTTTATAGAGACATTTTTTCAGTAGAGCATCAGGAGTTCATTAGAAATTGTGACTGAACAGAAGTAAACCTATGATAATATCCCAGCATTCCTTTGTTTACACGTTTCCCACTAGCTTACAGACCTTCACAACCTTAAGCTAACTTTAGCGTAGCAAAAAAAAAAAACTGCAAGCAATAATGGAACTATCCAACTCAAACTAGGAAAACAAAAAACATGAAGGGATCAATTTGTGGAGGATTTAAAGTGAATCAGAACAGTTGATGTGCTCTTTAAAACTGTGGATTTTCATCTGATCCAACATGATTTCGATAAATAAATACTCGGTTTTCAACTTAAATTATTTTATCTATGTCCTCCACACGAGAAAAAAAATGCTACAATAAAATGTTAAAAAAACATGGTTTTCATTGGAGTGAAAGCGGCATATCAAAAATGGTGAGTTATTTAGGTGTTGCATGCAACTAGTGCTGCCACAAACGATTATTTAATAGTCGACTAATCACTGATTATTTTTTGATTAGTCGACTAATCGGGTCATGCGCAAACTGGATATAAAGCAAACATCTTAACCATCATTAGCTTTAAACAAACTAAAAATTAGATATATAGCATCACCTGCAGTAATGCTAGTGTGAATTCTGTAAGCTGAATTTGGACGCTGAAGATGCTGAAATTGATAGCTGAAAACACTGAAGCTGACAGCTAACTAAAAT
>NC_050519.1:5367126-5416898 GCF_002922805.2 Oryzias melastigma
TCTGGGAAAAAATGATTAAAAGAAAAACCTCTATAATCTCTTAAAAATGACCAAAATTAATGAACGGTTATATTGATAAGAGCTAGTCGTAAATCTCATCATTCTATTTATACTCACTCACCTTTTTTAAACTGAATAATAGTTAACTATTTTTTCTAATTGCTCAAATTATGCTTTATTGTTCAAACTACTTGATATAATTTCTAAGTTTAAGTGTTAAATTATAAAGAAAGATTAATGATAAAAGTAGGGGACAACCTGGATTTGTTTAAGTTTGCTCATTTTTTATCTAAATTTGTAAATCCGCAGATAGTCAAAATCAAAGACTCAGAATGGGATCAGGATTAGAACATCCCAACTTATCCCTAAAAATTTTGTTTGTAAAGCAAAAGTAGGAGTTGATGAATTTTACACAAATCAACAATTTGTGTCCCAAAGTCCTTCATCCCTGACCTGAAAGTTAAAGTCTGGTACCTGTTAGGGGTTGTGTGTCTTCCTCCTGGACAATAGTTTCCACCTCGGGCCCATAAACCTCTTCAGCAGTCGGATAATACTTCTTATCCTCATGGAGGACCACCTCCATCCCTGGAGCATCATCATCGGCGTCTGCAGGCTCATCGTCATCGTCTTCATCACGCTGAACAAGCAGATAGACAAACGAAGGTTCAGGAAACCAATCTATACATATCAGAGAGCTATGAGTGAAACCCAAAAGGTACCTCATCTAGATCTCTGTCATCTGCCTCCACGTCATCTTCATCATCATCAGAATCCAGCTCCGGACCGATGTAGTTCCCAAACTCATCATACAGATCAGCCTCCATCCTTAAATATCTGAACAAAAGTTTATAAATTCATCATCATTAAACACTCATATATCATCAAAACTAACGAATTAAAAGTTTTACAACAGAAAACAAAAGCAGATCCTCATGTTTCAGAGTAGCACTGATCTTATAAAGCCTAGCAAATTATAAGTTGATTAAAAATATTTTTATAGGTTTAAATATTTCAAATATATTCTACATGTCTTTGCAACACACTGTTTTTTTATTATTTAAAATAAAGATAATATACTGATAAGTTAACCGGTTACAAGAGCTAATGCTAACACTAGGAAATTGAATATGTACATTTAAGCTTAAAGTTTATAAATACAATCATTAATTGATTAAATGATTTAAATATCAATACATATTTCATTATTTTTCGTGAATATATTGAGCTATCTCGATGTGCACAACAAAAAACTAGTAACCAAACTAGCTAGCTTAGCTAGCAT
The DNA here is from genome assembly GCF_002922805.2 of Oryzias melastigma. Classification (NCBI taxonomy): domain Eukaryota; kingdom Metazoa; phylum Chordata; class Actinopteri; order Beloniformes; family Adrianichthyidae; genus Oryzias; species Oryzias melastigma. Next base: position 5,368,409 of record NC_050519.1, read on the forward strand.
ACAACTGAATGGATAAACGTCCCAGTTACGACACGCCGTAAACGCAGACGAACATTCTTAAGACCACAAACGAAGAAGAATGCACTTACCTTTGACTGAAGATAAAACTACTGCTAAAGGTTCGTTCTAAACTAAATAAAACCCGGTTTTAAAATTAAAATAGATTGTTGTTCGGTTAGCGCCATGCGCATGACAAACTACTGCCGCCTTTCTTCTTCTACTGAAAAGCAACAACATTTGAGGAACGCTTGCGCCCCCTAGCGTGTGGATGTTTGTGCAGCAAAGGAACAATTTTAACCAAACAAGCTCGCTATTGTGGCCCCATAATATTGATAGAACTTATATTATAATATTCCACGGATAAATCTGGAATAAATGTGAGAATATGAGCAAAAAATGTTTTTAAAATGTAGATGTTGTATTTGCAGCCACTGTGTGGAACCATAAACATTTTGTTTGGTTTAATATTTGTTTCTCCATATTTGGTAGAGAATGTTATACAGTGGACACCCTTTTATATATGCTTTGAACTCTGTTAAGCTTGAAATAATTTAATGAAAATATATTTTTAAGGTTATTATTACTTACAAACTAAACTGAAAAACACCTAAAACTCAAATATCCAGAAGAATCTTGGTTTTAAAAAGCAAAACTAGTTCTGGAGCACAAATCTTTTCACACTTTATGCACTGATTTTACCATATTTTCCTTAATGCATATAAGTTTGGGGAAGTGATTAAAAATCAACCTTATATTCACCCTAAAAATCACACACTTGATCACACAAACAACTTGATGCTTTGGTAGAATATAGTCCAGCTCAAATAATATTCAAAGCAGAAATCAATGTATTTATAAAAAAATATACAAAAGTTTTTAATAGAAAGTGAGGGAAAAAAAATGTATTTTAAGGGGAAATTACATTTTTAATTCACCCACAAACTGAAAAAAAGAAGAAAAAAATAACAATTTTGAAAATCTGTGTGTGATTATTGATAGATATTTACATATAAAGTAAAAATAACTGGTATATAATATTAAATGTTTATTAATACTAACTTGAATTGTGTACGGATGAACGTGGGTGTGTTGAGGATTAGGATTTAAAACTTTGACTCCTGGAGTTACCCATAGCTACCTCCTATTGCGCCCTTTTGTGGTGAATTATTATTGGTTCTGATCAATTTCTTGGTGAGTAGTTTCCTTCAGCAAACACTAGATGGAAATAAGCATCAGTGTGTTAAATTTTCAGAAACACAGGGTTGAAATTGCCTATAAATGGATTACAAGCTACGTAAATTCATATTTGTACAATAGATAAATATTGACCAAAATGTTTTATAGACATAAAACCTTAATTACATTTTTAATAAATTCCCTTCCTTACCACCAGGGAGTCTAAAAAACATCTTGTCCAAATAAAAATTAACAGCTTGTGGAAACTTTATGGTTGTGATAAACGCGGGTAATATCCTAAATGACTTCCAGACAAGCAAAATGGAAAAATAAATAAATATTAGAGTCCCCTCCTGTTATCAAACTTAATTGTGCTTTTAATGGCTTCATTAATTATGTCATTAATTATGTTGGTGTAATCATTCAGACACACACAGTGTTTCATTATGGCTTTATTCCTGCTGGTGCATCATAGGCAAAGCCTACACAGTAAAGACAAAACAATGACGAAACACTTAACACAGAAAATTACAAACTGATTGGTTGTAATGCCCATTGTCAATGGAATCCTTAATTTGTCATGTTTATGCAGAAAACAAGAAAAAAAATACTTTTATTAATTCGTATTGAAGTGTTCATTGCATAGATAAACCCTGTCAACCCGTCTGTTTATGCTCAGCCCAATTATTTTATTCAGATTTTTCTTTGGACTGAACAAATCAGATTCATTTTTTCCATTACGCATGATTAAAACCCGAGAAATTTGAATTTATACTTTAAAACTAATCTTTTTTTATATTGTTATTGCTCTAAATGATATATTTTAATTTTTATTTGCTTTTTTTTTATATATATTACTCCGCGGCCAGTTTCCTCAGCCGCTGCACCACCTCCTCTGCGCTGACCCACGGCACCGTGACCGCCTTGAACTCCCCGGGCATGGCTTCGTGGGTCTCCGTGATGAGCCGGTGCATGGGGAAGTCCCTTCGTGGGAAGGCCACGTCCCGTGGTCCGAGGGAGAGGGCCGGGCAGAAGTCGTTGGCTCCGTCCCCCACGTAGAAGACCCTCTGGAACGGGCGGCCGCGCTCCTGCGTCCTGCGCGCCACGTAGTCCCTGACGACCACCTGCTTGCACATGTTGTCGGGACACCGCTGGCAGTCGTGGGAGTGGAAGGGCCGCATCACCAGCCGGCCGTCCTTGTTGAAGGTGGCTGGGTTGGTGAAGATCCGGTGGAAGAGCTGGCGCGCGCCGGCGCGCCGCAGCCAGGACTCGATGAAGAAGGTGTTGGCGTCGGACACGAGCACCACCTCGAAGTCCTGCGGGGGGCGGTTACAGAGGAACTGGAAGAGCGTGGGCATGCCGGGGGTGGCGGGGATCTTCTCCATCACGCCCCGTATGTCGCACTCGGTGACCCCCTGCTCCGCCAGGTAAGCCAGCACGCGCTGCATGTACTCGTTGTAGCGGCCGGGCTGGTAGGTGTCCTTCAGCCAGCTGGGCAGGTACTGCCCCGGGGCGGCCTGGACCACCATGTCATCGCTGGTTTCATCCACGATGGTCTCATCGAAGTCGAAGAAGATGAGGAAGCGTTTGTCGGGACTGATGCGCGCTGAGTGGGAGGCCATTATGTCTGCGCGCGTGGACCAAAGGGCTCCTCTGCGCCTGGAGGGTGAGGTGGGACAAAACGGCAGTTAGAGAGACTGAAACCCACATGTCTGACTATGTGCACCTGTTGCCAAACATCAGAACACTTCCCACAGCATCCCACACACGGAGAGGAGACCTAAAAAAAAGCCTTTTTACTCCCCAAACGTTTGGAAAAAAAAACGCATCCAGAGTGCGACCGGCTGCGAGAGTAAATGAGCCCACGGATGAGGGGCGTCACGCAGATCATGCAGCGTGGAAACGAGTAAAAACATTTTAGAAAGGTTGACCATCTTAAAGTTTGGTTTATGGAAAAGGAAGCGGTGCGTAAAAATTGAGCCCGGGTGCGCGTAAAACCGAAACGCATTGATCTGAAGAGGTCTGAAACGTCGATTTTATCCATCCTTACACGGTTACAGACTCAATTTAAACGAATTTATGATTAAATACGCGCCAGAAACTCCGTGGAGATGTTCTACAGCCACCCGGGGAGCCGGAATTCAATGCGTAAAGACGCAAAATCGATTATTCAAAGAAGCAAAAACAACATATTTAGAAAACAACTAGTCAACAGATTAATCTGTCTGCCATGAATTCATTTTTCTTTTTTAAATCAGCCTCTTAATCTAGATTTGCAGCCTAAAATAAACGTGAAATCCGAGCATGAATGGATCACCGGCTCTGGTTCCGCTCCCCGGTGTCGATCAGGTCCGGTCCAGTCTGAGAGAAGGAGGTAGAATTCCGCGGACCGGCCGGCGTTTGACGCACTTTTATGTGCGCCTCCAAACCGCCGTGAGCGTGCGCGCGCATCCAAGCCAACCCACTTAATAGCAGCCTGCCGGGGGCTGCGCGTTCACGACGCTTTTCAAGAGAATAATGACACTGTGGGAGGAAACTGAAGCGGAGAGAGAGAGTGCGCGCATGAAAAGCAAATATTCTGTTTCCTGATTATACCTCTTACTGCGCAGGTCAAGAAAGATGTTTCTGTTTTTGGTTCACTTGATGTGTACTTAAAGGAAAATTACAATCCTGAAAGTAAGAGACATGTTTAAACATATTTAAGAAAATATTCTGTTATTCAAAGAGTAACATAATTTTGAAAAAAGTAGGATTGCTTTACAGTTTGAGTATGGGATGCCTTAAAGCAGAGGTCCCCAAACTATGGCCCCCGGGCCGGATCCGGCCTTCCTCCACATCTGGCCCGGCCCCTCGAACTGTTTTGGCTAAATTAGACATGTTTCAAGTTGTTTTTTTTTTAGGGCAATTTGGCATTTAGCTAATATTTTAGCTTTATGCCAGCTGTTTTGGCTAAAGTAGACATGTTGCAGTTTTTAGACTAATTTGGCTTCTTGCTAACATTTTAGCTACATGCTAGCTGTTTTGGCTAATATATGTTTTTTTAGGATAATTTTGAGTTTATCTAATATTTTCGCTTTATGCTAGCTGTTTTCGGCTAAATTATTTACATTTTTTCAAATTTTTAGGCTAATTCGGCATTAAGCTAATATTTTAGCTTTATGCTAGCTGTTTTGGCTAAATTTGACACGTTTCCAGTTTTTAGACTAATTTGGCTTTTTGCTAATATTTCAGCTACATGCTAGCTGTTTAGGCTAATATATGTCTTTTAGGACAATTTTGAGTTTATCTAATATTTTCGATTTATGCTAGCTGTTTTCCGCTAAATTATTTACATTTTTTCAATTTTTTAGGCTAATTCGGCATTTAGCTAATATTTTAGCTTTATGCTAGCTGTTTTGGCTAAATTAGACACATTTCCAGTTTTTAGACTAATTTGGCTTTTTGCTAATATTTCAGCTACATGCTAACTGTTTAGGCTAATATATGTCTTTTAGGACAATTTTGAGTTTATCTAATATTTTCGCTTTATGCTAGCTGTTTCCGGCTAAATTGTTTACATTTTTTTCAATTCTTAAGGCTAATTCGGCATTTAGCTAATATTTTAGCTTTATGCTAGCTGTTTTGGCTAAATTAGACACGTTTCCAGTTTTTAGACTAATTTGGCTTTTTGCTAATATTTCAGCTACATGCTAGCCGTTTAGGCTAATATATGTCTTTTAGGCTAATTGGGAGTTTAGCGATTATTTCAGCTTTATGCTAGCTGTTTTTGGCTAAATTATTTACATTTTTTCGATTTTTTAGGCTAATTTGGCATTTATCTAATATTTTTAGTTTTATGCTAGCTGTTTTGGCTAAATTAGACATCTTCCAGTTTTTTCTGCTAATTTGACATTTAGCTAACGTTTCAGCTACATGCTAGCTGTTTAGGCTAATATAGGCTTTTTTTTTAGTTTTTTAGGCTAACTGGGAGTTTAGCTAATATTTTAGCTTTATGCTAGCTGTTTGGGCGTTTTTAATTTTTTTTTTCTGCACTTCGTTAATATTTTAGCTAGCCATCACCAGCTATCAGCTCCAGTGTTTTTAACTCAACTTAAGCATCTTCAGCTATTAATCTATCGCAGGTAATGCTAAATATCTAGTTTTTAGAATTATTTTTTCTTGGAAGATTACAGAGATTAATTATTTAAAATTTGGCTATGTGTGGCTTTCTGGAAAACCATAAATCTTTGTGTTTAGGCTGGGATTGTTACACTTCGCCTGTTAGCCTGTAACCGACCCCGGCCCCACATCAGAGAAGAAAACAGTTTTGTGGACCTCACTAGAAAAAAAATGGGGACCCCTGCCTTAAACTGATGCATCCACAGAAAGGTGCATCTTCACTAATGAAGTGCAGCAGCTTCTGACTGAAAACATGATGCGAGGCCCTCCTCTCTTTATCTGCCCGCTGACAGACAAAGCCTCCTCCCTCCTCTACGCCGCACGGCTTAATGACTAACAGCTGGGGAAGCAGACTATTTTCAAACTCAAATGGGAATGGAGATGTTCAGACGGTGTGTTATTATCTCCCCCGGCTCGTGAAGTGAGCCTTGGTACCTGACCACCCACTCGCCAGGCCTGACTCACATTCTGCTGTGTTACCCAGCAGCATTCCTCTACCTTACGGGATTATTGCAGAAGGAGGTGGGCTGAGGAGTTCCACATGACAACAGGAGAAAATACATTTTAACTTCAGGAAACTTCATGGTTTGGAAAAAAAAAGGGACATATTTACTTGTTAACGATCAGATTGCAGCAAACGCTGAAGTAAATTGTGCACAAATGTTGCACCAATCTTCCAAAATGCAACCCACAATCAACCCCTTGCAGCGCTCAACCCCCGATCTTCGTCTTTAAATAAATAAAAACACTCCAAGATGCAATCATCATGGCTACTTTTCGTTTACTTCTCAAAGTTAGCAGTCAGTTAAATGTACATTATCAAAAAAAGGCCCAACTTTTTCACTTCTCTCCTCAGTTTTCAAAGAACATACAAAAAAAAATAATAGACAAACCAGGACATTATAATGCTGCACATTTTTTTTGTACCAGATACAATAATAAAATACACAATGCTACATTAAGTGGTTAAAAATACAAAGGGGAAAGTATAATGATTTTTTAAAACCTCTTTAAAGAATATACAATGTTATTTTTTTTACTTAACTACTTAAGGATTTTAGTAGAAAGTGCATTCTATATCACAAAGAAAGGAGGAGGAGAATCATTCTGCGAACAAACGGGACACGATGGAAAAAAATACCCCAACAAACGGAAAAAAAAGAATTCTTTAAGACATTGCAAGGAGGGGCTAGTGTCAAGAAGCCAAAGCAGGAGGAGGAGCATCGTTTTCATTTGAATTTAAGGATTATTTATGAAATATATAAGAAAAAAACTAAAAGAAAATGTCCTTCATTTGCTGTGGTCTCTTTCACACTACCCACCTCCACCTGTGATTCTCCTTCCGTCCTCGCCTAAAAACATCCACTCAAAAGTAAGCGCCTCCACCCTTCCCCATGCGGCCACTCTGCTCCACAATGCATGGTTAACCCCCCCTTTCCCTGCGCCCCACCCACGCAGCAGTAAAGTGCAGAGAATACACACAAATGAAAAAGGCTTTAAAAAAAAATAAAAGTAAAGATCCATACTGCAAAATGCTGAATCACAGCAGAGAACCAGAGAGGACTGGAACCAGCGAGTATTGCAGCAGCATTAAGACCCACAGAATTGGCAGGATAATCGCAGCTCTCCAATCGGAAACTAGTGAGGCCGATTTACCGTTACGTCCGTCCCCGATGATGGGGCGCTCTGGAAAAGCAGCTTTTGGTAGAAAGAGCAAATAACACACATTTCCTTAAAACTCCTCCAGTCTGAGCGAATCATTCACACCAAATGGAAGCCACCATTCACACCACTGCTTTGATCACATGTGACCCCTCTTCCTTTCCTGACCGTTCCTATCAGGCGCTAACAAACTGAGCCACTCAATAGCTTCAAACTGAGTGAATAATCAGAGAACACGTTCCCGCTTAGGCAACATTCAAGAGCTTTAGACACGTGCTCCTCTGTAGGATCAAAGAGGGTCAAAAACTCCTCAAACCGTGGAATATAGGCTGAAAGGAAAATGCACCATTTCCCAGTAAGAGCTTTTAATGACAAAAGGTCCCAGTTGGGTCGACTGTGTGTGTGTGGGATGACCTTTGACATGGAAACCCGTATTATTTGAACAGCAGCGAAGGGAGGTTGGGGTAAATCCTGACGGGGCCACGTGTCCGGCCCCTCACAGTGGCAGTATCTCATCCGTAACTGTACAACTAACAGTACTGAAAGCTTGAGGTGGCACTGATCCCGGCGGGGGGGCGTCAGCGGCTCGGCGGTCTGGGTTTTGCTTGTGTGCTTAAAGTTGCGTTTGCTTGGGGCGCTCGACTGCAGCAGGGAAAGCCGGAACGGATCCTGCGCAACGGATCCCGCGCAACCAGAGTTCCGTACTTTTTAAAAAGTCAAAAGGTGAAAGCAAAAATGAAGAAATATATTATCTACTGGAATGGAAAGCACCACTTTAACCACATGAACCTCAAACTCAGTCTCGGTTCAAATAAAAAACAGATCGTTTGACATTATTTTCGCGTCCACCCCTCCAGCCTATGGCACTGCATCTTGCACTACTGCTGTCGCTCCTCTGAAGGAAAGCCTCGGCGTTCAGGTAGAACCTGGTACAAACATTCATGACACTTCTCTGTGGGCCCAGAGGTTTTGGTAGAACTGACAGACGGGTGGAAATATTGCTATGGGAAGGACCTGCACAGAAAGTTCTGACTAACTTTGAATCAACAAGAGCTAAACAATTCCGTATGTCGTCTTCTATCAGCAGCTTTTGATAAATCCGTCCGGACAGATGAAGATGACGGTTTTGGGTTTAATGTTGAGGTTTTACGTGAACATCTGCACCAGGGGGAGGATTAGTTTGAATTAACATTCACAGATTTGTTTTATCTATTAGACAGAAGAAAGGCATGTCGACGATAAAAAGCCTCCTCAGACTGAATAGATGCGTCACTACTTTAGTAATGAGTTCTTTCTAGTTAAGCAGCGCAGTGAGCGGCAGCTTCAACACTACAGTGTTAGAGTACTGGACTCTGTCTGCATCCAGATCCTTCTCCACGTGTTGCAGACACACAAGGGCTAAGCGACGATGAGGAACAAGGCGAAGTGAGCAGCTTAGTGGTGCTGTGGCGCTCCGGGGCCCTTGTCGTGCGGGGTCATGTGATGCAGGTAGCTGCTGTCCTCGTGCCCACAGTGATTCAGCGGCTCGCTCTTAAACAGAGCTGGGGGCGGGGGCAGGTGGGAGACAGGGGGCACGGCCAGGTGATGGTGGGATGGCGTGCTCGCCAGGTGCTGCTGGGTCGTTGCCAGATGGGAATGATGGAGGGAGGGGGCCGAGTGAAGCTGCACGTGGGAAAAGGTGTGTCCGATGGCGCTCGGCGGGGAAATGGATCCTCCCGACGGGCTGAGACCCAACGCCAGAGATGCAGAGGTGGTGGGCGGGGTGACGGCGGAGGGCCCGGGGCCGGAGGCGGAGGAGGAAGAGGAGGAGAAGGCATTTGTAAAGATGCGGACAGGCACGGGAGGTCCACTAGTCTGCAGAACCACGGGGCTGGTGACCCGGAAACACTTCTCTTTGTGGGCTTTGAGCATGTTGGAGAAGCGGAAACGCTGGCCGCACACGTCGCACGGGTACGGCTTCTCGCCCGTGTGTGTGCGGCGATGGCGCTTCATGTTGGGCCGGCTGGTGAAGCTCTTCCCACAGATCTCACAAATGAACGGCTTCTCTCCTGCACAGACAGAACAGAAAATATTAGTGCGAAACTCTTATTCTGCATTACAGGGTGCACCAGATCACAAGTGAGGAATGCAGAATAAATTGTACATTTATCATCTCATTTTCAGTAAATTTCAATAAATGGTTACTTTAAATGTTCATTAACAAGTTAAAACAATCTCACTTCAGCTTCAACAAATCAGAGTCCTTTACACCAGGGAACCCCAAACGTTTTCTAGTGAGGTCCACAAAACTGTTTTCTTCTCTGATGGGGGGCCGAGGTCAGTTTGTAGGCTAACAGAAAAAGTGTAACAATCACAGCCTGAATGTAAAGATTTATGGTTTTCCAGAAAGCCACACATAGCCAAATTTTAAATAATTAATTTCTACAATCTTCCAAGAAAAAATAATTCTAAAACATTTTAAAAACTAGATATTTAGCATTAACTGCAATAGATTAATAGCGGAAGATGCTTAAATTCATAGGTAAAAACACTGGAGCTGATAGGTGAAAACGCTGAGGCTGATAGCTAAAATATTAGCGAAGTGCCAAATTAGCAGAAAAAAAAATCAAAAAAATCTAAATTATCCAAAACAGCTAGCATAAAGCTAAAATGTTAGCTAAACTCATAATTAGCCTAAAAAACAAAAAAAGCCTATGATAGCCTAAACAGCTTGCATGTAGCAGAAATATCAGCTAAACTCCAAATTAGCCTAAAAAAACTGTATTAGCCTCAACAGCTAGCATGTAGCTAAAATATTAGCTAAACTCCAAATTAGCCTAAAAAACATATATTAGCCTAAACAGCTAGCATGTAGCAGAAATATTAGCTAAACTCCAAATTAGCCTAAAAAAACTGTATTAGCCTCAACAGCTAGCATGTAGCGGAAATATTAGCTAAACCCCAAATTAGCCTAAAAAACTGAAAAAAAATGTCTAATTTAGCCAAAACAGCCAGCATAAAGCTAAAATATTAGCTAAACTACAAATTAGCCTAAAAAAACTGTATTAGCCTAAACAGTTAGCATGTAGCTAAAATATTAGCTAAACTCCAAATTGGCCTAAAAAACTAGAAAAAAGCCTATATTAGCCTAAACAGCTAGGATGTAGCTGAAATATTAGCTAAATGCCAAGTAAGTCCAAAAAACTGGAAAAATGTCTAATTTAGCCAAAACAGCTAGCATAAAGCTAAAATATTACCCAAACTCCAAATTAGCTTAAAAAAAATAAAAAAAGCCTATATTAGCATAAACAGCTAGCATAAAGCTATATTAGCTAAATGCCAAATTAGCCTGACAAACTGAAAAAAAAGCCTATATTGGTCTAAACAGCTAGGATGAAGCTGAAATATTAGCTAAATGCCAAGTAAGTCCAAAAACTGGAAAAAGTCTAATTTAGCCTAAACAGCTAGCATGTAGCTAAAATATTAGCTAAACTCCAAATTAGCCTAAAAAACATATATTAGCCTAAACAGCTAGCATGTAGCAGAAATATTAGCTAAACTCCAAATTAGCCTAAAAAAACTGTATTAGCCTCAACAGCTAGCATGTAGCGGAAATATTAGCTAAACCCCAAATTAGCCTAAAAAACTGAAAAAAAATGTCTAATTTAGCCAAAACAGCCAGCATAAAGCTAAAATATTAGCTAAACTACAAATTAGCCTAAAAAAACTGTATTAGCCTAAACAGCTAGCATGTAGCTAAAATATTAGCTAAACTCCAAATTAGCCTAAAAAAACTATATTAGCCTAAACAGCTAGCATGTAGCGGAAATATTAGCTAAACTACAAATTAGCCTAAAAAAACTGAATTAGCCTAAACAGTTAGCATGTAGCTAAAATATTAGCTAAACTCCAAATTGGCCTAAAAAACTAGAAAAAAGCCTATATTAGCCTAAACAGCTAGGATGTAGCTGAAATATTAGCTAAATGCCAAGTAAGTCCAAAAAACTGGAAAAATGTCTAATTTAGCCAAAACAGCTAGCATAAAGCTAAAATATTACCCAAACTCCAAATTAGCTTAAAAAAAATAAAAAAAGCCTATATTAGCATAAACAGCTAGCATAAAGCTATATTAGCTAAATGCCAAATTAGCCTGACAAACTGAAAAAAAAGCCTATATTGGTCTAAACAGCTAGGATGAAGCTGAAATATTAGCTAAATGCCAAGTAAGTCCAAAAACTGGAAAAAGTCTAATTTAGCCTAAACAGCTAGCATGTAGCTAAAATGTTAGCTAAACTCCAAATTAGCCTAAAAAACATATATTAGCCTAAACAGCTAGCATGTAGCAGAAATATTAGCTAAACTCCAAATTAGCCTAAAAAAACTGTATTAGCCTCAACAGCTAGCATGTAGCGGAAATATTAGCTAAACCCCAAATTAGCCTAAAAAACTGAAAAAAAATGTCTAATTTAGCCAAAACAGCCAGCATAAAGCTAAAATATTAGCTAAACTACAAATTAGCCTAAAAAAACTGTATTAGCCTAAACAGTTAGCATGTAGCTAAAATATTAGCTAAACTCCAAATTGGCCTAAAAAACTAGAAAAATGTTTCATTTAACCAAAACAGTTTGGGGGGCCGGGAAAGATGTGGAGGAGGGCCGGATCCGGCCCGGGGGCCGTAGTTTGGGGAACCCTGGCCTAAATAACTCATTGCCCCTGCACTAAACGCTAGCCATGTTTGAAGTGTTCAGAATCCATGCAACTCCTAACCTCGTTTGCAACACATAAAAAAAAAAAACAGACGTAACTGTTATGACACTAAGTCCCTATCGTTTAAGTACAGCGCTCCCTCGTTTAGGAGTTAAGTTCAAAATGTAACCTGCGATAGGTGAAATCAAAACCCCTAACTACACAATTTATACGCTTTTCTCACACAGACACAAACATTTTCACAATTTTCAAAGTTTAAACCTTCATAGAAAAGTAAGTCCAGTTTCATAGTATAAAAAAAGAACGCATCCTTTACAGAAGACACAACACAGAGAATGACTGACAAGGTCAACAGCCAATCAGAACACAGTGGCCTGTTTCAAAGAAACAAAATAGTACTGTTAAAAATCTACAAGATGTTTGTAAATTCACAATAACACCTAACCATGTTTGCTGCAGAATGAATTCATATAAAGGGACTCAAAGTTTAAAAAATGAAGGATTTCAGGTGCTGAAAATACAGTAATTTTTAAAAAGACAATAGAAATAAACAGCCAGAGAGAAAATAACATGATTTCATCGCCTTTTCTGTACATCGACAAACTTTAAATAATCAGCTTTTCAGAAATATTCCCTTTACAGCTCCGTTGTAAAAATGCAAATACGCTGCCATCTTGAATTAAAGGTCTTTACTGTCAACCCACTCAGCCCGCAGGAAGCCATTACAATTCACACTTTGAGCAGAGAAGATGTGAAAGTGAACAACAGCAGCTCGGTTGGAATGCCGCTCTCATTAACCTCCCTCTATGGAGCCACTGAATGTGCCTGTTACCACCCACACAGCCATCTATTAACAGGCTGCTGAAGGGCTCTTATTCTGGCATGTTATGTGTGAAGCTCCTCCACAACAAGAGAATTTAAAAAGGTGACAGCGAATGCGCCGGAGTCTGGAACTGTTGCGTTCACTCATGGGAATCCAGACTCCGGCTGTACGACATTTCTGCCGTCTATTACAGAGCACGGCTGGGTGTGTCTCCTCCTGGATGAGGCTAAATTTGTCAGTAAATGTAAGAAGACTAGAGGGTAGCGTAATTACACATCGCAAATATAACTGAGGGGGCCAAGTGAGTGTGGTGTGTCCGCCCACGACATCACTGCTCAGTTTGTTCTTGGAAATAGCAGAGCAGTGTGGACAGAAAGCCAGAAGGACCAAAAAAAAGAAAAAAAAAAACGACATGTGACTGGGTAGTCATTAAAAGCTGAAATATATGCAAAGCTCTTCTTTGATGTAAAACATCTCTCTCATTGCAAAAAAAAAGAGAGAAAAAGAGTCTGTCTTTTTATAGGACGCGCCTGACTGGCTGTGAGAGTTTAGAGAAGCTTGAAACCGTTTTCAAAGCCTTAAATTATTCGTCTTATTGTCTTTTCAAAAGGATAAAAATTCACAACTTATTTTATTTATCTTCAGAAAAGAGTCATAAATGACTAGAATAACTAATGCTGTCATGTGATTCATTAATTAATCAATCTATTTTTAACCAAACCTAATTACCGCTGTGAAAAAGCCTCATTTTGAGGTATTTTCATTTAAATTTGTGACATTGTGGCACAGTAAAAGATCAAAATACAACTAAAAAAAAAAACTTGGGAAGTTTTATTAGTTTTATTATTTTAAAAACTTCCAACCTTTAATTTTACACCAACAAAGAGGATTTTTTTAATCAATTACACACAATTAGGGGAAAAAAAGAACAAAAGCTGTAAGTTAACACAAAAAAACAAAACAAAAAAACAGTTGGATCATCTTTCTGAGTAATCCAAAAAATATTGACCACAAACTACTTATTAATACCAGAATATATATGTTCAAATACATTATTATAAAATGCCCTGGGGGAATACTCGATTCTGATTGGCTGCTGGGTGTGGATTTAAAAAGTTACATGTTCTGTCTGGTTTCTTTAAAACAACACCCGCACCGAGAGTGATGTAAGATACGTTTTTAGCAGAGTTTAAATAAAATGTTAATGTGAGTAAACAGTTAGACCTTAGTTAGAAATTAAAAGGTCTTAAATCGTGCAAAATCCACTTTTTTTTAGCTTTTAAATGTATTATAATGTTGATTCCTCTTAAAAAAACCTCCCAAAAGTGGTATTTTGATTCATTCACACATCAGTGATCCTTCCTAAAACCCTGCTCTCTGAGCACCAGCCCCTTCCAACACATAAAAACAAGCGGGTCCTCACAATATGACGTAGAGAAGTGAGAACAGCCCCTTTCGGGAAGAGTCTGAGGTGCAAGCTCCGCCCCCAGGCTAACAAATGCACACCTTCTCTGTGGACTGAGCTAGCGATGAGAAGCAAAACACTTTCATCCTATATCTTCAATACGCACATCCATCTTTGCAAAAGTGCAGATGTTATTTGTTTTGGTGGGCGAAAACACGTTGCAGAGCCTGCCTCTAAGATGACATCATGAAATGGGCGGCACCCACAAGGAGCGAAAGGCGGAGCCTCAGAGATCAACTCAAAAAGAGTTCACATAAATAACTAATACTTTATAAATAGTTAATTATTTTATTATATATATGGAAAGTCTGACAAAAAAAAAGAAAAAAAAAACGCTAATTTGTAATTAATTAATTGCGATTAACACAATAATTCGGCACCCAAAAGAATAACAATTTCAAAAATGTCACTTTATCAGGCTGCAAATCTTTGGTATGAAGCAACGCCGAATCCCATCAGTTCTGCAGAAACGCATCAGCTGTACTTTGGGTCCAACTGTGTCGCGGCTTTATTTACCAAAGATTACGTATTGATTGAAGCTGGAAGCCAAACTCTGCTCTCACCTGTGTGTGTTTTCATGTGCTCGTCGAAATACTGCTTCATGTTGAAGTCCTTCCCACACCACTGGCACATGAACTGCTTGTGTCCGATGTGGATGCTCATGTGGGAGCGCAGCTGGTACTTGTACTGGAAGCGCTCATCACAGTTCTGCCGCAGGGGAACGCAAAGATGGAAAGTTGTTACAAACACAGATGCACAATCATATAAAAAACAACTTCAAAATACATTTGAATATTTTGGATATTAGAAATAAAACTTTCCAGCATTGTTTAAAGTATTCTATATATAACAGCTTATCAAGGGACTATTGAACAACCCTGATAATGCCTCTGGCCTACTTAAACACTGAATGTTTGAACTGCAAAGCTTTCTCAGTCTGTTTTTTTTTTTTTTTTCCTGAGGTGAGGTATTTATAACTCGGTGGCACCACCTGATTAAACACTAAAAAAAAAGCTCACAAGCACGTCAAGGTAAGTCCACACAGATTAATGGGCTATATGCTAAGAGACCCCTTAAAAAGCCCATCCTGACATTACAGAGTGTGGATAACTTCAAACATTTAATTAGAGGAACTCCACCCATTCAAATGTTCTCTCCACTACATCAAACATGCCTGTGGAAAGAGCAAAACACCCCTTCATCAACACTCCTGCTTCATCCGGTCAGAGATGGTTAACATAGTTAGAAAGCGCAAACATATTTATGAAGGAATAAAAGGACTTTTCTTGTTCTGGTGAAGTGAGATTTAATCCTGTAAGGAAGTAAGAGCTAAGCTCAACAATCACTGGAAAAGTACAAATCGGATCGCACTGGGAGGAAATGCTTGATTTTATGTTTTCTATTCTTAAATGTTAATACATTTACGATGTAACAAAAGAGAGAAAGTAACAAATTTTATTTATTTTGATACATAAAAGAAGCTTCTACTTTTCTGTTTAGGTTTTATCTTAATCTTAAAAGTATTTCTTTGCATTTTAAAATCTTGCTTTTAACATGTTCTTGTGGTGTTCGCCATTTTTGTTGCACCACTAATGTTAGGTTGGGGGTGTAAAAGCTAGCAGAAGAGCATGTAAACAGAGAGCTCTCAGTATGATCTGCTGCTACACTGCAAAAATTATGTCCTAAACTAATTTAGCCTAAACAGCTAGCATGTAGCTGAACTATTAGCTAAATGCCAAATTAGCCTGACAAACTGAAAAAAGACTATATTAGCCTTAACAGCTAGCATGTAGCTGAAATATTAGCTAAATGCCAAATTAGTCTAAAAAACTGGAAAAATGTCTAAATTAGCCAAAACAGCTAGCATAAAGCTAAAATATTACCTAAACTCCAAATTAGCTTAAAAAACAAACAAAAAAGCCTATATTAGCCTAAACAGCTAGCATGTAGCTGAAATATTAGCTAAATGCCAAATTAGCCTAAAAAACTGGGAAAATGTCTAATTTAGCCTAAACAGTGGGGGCCGGGCCAAATGTGGAGGAGGGCCGGATCCGGCCCGCGGGCCGTAGTTTGGGACCCCTGGCTTAAAGTGAACCACAGTTGACCACAATTTTCAGACTGAATAAACCCAACCAGACCCTGGTCCACAACCAGGAACCGCTCTTGGACTCATCTTTTGAGGTCGTCTCGGTTGTTTCCAATCAGCTTTGATTCCCTTTGAGATTTCTCAGTCTGAATACAATCTGTGCTCGAAGTGGAACGACTGGACCAAAACAGCCGGTCGTCACATAACGTAATCAGATTATAAATGAAGGAACCGATGAGCCGCAGACGAACGTAAAGCAACGATTGTTGTTTTCAGGGCGCTGCTGTGAGAAACATCTACTCTACTGCTGGTTCAGATCTTGCCCTGGAAAATGTATAGTTTTAAAGACATTCTTTTGGATTTTAAAAGGTTTCAAGGACCTTAAATCTGTTTCTTTCATGTGGAAAGCATCTGGAGTGTCTGCTGGTTTAGAACATCTGTAGCCCACCCACCCACAAACACAGAGAAACCGTGATGGGAGCGCCTCGCCTCACCTCACAGCGGAAGGGTTTCTCCCCCGAGTGCTGCAGAGAATGAACTTTTAAAGACATGCTGCGCTTAAATGACTTCCCGCACGTCTCACAGGTGAATGGCATGTCTTTTGTGTGAGCTGCAGATGGAGGAAGAGACTGATCAAAGAGAAGCAGATACCTGGCAGAAAAACAATCTGGGGTTTTAAATGAAAACAAGGTAATGTAGGAGCTGATGGACAGAACATCCAGAGAAAAATCAATGAAAGCACCTTTGAATTTATGTGTAAAGTCAAACTATGAGGCATGTATTTGTGAATATTGTATTGTTAGGATTTAAAAACTCTGGTGGCTTATTCCTCCTGGATTAAGGTCATGAAGGAATGCCAAAAAATAGAGACTCAACTTACCAACCATGTGCTTACGGACATGAGCCATTGTGTAAAACTTCTTCTCACAGATTTCACATGAGAACTTCTTCTCTGCATAACCATGCACGATTTTTATGTGCTCGTGCAGCGACCACAGCTTTTTGAAGGACTTGTTGCAGGAAACACACTGGAAAACAGCAAAAGACAGTAGAAACAATCATGAGTTATTAAACTCTGGCGCCCTCTCCTGGCAGTAAAAAGAATCACCAAGAAGTGGGATTTTTGAACTGAATGAAAATTAGAGCAAATAAAAATGAAAAACATGTTTGAATGGATTCATTGAAACTTTGAGCCTGTTGGAAAACATTTAAGACGTTTTAAAAGGTCTAAAATCTGGCTGAAAAGATGTTTCATGTCACACATCAAAACCATCCGTCCATCACTAGAACCCTGTCGGGGTGAAAGGGTTTCTGGACCTGTGGAAGGCAGGGTCACCCTGAACAGGTCACAGACTCACATTCACACCTCAGGACCGTTTAGAGCACACATGTCAAAGTCAAGGCCCGGGGGCCGGATCCGGCCCTCCAGAACATTTTATTTTATGTTTTAATGGCCCGATGTTATCCTGCGCTTATTTCTCACTTCTATAATTTTGACTAAAGATTTTTCTTATGGAGAGTAAAACAGAGATTTAAGTTGATTTATTCTGGAATAATATTCCTGCCTTTTTATTATACATAATTATATTAAAAAGTTATGGTTTAAAAGTTTTAAAAATGAGCATTATGGTAGCTGTTTTGGATAATTTTTGGAATTTACTAAGATTTTTTAGGCTATTTTGGAGTCTAGCTGATATTTAAGCTACATGCTAGCAGTTTTAGCTAACCAAGTTTTTTTTGTTGATGTTTTTTAGGCTAATTTGGCATGTAGGTAATATTTTAGCTTCTGCTTCAGAATTTCAGCTATCAATTTCAGCATCTTCAGTGGCCAAATTCAGCTTACAGTATTCACACAAGCATTATCACATATAATGCTAAATATCTACTTCATAATTCTGTTAAAAAGTTATGGTTTTAGAGCTTTAAAAATGAAGTTTTAGAGTGTTCAATAAATGTCTATCCTCTGAGGTCTGTTTTTGGACTGTAGGATAAATCTGGACTTCCTGGAGGATACAGGAGGAGAACATGCAAGCATTAAAGCAATTTCAAAACTCTACTTTGAACACACTTCATGTTGGTACTAGACTTATTTACTTGAGGGTGAAACGAGAGATCTTTGCATTACCTGGATGTTCTTCTCACAGTCCGTCTGCTGGTGAAGTGCCAGCTCGCTCTCCAGGACGAACTTCTTGCCGCACTTGTCACAGATCTGCATGCGCCTGTGGGTGACGTTCATGTGCTTCTCCAGGTACCAGCGCGTGTTGAAGACTCTCGGACACTTCTCACAGGCCAGCATCTCTTTCTCCTCCATTTCCGTCTTCCCTCCCGCCGCTGCGGAGCCAGCAGGAGAGGGCGCTGCCCTGGTTGACCTTCGCTTGCTCTTTGGAGTTTCGATGTGCTTCCGTCGCCCCCTGGTGGTCATTCCGGCACCGGTTGCACTCAGAGACGTTCGGAGGCTTTTCCTCCGCGGCTGGTTGGTGGCGGACAAGCCGCCAGCACTTCGGCGGGTTCTTTTGGACCGTATTATTTCGCTTCCGAGCTCTTCCTCGTCATCGTCGTCGTCTTCTTGTTCGATAGGACTGTCCTCATCGTCCTCGTCATCTTCTTCTTCCCCGTCATCCTCTTCGTCAGTTCCAGCTCTCTCCGAGTCGTCTGCTGAGGTTCCAGTTTTGTTGTCTCCTTTGGAAACGTGGAGCGTCTGGTTGTTCAGGTTCACCTCCACAATGATCTGCTCACGCTTGTAGCCCTCCTCCTCTCCATCGTCTTCGTCCTCATTGTCGGTGTCATCAGAGGACGTTTCGTTGCCCGTACGCGACCCCTGTGTTCCCGCCTCTTGTCCCTCTCTGAAGTACTGCTGTGGGGGGGTGTGTTGAGAGGACAGCTGGCCCAGACCGTGATCTCCCCGGGCCGCCATTTTGGTGTCCACTAACACAGAGTATGGTTTACCACCAACCTCCCTTTTGTACACCTTCTCCGTCAGCTCCAGGTCTTGGCTGGAGGGATGAAAATAAGTCTGGGACACCGGAGCCCTGTGCCCCCCCTCCTCCTGTGACATCCCGCCAAGGCTGGGAACAGAAACCTCCTCCTTTAGGCTCTGGCAGGATTTCATGGAGACCTAAAGAAGTGGATGGGAGCACAAAAAATAAATAAATAATGCCAAACGGGACTAGCTTTGTCTGCAAGGAGGGGAAGGGGATGCAGAGCCAACCCCCCACCCCCGTACTGTCGAGACAGGAAGGAGGGGATGAGGCAAGTGACAGTCAACCGGATTCAAAAAGAGCATCCATGATGTCCAAGGCAGGAAAAACAGTCGGACAGACATAAAAAATGTCCCAAATCTTGCTCCATGTGTTTAGAATTCTCCTTTTATAAATCCGGGTTTAGTCCTTTGAGGGCTCCAGCTGGGTGCAACCTTAACTTCTTCACACTATGAAGTGACCAAAGGAGAGCTGATGGACGCTGCTGAAAGGACCCCGGTCTTTCCTGAACAGCCATTTACTGTGAATTACCTGTAAAAACATGACAGAAAAAAACAGGAAGGATTAAAGATGAGATTTTAGAAGATTCTCTTCCGCTTCTTTTGATTCAGTTGCGATTCTGTGACCTGAAACCGTAGCCGTACAGTCGGGTTTCACGCTGTGACTGCTGCAGCCACCCACAAACCTTTCTGTTCTGCCTGTGGGAGTTGTAACAGCTTTCAGAAATGAAAACGTGAGTAAATACAATTTCAGCAACTGTGCTTTCTAAATATCTCTAAACCACAAAAGAGAACCACTTCACTACCAAAGTCAACACTTTAATTTCAACCACAATTTAAGCTAATAAAAATCACAAACAGAAATTCAACCATTGAGACAAAAGGAGAACTAAATACAATCCTTTCACTGCATTTAAATCAGAAACTGAATCCTCTTGTTTGTAAAAACTTACCTCAATTGAAAAAAATGCTTTAAGTCTCTCAAACTCATCAATATGGACGATAGAAAATATTCAAAAAGCTTTCAAAAAACCGGAGAGGCTCTGATCAAGCAGACGTCTGCTGAAGACGACATAAATGCATACATTTCCCATTGACTGTTAGAGAGCGTAGTGTAACCACAACGCTGGAGCTTGTATTGCAAATACAACCACAGGAAACTGTAGGTCTACCTGACAGTGGAGCGTATGTGCTACTTATTCTGCATCATTATAATTCGATATGACAAAATAGAAAAAATAACAATGCAAAATAGGAATATTTAACTGCTTTATCATCTGTACTATCATGGCTTTTGTCTGCATTTATCCTTCAAGGTGTCAACTTGACCTCCGACAGCCCGCTCAACGCTCGCCGTGTGCAGGAGGGCGGTTGCTTTGCTAGAAAACCTCTCTAAGCAGAAAACAAAGGGCGCATTTCCTTTCTTGGAAACAGCAAACATCCTCTCTTATACATCTAACTACTTCTTATGCTTCAATGTTAAATAACCGTCGGGGTTGGAGGCAAAAATAAAAAAAAGCAAACCTACGGCAACAACATTCTCTAAAACAGATAATATCTACTTTGCATGTTTGTTTGGGGGACAAAAGATTGCAAAAGTGTTCAAGAAAATGTTGAAAAATGAATTATTTTATTCGACATGACAGTCAGGATACAAGAATGAAATCTAAAACTTTTTAAAGTTTTAGGTTACTTTTAAACTTCCCTAAGCTGTAGTGTAGTGGGTTAGTAAACAGAAGGTCAAGGGTTCAATCTTCAGTATAGACTAAGAGAACAAATTAGGATAAAATGCACTTTGTAGGGGTAACGGCAACAAAAAAAGAAGTCGCTATAACAATTTCCTCTATTTGATCCTTTCTTCTCTTTATATTTTAAATATGGTGTATAAGATTGAACAAAAGCGCTCCCATCTAGACTTGGATCCTCTCTAAGAACTGAAAAACACCGATGGGAGCATTAGAACCACAGGGGGAGGGAGAGCTCGCCTCTGACGGACCAACTTAACTCACGTGGTTGTCCTAGACACAAAGCCTAGCAGATTATCCTGTGTATAGATGACAGAGCAATGTAAACTGCACCAGAAAATAAGAGACTGCGTTAACAAGCAATCGCCTGTTTACACTTCCTTTCAAGCCCAGACATCTCAGAATAATATTTAAATATTTAAACCGCTCCTCACAACCAGCCTGCTGTCAAAAACCGTAATGAATATAAAAAAAAAAAAAAGCAGAGTAAGACTAGCTCCACTTGAATAACCGTTATCACCACCAGTGATGAGTCATTTTTGGGTTTCACTCGATGTGAAAAAGCTGCACTCCCTTTGATGTGGGAATGTCGTAAAAGCAGAGAGCGCTCAATATCAATGACGGTTAGCGTACTTGTTAGAATTCGAGGTCAGAGCTCCCGAAAGCAGCGACAGCCAGAAAACCCTTAATTTTAAACTGCTTTAAGGCTTAAAGTTGCATCCTGGCACACAAAGAAAATGACAGTCTCTGACAGGCCGTTTGACTAATCCACTCAACACTGACAGGAGAAATAAAACCTGTTGAGAAAACACTTTTTTTCCCAGCAAAACTTTCAGAAATGTGCTGAGAAAACAAAACTTAATTCATGTAAAAATAAGTCACAAAGCTAGATTTATACAGGAAGGATTTTTGAGTAGCTTAGATGTGTATTGTAGACGTGTTATATAGACTAATTAACCCAAAAATCAATATTTTAGTGTCAACGTTTTGGCTATCATAACAGCAATGCAATTGAGATCTTTCTAGATCCACTCTGATCCTCTTTGAGCTATTTTCTAAGCGTTTTAAGAAGTCTTTTAACTATGATTTTGCTGTTTTAAGCTAAAATAATAAAGTAACTATCAGAACATAATTTTTAAATACATGCGGCTATGGCTGGACTTGTTTCTTGGCTGCACAGAACTGAAGGAAGGAATAGCGCTGGGATTATGGTTACGGCTGGGGTTGAATACACCTAACGGTTTCTGAGTGCGGCCCTGCGACAGACTGGCGACCTGTCCAGGGTGTACCCCGCCTTCGCCCATCAGCAGCCGGGATAGGCTCCGGCACCCCCGCGACCCCGAAAGGGACAAAGCGGCCAAGAAGATGGATGGATGGGTTTCTGAGTGCGGCTGTGTCTGCTGCTCACCACTCCCCCAGGGGGTGAGTAAACTGTGGAGAACACATTACACACACCTAGGTGTGGTACAACTAATGGGACTTCAGTTTTCGTGCTGGTCGCACATAAATACATAATAACAACAGCCCAAAAAAAAAAAAAAACTGTGGTTTTCTAGGAGCTAGTATCTATAGAGTGGGAACCGGCTCGGAGTTGTGGGCGGGACTGAGCTAACTTCTCCCACTTCCCATCAGCCACAACTGAGAGCTCTCTGTTTACACTCGTTCTAGTATATGGATCTGGTTTCCTATCCGAATTCTTCCCTTCCCCTCCACTTGAAAGGACAGTTTAAGTTCAAATCATGTTCAGAAAATTAATTTTTTAAATTTCACCCTCCAAACGGAGGGATAAGAAGTCCTCAATTGAGAGGGTAAATCACGTCACACTAAGTGCTCCGAACCATGTACGTAATGACTTTTTGTTGTAGCATGACTTTTTTTAAAAGTTATAAAACCTCTGTTGTCTAACGCTAGCAGATTGGCGATTATAGGTAACGTCATCAAACGAAACATGAGACTATATTTTTTCATAACTCTCCGTTTGGAGGGCTAAATGAAGGGGAAGGGAAGGATTTGGATTAAAAGTGGAGGCATCAGAATGGAGCAGAGCAGGAAGCTTGTTGCCCGTCCAGTTTCCTTTTTTAGCATCACAAATACGCTCTTTAGCAAACAGAATTTTTCCGTCTGCTCCGGATTCACAACAATTTGAACCAAGAAATACAATTTTCTTTACATACGTCTGAAAAAAAAGAAGTAAAAACAACATGTTTTCATCTTCAACTCTGTCCCTGAACCCATCAAATCTACACAACCTCCTTCGTCTGGACACTAAAGAGCTTTACCCTTCAAAAATTTGGTGGAGGAGCATGTGAAGGTGCACATTCCTCACTGTGTCCAAACTCATAAGACCTTAACCAGTTCTCTGTGCAGGGGGTACTGCAGGCCTCTCTGTTGGTATTTGGCCCCTAAGCTCTTAATTGGGTCATGGAGCAGTACCTTGGGTCATGCAGATCGTTTAGAGTATTACGAAAAAAGCTGAGGAGTCAACTCCTCCCCCATTATTTTTGTCTCATTCTTGCACAGGACTATGTCAAAACCCACACAGGTCAATTACTTCCAATAAAAACAAAAAGACTAAAACAAGTATACATGTTTAAATACAGGTAGGAATTAAAAAGAGTTCTGGTAATAAATATATATATATATATATAAATAAAATAGTTTTAGAGAGGAAAACAAAGGGTTAACACTAAAAAGCATCACTGTACAGCGAATAGCATAAGCAGGCCTGGTCAACTCAAGCTACTTAGCTAGCTAGCGACTGTCTTTAGATACCCTGAATACACATGACAAGCTAACTTAGCTAGCTCGTGATGCAGCCTGCAGGTTACTTTAGGTGCACAATAGTCACACAGACTTGCACAAGCTAACCCTTCAAACGAGCAGCTTTGCTGACAAACAATAACTTCAACCCGATAAGAGTACTTTCACTTTTTTAACCAGCAGCCGTCCGAAATGTTGCTAGCTAGCTTTAAGCTAACGTCAAATAAACAGCAAATAATGTCACGCTGATTTTCGATTCTGCACGAGGAATAGAGTGCATGACAGTGACGGAGCCCGCATGAGGCGAAATGGACTGACCCGTGTCATGCTTTGTTTTGTTTGTACCCCTCTTGCTGCGCGCCGCTGTCCCAACAAACCCCCCCTGTCTGCCTGCTGTTCCTGACAAACCCACTCAACTCGACACTGTGGCAAAGTCGGCGCGAGCTCGCGCTGCTTCGGACGCCGGAGCCCCGCGCGGACGTCTCCCGTGGGTGTCATTCATGTGGAATACGAACCGCTGTTTTTGTTGTCGGTTTTGCTGGCTTACCTCCGTCGACAAGAGAGCGACCTCCTTCTTCTTCTGGCGTCCGCGCAATCAGAGTTGCACAGATTCAGGGTTGCACTTTTTTTCCGCTCCCTCCAGATTTGCTTTATTACACAAGCCGGTGCTGTCATTTGTGTTTGTTAACAAAATGGAGGGGCGGGCGAAACCTTACGTGCTAAAGTGCGTTACAATCCTCTGAGAACAACCGGCGTCCTCTGCTCCGCTACGTGGCCCTTCCAAGAAGAAGTGGCGCGCGCCGCCGCCGTCCCGACTGCCGTCAAGCGAGCCGTCTTTGAAAAAGGACAGTCGGTCCCGCCGCCGCCCCCCACCGTCACCCGCGAATAAAGCGTTCACGTGGGCCTTTTCCAAACAAGTGTTTATGCTTTATGAATGTTAGTTAACTCTTTGTTATTTTATATTACAGCGTATTAAAGGAAATAAAATGTGACTGTGATATTTCATCCATCTCCTGAAGTGTTTTTAACAAGTTCTTGAGCCATTCTTCTAATGATGGAGAAAATAAATTCTCAAAATTTGCATTTCTGAGTTTCTTTTCATTCAAATAGTTGTGAATTAGGAGTTGACAAAATTGGAAAAAGCTTGTAGCTGTGACGTAGAAGCTACTACGGCAAGCTGTAAGCACCTTATCATTGACTGTATTAGAGAACTGGACCAAGAAACCCCTCCCTTCTCGTGTTCCAAACAGGAAGTACCCTCTTACTATTACTGTCATTCTATTTGCCAGAATCTTGCTGTTACCTTTATATTAACATATTCTTCCTAATCCTAATTTTTTCACAATATTTTTTTTCCGTTATCACATATTACTCAAGTTATAAACTGACCAATTAGATGCCTCAGTAAAACCTTGGCCCCACCTCAAAAGCTATATTGACAGATTCTCCTGAAGTGGAACTTTGAACAAGCTTACACCTGATTGGCGATCATCGTTGCCATAGTGTCTCAGACTCAGATCAGTCACTAAAATCGCAGAAAAATGGCTACAAAACTGACTTAATTTCACTGGAACTGGAAGTCAGGAATTTTCTATGTGTGACATCACACTCACTCAGTCCAGTTCTCTTATATAGTCAATGATTCTGATTGCATATCTCTTTGTTCTCATCTGGTATCTGACATTAGGCTGGGGTAGTGAAGGGCTGTAAGCTAGCGGGAGAGCTAGCTCCCCAGAGGGATGATGGGAAATAGGGGCAGGCTTACTCTGCATCAACAAGTCCCGCCCAAAACTCAGAGGTGAATTAAAAAATAAATAAATAAAAAGACTACTGCTTCTCTGGAGAAACTGTCTAAGTAACACGCAACGTTTATTTAAAATAACTTTTAATGGAGACCACATACACAGGATAAACCATGACATAAAACAGATAAAAGAAAAAAAAATGAAACGAAACTCAATTTGTAAAATCTTGCTAATATGAACAAGGTTGATTTAAGTCCACTTATCAATTTCAACACTTAAGTGTCTATGTTAGTCCATACAAAGTCTCAAAATAACTCTTGAAGTGTTATAGACTAAGAGTTTTTTAAAGAATTGACAAATGCATGTATTTTCAAACTGCATGATAAAATTGTAAATGTAATTATCAGTTAAAAATTGCATATTACTTTGAAATATGACTTAAAAACTTCTAAATGGCCAGTCTGAGGCCCCCCTATGCAATATTCATGCTGTCTAATCAGCAGCTTGATATGACGCACCTGTGAAACTAGACGGGGTCATCATCACAGATTTAGACAGAACTGTGAACAATATTTGAGAGAAATTGTTATTTTGTGCATAAATTCAGAGCTTTGAGTTGATTTCATGACAGATGTGAGCAAAAACAAAAATTTTCTTTTCATATTTTTGTTCAGTGTCTTAAAAAGGAAACAAAAAAAATTGAATTTGAATTCTTATTTTGTGTTTTAAGACAAAAAATAAATATCGCAAGTAGTTGGTTTATATATGAATATTTTTTACATTTGAGTGAATTTTACAATCTTCCTCACGACTGGTGATGTTAGACGGATGAGTTTTACTTTTAGAGCTGAAGGTTTGTCATATAGACAGTAAAACATATAGAAACATTGACTGGATTCTCTACAATTTTAATTGGGAAGAATTGTTAGTAAAAGTGTTGTAATAAATGATGGATTAAATGTCTCGGATTTTACGACATTTTAAATTAACTGAGTCAAAAACACTGTTTTGATATATTATTCCAGGTATAATGATTTACATTTGATTTTAAATTGAAATAATATAGAAAAACTCTCAGTGAAACTGTCACTATTCCAAAAGCAGGTTCTATCCTCGTGTTTAAACACAATTTCTCACCTCATTATGCATTATATGGAACAATAGACATTCTTTATAAAAATAAAATCACTAACTTGTTAGAGAAAATGATTTTTTAGTGAAATAACTGTTTGACAACCACATTTTTATTAATTATGTGAATTATTAAATCAATTCCCGTATACGTCTTTGATGCAATTCCCACAGGTATAATTATTAAAAATACATACTCTCCTCCTCCTGTTCCTATCTCCATCTATAACACAATCCTGTCTTTATTTGTTTTTCAATTCAGAAGTATAATAATAAATACATTTGTACTGTATAGAAGAGTTCTTGATCCTCAAGTCGTCTCTTATTGGAATGGTTTGGTTACAGATTTAGACTGAAAAAGAATTTGGGTAATTCCTAATAGATATTTAATAATAAACTAAGTTAGGGAAGTTTTCTTCATGTTTTATGCTCTTAACCATTTCATGTCCAAATTCAGTTTCTTCTGTGAAGACGATCCAGAGACCGTTGAGCTCCTCTTCTGGATTTGTTCACACACTTCAAAAAGTCTGTACTTGATTATTTTCATAGTGACTTTGTCTAAATGTTTTTTTTTTTCTTTAGGAAGCACCAAAAAGAAGATCTAATTGCAAAATTCCACATCCAGAAATGCAGAAATCCAGTTTTAAGCACTTTTTTAAAATGATGTTGTTTGTTACACGAAACAAATAAGTGATTCTAGTAACAAAAAGGCTTTGAAAACAGAAAACATGTTTTACTTTATCATTGTGTGCACACAACCTACATGCTCATCAGTCATCAATGGTTTTTCATGTTTTGTTAGACTTAATCACATTTTTTGATGCATTATGGGAGATTTCCAGTTCTAGGTTACGAGCGAACGTTTATTGTCACTTAAGGATGATTGATATGAATCTGTTATAAATGTAAAAATATACCTTATAAGTGATAAACCAGCTACTAATGGTGGTTCGGTAGAGCAGGGTGGGATTATACAAGTTCACTTCCTCCCACTTCCTCTCAAGCAATCTCAATTAATGTCTAGTTATCCGGTTTCTTGGAATAAACAACTTCTAATCTAATCTAAAATGATGAGTTTGGATTATTCCTCTGGTTTCCATGTCAGTTTTTTAGTAAAAAATGTGCATATAATTTAAATACTGATAGTCTTGGATCGTACCATATCCCAGTGTGTTATCCATTTAACTGACTTTTTTTTTACCCCTTTATGTGATGTTGAATAATCCAATCCAAACCAACAATGGGAGCCACTGAGAGGTAGAAATAACTTTATTCAATCATAATCTCAAGCGTTTAGTTTACACGTTTTTTTTCCTAAGGATCAAAGACGCAGCAACAGTTGAAAGGAATAAAGTGTCGTCTCTACTGTCAGGCACATTTCAATTCAACAATTGCTAATGATAATTAGTGAATGGTTGAAACTGAGCATTTCAACTTTGACAATTTGATCAAATTTGACAGAAATCTCTTTGACTGTTGCTTGTGAAATATGCAGTGCTTTGATTTGGAAACTTTCTGAACTTACTTAGTATAGGCAATTAAATGGACCAATTTAACCCCTTCACTTCCAGGGCAAACTTCATGAGTAAATTCGTCTCAAACCTCCCACTCTATCTCCCACAGTGCAGCCTTACGGCATTTCCCAGTCCAGTGTTGGTTCCAGATAGAGTGGGAGGAATGTACACAAAGAAACGAGAGGACCCTAAGCTGAATCTACCGACCACCCTCTACATGGCCCGTAAAAACAGCTGGAGACGGCTGGAGCGGGGACACGGAGCGGCGTACTATCACTGTGGCAGCTGGAGCAACGTGCCCTGTCCGGAGGGCAGGTATGTGACGTTCCGGGAGCGCGAGAGCTGGAAGGCGATGTCCTCCGCTGCCTCGAGCTTACGCAGCTCTACTAAACCATCACCCGCATCCATCAGAGAGTTGGCGATGAGTAAGGCAGCTTGGGAGTCTCCCTCTGCTGAGATGATGGCAGCCTGCTTCTGCTGCTCTGCCTACAAACACAAGAACATTTTTTAGTTTTGCCTTTAATAAATGTGTAGGTAGTAAAGGAGGCCGCCGACGCCACAATACCTTTTCTACAACGAAGCGAGCTCTCTCAGCTTCCTGTTGGGCCACTTGTTTCATCTCAACGGCTTCTGTGAATTCTTTGCCGAAGGTCAAATGTGTCTAAATGAAAAAAATAGAAGTCTTTATGCAAGTTAAGGCACAGAATGAATCGCTGCTGCAACTGGTGCTGCCACAAACGATTCTTTTAATAGTCGACGAATCGGGTCATGTGCAAACTGGATATGAAACACAAATTTTAACAGTCGTTAGCTTTAAACTAACTAAAAACTAGGTATATAGCGTGCCTTGATATAATGCTAGTGTGAATGCTGTAAGGTGAATTTGGCCGCTGAACATGCTAGGGGCAATAGCTGTAAACGCTGAAGCTGAAATCTAGCTAAAATATTAGTTAAATGCCTAATTAGCCTAAAAACTGAAAAAAATCCCAATTTAGCCATAACAGCTAGCATGTTGCTGAAATATTAGCTCAACTCCCAAATAGTCTAAATTAGCCAAAAATAGCTAGAATGTAGTTGAAATACTAGCTATACTAGAATTAGCCTAAAAAACTAAAAAAAAGCCTAAATTAGCCAAAATAGCTAGCAGGTAGTTGAAATATTAGCTAAACTCCAAAATAATCTAAAATTAAAAAAAGTCTAAATTAGCCAAAATAGCTAGCATGTAGTTGAAATATTAGCTACCGGTATATGCCAAATTAGCCTAAAAAAGTCTAAATTAGCCAAAATAGCTAGAATGTAGTCGAAATACTAGCCATACTCCAAATTAGCCTAAAAAACAAAACAAAAAAAAATAATAATAATTTGCCAAAATAGCTAGCATGCAGTTTAAATATTAGCTAAACTCCAAAATAGTATAAAATTAAAAAAGTCTAAATTAGCCAAAATAGCTAGCATGTGGTTGAAATACTAGCCATACTCCAAATTAGCCTAAAAAACTAAAAAAAGCCTAAATTAGCCAAAATAGCTAGCATGTAGTTGAAATATTAGCTAAACTCCAAAAATACTAGCTATACTCCAAATTTGCCTTTAAAACTAAAAAAGTCTAAATTAGCCTAAAATAGCTAGCATGTAGTTGAAATATTAACTAAACTCCAAAATAGTCTAAAATTAAAAAAGTCTAAATTAGCCAAAATAACTAGCATGTAGTTGAAATATTAGCTATATGCCAAATTAGCCTAAAAAAGCCTAAATTAGCCAAAATAGCTAGCATGTAGTTGAAATATTAGCTAAACTCCAAAGTAGCTTAAAAAACGTAGTAACTGCCAAAATATTCCAAAAAGCTAGCATAATGCCAGTATAACTTTCAACTTTACTACACGCTGACTTCATATAGTATTAAGTATCGTGGCAGCCCTAGATTCAACGTATAAAAAGGCTTCATACCAGCGAAACATCATCCAAGATCAGGCCGAAGGTGGACGCTCTTTCTGTGAGGTCTTCACTGACCTGCCGGGACACCAGCTCTCTCTGAGTGATGAGCTCACCGGCGTCAAACCGGGCCTGTGAGGAGGGACAGACAGACATGAAACAATAGAAAGCTAATGGGCCCATTTGTGGTTGAATACTTACCACCACGGCCTTTAGGACCTCAGTGGTGATGGACGGCAGCACCCTCTCATCGTAGTCCTCGCCGATGCTGGTGAAGATGCGAGGCAGCTGATTCGTCACCGGCCGGAACAGGATACGCAGTGTGATGTTGACATTTTGCAGATCTGTAGAGTAAATCATAGAAGATGTTTTCACAGTGAAGCGGGGCTGAAACATGCTAACTGTTTTGTTAACTTTGGCCTTTCTTCATTTTTTTTAGGCAAATTTAACATTTTAACTAATATTTTAGCTGGCTATCAGCTATTAGCTTCAATGATTTCAGCTTTCAGCACTAACATCTTCAGCGGCTAAATTCAGCTTCCAGCAATCACACTAGCATAATAATGCTAATGCTATATATTTGAATTTTAGTTAGTTTAAAGCTAATGATGGTTGTGCTTTACATCCAGATTGTGAATGATCATATTAGTCAACTAATCGGAATAAAAACAAGCTGAATATTAAAATAATCATTTGTGGCAGCTACACGAAAGCAACAAATGATGTTGAAAGTTTTGACTTATTTCTGGCTAATTCTAGCTTTTTTAAAACCATGTGTTACCTCTTGATTTATCAATTGATTTGACCCCTTTTAAATAAATAAATAAACATTAAAGTTCTTTTGGCAGATTGACATTAAAAGAAATAAAACAGATTTAAGAGATAGACAGAATGGATAAAAGTATAAAACAGGTAAAAGATAATATTCAAAATAAAATACAGAATAAAATGTAAACATAAATCATTCTTAAAGTAAGTGCCAGTTTTGTGGTAAAATGTTCTTATTTCTGGTTATTTATGATTGTACATTTAAGACTCCAAAAGCCAAAGTTTCAGCTTTTTTTTAAAATGAAACTTGCACTCTTATTTTTGGTATTCTATTCCAAAAAGTCGAGTTGATTTGCTGTTTCATATTAGTCCAAGGAAGGAATAATAAGAATAAAATCAGAGGATTTTTTTTGTTCTGATACAAAGAAGTGATGAAAACAATTTAGTTTCTTCTTCGTTGGTTTTGGACTCCAGCTGCTGTTCACATAATCAACACATCACAACCAAAGCTGATTCCCTAATTAAATGATGCAAAGCTTTGCTTAAGTTAAGAAATTTGAACTGTGGAAGAATTGTGGAACGATGCTTGAAATGTGCAACCTGAAGCTCAAAATGAACCAAAAAGAGTTCTCATCGCGTCTTTAGATTAACTTATTCTTCTTTTAATTTTCTTTGTTTTCTCTCCTTTTTTTAATAGTCTATACATTTAAGCTTAATTTTAACTGTTTTTAAATTTCTCAAATGAGGAAATGGATTTAAGAGTAGAGTTTAGATTATTCCAAAGCTTTAAAAAACTCAGGATTGAAACTTGACGCACGAACTGCATCCGGTGTGAACGCAACAACTCAAAGGAGCACTTTTACCTTTGCTGCCCGTGATGACGGGCACGTTGCGGGGACGGGAGCGGCAGTCAAAGATGACCGGCTTCTGGACCCAGGGAATGAGAAAGTGAGTTCCTTCTCCGACCACATCGTCTTGCACACCTCTGAAGCGGTCAAATATTACGGCGCGGTGGCCTGCGTCAACTGCAACCAAAACACCAGTCAGTCATTGAAAACATTGGTACATTTAAGCAGAAAATACTACTTTAGCTTTAGTTAAAGAGCTGTTAACATAACTAAATACTGACAGAATTAGTTTAATGTACTATATTGATTAAATTGTACTTCATCTTGCTAATTTAAGAATAATTAACAAAAATATTCCAATTTAAAGGACACAGATTTTTATTATTTACAAAAATATTGTTGGATTTTTTGTAAATAAAGTCTCATAATTCAATAATTAAAGGTGGTCCCACAAACTAAATTAATTACTTTTTTTGTGATAACTAGAGGGCTTTCAGTTATTTTGTAGTACAAAATTTCAAAAAGATGCTTTTAACTCTACAGAAATTGCCTAATTTATAAATAAAGTTGGTTTTGTGACAATCAAGGATGTAATTGACTGACATTAATGAGGACAAATAGGTTATATCTGTTTCTAGAGAAAGTTTTTTCTATTTGAGGCTACTTTATAGCGTTCTCAGACTTTACAGGCTTTCACAAGCTCCTTTTTATGCTGTTATAACTCTCTGGTGTTCGCCATGTCACCCATTTTTTTACCTGCAGCGAGTCCAAACATGTTTCCTTGATGTGTCACTGAACCCCTTAAACAAAGCTCCCCTTTACTGGACCGACTTCCTGTTTGTCTTTGACCTAAAGATTGCATTTGTTTCTAAAGCTATTAAAGGGTTAGGTAGTTTAAGGTGCCAACATCCAGTGATTACTTTTAGTTCCTCTTGAATTTCAGCTTAAGATTAGCAGAGATTTTGCTTTCTTAGTAGCAGAGTCAGAGGTGCATTCAACCTTGGCTGCTTTTGTCTGAGCCCAATCTTAAATCCACCTTTAGCTTAAATTCTCTTTATTTTTGGAAATTGGCAAAATAGTGAGACTGATGAGACCAAATAAGTAATTTTTTATTCTGTGTTTTAAAGTCTGAAACATAAAACACAAACCATACACTGTTAAAATTGTATGATGAGAAATTTTGGAAATAAACGTAAAACATAACAATTTAAAACCCTTTTCTTGCTACAAATTGAGTTTAAATAAAACCAGTGCTAGGTTTTTTTTTTTTTTTTACCTTTTTTTCTTTCTTTGTACAATTTTCTAAGAAATGAAAAAGAAATAAAAAGAAAACTACTGTATTTATTCACAAGAAGTAAATAATCGTAAATTCCATAGTTCTTCCCAATGGAAAAACTGTCAAACTATTTTGGTATTTTGTGCAGAAATATTAAATTAACGGGCTGCACGGTGGCGCAGTGGTTAGCGCTCTCGCCTCACAGCAAGAAGGCCCCGGTTCGAATCCCAGCTGGGACCTTTCTGTGTGGAGTTTGCATGTTCTCCCCGTGCATGCGTGGGTTTTCACCGGGGACTCCGCCTTCCTCCCACCGTCCAAAAACATGCTTCATAGGTTAATTGGTAACTCTAAATTGCCCCTAGGTGTGATTGAGGCCCTGTGACGGACTGGCGACCTGTCCAGGGTGTACCCCGCCTTCGCCCATCAGCGGCGGGGATAGGCTCCGGCACCCCCGCGACCCCGAAAGGGAAGAAGCGGTTAAGAAAATGGAAAAATGAATATTAAATTAACATTTTTACTAAAAAAGAAAATAAAAATAAAAAAACACTAGATACCAGAAATGTAAGCATTTTTTTTAAGTTTGGTAAAATATGTTTCATTTCCAATATAAAGAAACAAGCTCTGTTATACTTTTTTTCTACTAAATTAAATGTTTAATGATTTTTTCGCACGTTTGTGTTTGTTGAAAATCCTTTAATAAAATCAGTTTTATTTAAAATCCAGCTTTAAATTTTTTTGAATAAATACAAGTTACAGTCCAGAAACTTTCAACTAGACCAGCTACTAATTATAAGGTTTCCACAGTTTTCCAATTAAGTTTGTATTTTGAAAGCGTTATTTTTAAATACAATTTAGAAAATAATTTAAAATATTTCTCTGCTCATATCGGGAAACAGGGCAGCAATCTGTAAAGGCAAACTCCTCCACTGGTGTCAATCAAGGCAAAAAAAAATTCAAAATATGAACATAAAACAGCTGTTAATATTCTGGGATTATATTTTTCAGGGGGCTACACTGTTTATAATGACTTGTTTCTACTGGTAACAGTAATTTGGGGATTTAAATGAGTGCAAACAAGTAAGCAGGCAATCAAATCAACGAACTCTACATTTAGTTGATTATTTCCCCTCGTGTGGACTCACCATTAAACAGAGCAGAATTGACAACACCTCCTCCAATAGCAAGGGCGAGCCCCAACTTTCCAATAGACTCGAACAATTTAGCCATGGCAGCAGCCTGGAAGCCATAAAATGAGGTTATTACACATTTATATGAACAAACAGTTTCAGTGCAGATCAAAAAAGTCATTTCTTGAATCTTAACTGTCAGCAAAAAGTGGATTTTTAAAATTAATTATTTCCAGTAAAGGTTGTTTGTGGCCTTGACTGATGCCAAAGCAGCAGATGGTGGCTAAGTTAGCTAGCAAGCTAACATGAGTTTCGTGGTTATCGGTTAACCAATTGAGCGCGCGGTCTTTGCCGATAATCTGAGTTTGGCATAAAATACGTTTACATAAAATACGCATTAAAAGGTTTTTATCAAAACAATCGGAGCGCCATGTACGCATGCTAGCTTACGCTGATGGGCATGCATGCATGCAGCCGGGCTGCTCGTTTTACTGTACATTTTTTCTACATTATTAATAAAAGCTATAATTTAAACAACTCCGTGTTAGTGTTTCAAGATGTGCAAACTAATGTTTAGGTAAAAATGTCAAAGGTTTTCCGTGGCGTTATCGTGCTGTATGTCATAACTCACCTCAGCTTTCTTGGATGTCTGTGACCTCCACCGGACACGACGTAGAGCACAAGGAATGCCTGCTTTACGGCGCATGCGCAAGGATGTTGCAACGAAGCCACTGATTGGACAAAAGCGACCAATCTTCTTCTACGGATCACGACAAAACACTACAGCGTCCCCTACTGGTTAATTTAGAGTAAACAATACAACCAATTTGCCACTTTTCGACAGAGGAGGGGAAATGGATGGATTAACGGTAATAAAAGTTTGTAAATTTATAAAATACACCTCCTTTGATCATTATATAATATAGATAGATAGCTGGATATAATACAGATACACCATTAAGAGAACATTAGTTAATAATACTTTCTAAAACAAGCAAAAATACATTTTAATATAGTTTAGATGTGACTTTTATTTTATTTTTTAATTATTAGTTATTGATTCTCTTTCATTATTTTTATTAATAGAAACTTATTCTAATATGTATTTTAAATTTTAAAATTGTAATTTTTAAAGAAAATTTATGTAAAATGTTTTAGAAAATTGCTATACAAGTACATGCCAACTAACACAACTACATTTGTGTATTTCTTGTTTGAAAGTTCTCCAAAGCTTTAAGTTAAATAATTTGAAATGTTCCAGAAACGTATATAAAACCTTGCTTTTGCAATGTTTTGTTTGAATTTAAACATCAACATTGAGTTTCATTGGAAAAAAGTCGGTATGTAACAAGGGGGATCTTTATTATTATTAGAAAGTTTTATTTTTTTTCACATGTTGGTCTTCAAAACACTTCTATAGTGATACAAAGTTAATTTATTGTGACTTTTTATCCTCCACTGGCTTTGACAGTTGCAAGTCAAAGTGAACTGTAACCTGTAAAAACATGATTGATGCTGGAGAAAAACTCAAACCATCTATTTGTCTAATATTGAAGAACATTTACTTATAAATATATTGCCACTAGAAAGGAAATAATTCACTTTCTTCACAATTTGCTACAAATCTTGATTTTTGTATCACATTTTTGTTTATCAATTACATTTGTGTATTACATAGCAACAATAAAAACAATAAATTCAATTATTTGGGGGAAAAATGATGAAAATGATTAGAATCAAATATATAAATCACATTTATGGAACATATTAGCATATACCATAGACATAATATATAATCCTGAAAAACAGCAATGTGAAATAAAAAAGCTACTTTGGAAAATAGTGATTTTGAAATAAAAGTTTCTAGAAAAAAACTGTATTCTAAACTAATATTCAACATGATAAAAAAATATTTATTATTGCAAAATACGTTTTTAAACATAATAAGCACGTTTTAAAGCAAAAAATCAAATGTATTTAACAATAATATGGTCAATTTAAATTTTGAATGCAGGTTTTTCACAATTTCATGATCTTTTTATTTATCGAAAAGATGTTTATTTGTGTGTTGTTTGATTGAATTTATTTATTTAATTATGAACAGCTTAGGCTGCCATAACTGACAGCCAAGGCCAGAAAAAAATACAAAATTTTGGAACACATACAATTAATAATAAGTTTGTTCATATTTTATTAGCAGCACAAAAGTAAATAAATTTGTCTTTTAAAGTTGTATTACTGGCATACATTGATTGAGAATTTATTTGCAATTTTTAAACTTACTTTTGTAGTTCTTCAGCAGAGCATGTTCCTGTCAACTGTATCAATTAAAAAGGGGGAAAACAAGTTTTAAAATAGAATAGATCAATCATAATTAAATAATTACATAATCATAAATCATAATTACTTAAAATATGTTGTTTTTATCTAATCTATTGTAAAATAAATAACAAATGAACAGACTTATTTTCGTTTTATTGTGCCAAGGACGTTTATTGAACTTTAAAGCCACGTGCACTATCACATGTTGATATGGCGCTCGGGCGCCCCCTACCGCACGGGAACTGCACTGCACGTGATCAGTTTCACTTTCTTTACGCTGCTTATAAAGAATGACGACCTTCTAACGTTTACGAGAGAAGACTAGAACGAGCGTGGAGCGTTTGTAAGGTCGGTAACGAAAGCATCTCGTTGAAATTCTTTTCTTCTCTTGTTTTTTTATTGTCGCTTCTTTTTGGCGACAAACGATCGTCTGATTTATTTACTTCCGTAACTCTCGACCCTGCAGCAGAGTGGCTTCTTCCTCTGTCGCTTTCAAACACACACACGTCCTACTTGTGTAGTTTTTCTATTAAAACTGTGAGGTTGAGGAATAAACAAATTAATTGAAGTTATTTATACTGAGGAGAGATAAGCACCTCAACTAACATTTCTCAGTGGAAAAATCACTCAATTACTTTTTTTTTTTTGGAACAAATTCCCATCTTTCTGGCTAATATAAAAAAAAAATAAATTGGTTATATTAAATTACACTTGAAAATGTATAAACTACCAAAAAAAAAAGAAAAGAAAAGAAAAAAGGCATAAAAATGTTAAGACAGTAAAAATATGTAGTTTCACAAAATAACCACCAGAGGGAGCTAGATCCTGAAAACTGGCTTTGTTTCTGTTTCTAAGGGTGGGGTCCTTTTATTACTGTCTTGTAACCTTACAGGGTTTCTTTCAGAGGTGTCACATGCCAGATTTTTTTTCTACCACTACAACCTGCAAAATCACCCCATATTTGTGTCCACAAATGTTTGTCTTTAGCTGTGATTGAGTTTCTACCATTTAGTTTCTCCCAGCAGATGGCAGAGCCAGGCAGAACCATCAGGGTGAGCGGTCTCCCCACAGACATTGAACATAAAAGGCTGAAAGACAAGTTATTCATCCACTTTCTAAGAGAGAGGAATGGAGGAGGGGAGATAGACTCCATCGTCATAGACAGAGTTGGATCTGCCCTCATTACATTTGAGGACAGTGGAGGTCAGTGGGTTCATGTTGGGCTCAAGGAAGGGGCTTATTCCTGAATAATTATTCAAATTCACGCATGCCACGTTTTACATGTTCATAGAAATGCTTCATAATCTGCATTTTTGATTGATTTTCCTGCTGTCATTTACATAATGCGAGTAAAGTATTTCAATATATCTGCCGTCGATAGTGATTAACTCGTTGCAAGTCAATGCGGCGGCCAGTGGCAGAACCGCTTAGTCAGGATGCTTTCCAGACTGCGGCTGATTTCCATCCAATGACCCCTCTCACACAGTGGCACAAAGAATTATTCAGCGCAGACGGCACACTCTTGAAGTGGATGAGAAGAGGTACAAACTTGCTGCAATAGAGCATCAAGAACGTTTGGACCCAGACCAGGTACGAGGACACACTCAGTAATCTGTGAAGACCCACTCCAATGAATATGGTGTTTTTAACATCTTCTTTTATCATGATTTAGGGAATAATTTAAGCTTTAAACTGCAATTCGTAGTATTTCTTTATCCAAATCATGGGGAATCAGGAGCAGACGAAAAGATTCAAAAGACTATGGTCATTTTATCCGCTGGGTTTTCAATACTTTTAGGAAAACATTTAATGTGTAGGGTTTGTATGGTCATGAAAACCATGGAAAAGCTTTGGAAATTAAAAAATGTAATTTTTAGGACCTTAAAAAGTTGGAGAAAAATCAAATTTTCTGTACATTTTTGGAAAAATCCTGAAATTTTAATATTCTGGATGCCAAAAACATTCAAAAATATAAAAGCTCAATATGAGATTCACATTTAAATTGCGAAAGAACTTCAACTTCGTGCTTAGCACGTAGAAGTTTTGTCCCCCTCGTCCTTCTGCATCAATGGTATATTCCAGTCAGCAGCAAGTCGAGGCACTCGCTAGTTAGCTAGTAGAGTAGTGTTGCCATTTTAGGCAGTTTCGCTCTCAATTTGACATTTTTATTCTGATTTAATCTACCGGGATCGACTACAATACTGTGACTTAAATGTATTTATTTTAAGTCTTGGAAATTCAGTGAAAGATTTCATAAAAGTCATGGAAAAGTCTTGGAAAAACACGGCTAAAAAAGCATACGAACCTCGAATTTGGTTTTAAGGAAAGAAGAAGAAGGCAGCCCCCTTACTTTTGTCGTAATAACCTTCCGCCAATCAACGGGTTTCAGCAGTAGTTCTGCGCTCGTTTCCTATGGACCTACAACCAATAGGGGTTCAAAAGTGGTACGGTTCATTCTGACTTAATGAGTCAATTTTAGAGTGGAAGCACTCAAAATATTGTACTATACCGTACAGCTCGAGGTATCAGGCTGTGAGGGGCTGTAAGCTAGAGGGAAAGAGTGTAAACAAAGGGATGATGGGGAAATAGTGTAAGCTTACTTCCTGCCTACAACTCAAAGTCAAATTTCTGCTATTCTAGAGTCAGTAAGTTCTAGAAAGCGACACGTGTTTTGATTTTTGTTAAATAAGCATATTGTGAAATAAGCATATCCAGTACCTTCAGCATGTTCTTCTTTTTCCATAATCTTAGGTCATCTTGAACCTTACTGCCACTGTCGACTGTCGCCTTCTTCCTGGGGGAGTCACGGCTCTATTCAGACTCTCTAAGAGTCATGATGTCCGGACCAACTTCACTTCAACCCAAGATTGCTGGACACTGCAAGGCTCCTACTCGGCGATGCAGGCGGCCTTAGCTCAACTGCTTGTACCTCCTGGTGGTCAAGAGTCAGCAGATAAAAATGCTTCAGATTCGTCTGCGCCAAGCAGTTCTCGCTCCGTTCAGACATCCCAGATGACTCACACTAAAGTCTCTGAAGAAGAACTTGTTGAGCAAAGAGAAAAGCATCACAATGGGAAGACAATCTCTGAAGATGAACTTGTTAAGCAAAGAGGAAATCCTCTCAACAGGAAGACATCAGATGAGCACAACTCCAGCTCAAGCAGAAACGCAGTATCTGCAGACAAGGACATAAACCAGAACAGCAAACCCGACAGTCCTCCGTCCACATCTGCCGAGGAGTTCACTCTTATCATGGATGCAGACATGTTTCAGTATCTCCACAAACTCTGCAGGCAGGAGTATCAGGACATCCTGGATCGGTATAACATTGAGGCTGTAGATGTGACAAGGCAAGGCTTGACCACGCTGCTTCTCAAAGCTACACAGAGAGAGAAGGGTGGAGAGCTGGAGCGGATGAGACGAGCAAAACAGGCTATAGGGCAGCTTTATCTGGAGAATGAGCGTAAGATCTGCCGAGGAGAGCTCTCCAAGCGGTTCCTGGTTACCATAGGAGACCTACAAAAGGTCATCAAGTGTTTAAGCTCCAAATATCCCAAACTTCTTCTGAAGGAGGATGAGCAAAACGTCTACATCATCGGGAGCAGCAGTGATGTGTCTGCGGCAAAGCTCTTGCTTCTGAGACTAGCGAAAGACGGCATCAAAGTGGAACAAGTTTCAAGTTACCCGTCCCCTAAGGATCCAGTTTCACGTTGTTTGGTTGAAGACCGAAGCCCTGTCATCGCTACGTCAGCTGAACGATTTAACGATAAACGACTGAAGCTGACGTTGAGATCATCAGGGAGTGACAGGAAAAGTGGGGGATCGAAAACGTATAAACTAGCCGCTAGATTCAAAGACTCAGGGATGACTGGTTTAGGAGATCGCCCACTAGACTTCACCACCCGAGGCAGCTTACTGACCAGCAAACAAGCACAGATCAGGTCTTCGGCAGATGTAGAAACACCAGCTATCTCAGGCAAAGAATTCCCCAGCGTTTTACCACAGAACACCGGCGAAGACATCCTTTTCAACAGTAGAGATAGAGCATCTCCTTTCATGGCGAACACATCATCGCCAGTGGATTCTCAACACCAGCTTAGCCCTCGTCTGTCCAGTCTATCGGGAGGCTCTGCACCATCACCTCCTGGGTCTGGACAATCACTGAAGCGAGCCAACAGTTTTTCAGGAACCCCTCTGGAGAAGTCTCCAAAAAGTCCCGAGGATTCTAGTAAGCTGACAGTCAGAGGGAGGTCTTCCAGCTTCGGTGGTAAAACAGCAAAATCAAAGCAGCAAGCCCACAGTG
The DNA here is from genome assembly GCF_002922805.2 of Oryzias melastigma. NCBI lineage: Eukaryota > Metazoa > Chordata > Actinopteri > Beloniformes > Adrianichthyidae > Oryzias > Oryzias melastigma. The sequence continues at coordinate 5,408,910 of NC_050519.1, forward strand.
AGGAGATTTCAGACATTTCTCAGGTGATGTGGCTACACATTGAAGATGCGTACAGGTATCGGGTGGAGGACTTGACCTCTGATCTCCAAATGACAAAGCGCACCTCTCCGGATGGTAGGAATCTGACTCTAATATTAAGAGGAGCAGATTTATCTAAAGTCATGTTATGTAAGCAACGTTTGCAAAAGTTGGTGGACTCGGTTCGCTCAGATTTCTCTGTAAATAGAATCGAAATGTCAGATCTGGCCGTCTCTGACATGGCGGATGAAAACCTACAAGCTTGTTTATCTGAGATAAAGAATTTCTTCAAGAAGGTTTCCGTCCACAATCTGGACAAATGTGTCATTCTTCTTGGTCCAAAAGAGATGTGCAATCAAATTCAAGCCAAACTATTAGAAGTGTTTAAAAGAGATCCTGGACAACACCACTACTCAAACCCCTCTTTACAAATGAATGTAGGTCCAAGCAATAGTCTTCACTATCGCCACAATTCCCAACGTATGCTAGAGACTCAAAGTGCCAAAGCTAATCGGACCGATGATAGTCTGCAATGGAAAACAACCTACAGTAGTGACTTTAGCAAGAAGGAGCTTACAAATGGATCCCTCCATCCACCCCCAGTGACAAAGGAATCCATTTCCAGGGACAAAGTGAGCTCTCCATCTCTAGCAGAGGTACATGGAAGCAAGAGACATGGGAATGTCTCTGCAACAAGTAGTGTTCCCTTTGCAGGCTTTGTCAATGGTATAGCCCCAAGAGTAGGTGAGAAAGGAAGAACTGGAGGTGTTACCCCGCGGATCGGTTCAGGATTGAGACTTGCAGAGATGGAGAACTCTCCAGACCAATCTAGTTCTAGACAGAAGAACCCAGTGGGCTCTTGTGTCTGTGGGGAGAACATGGAGTCATTGGTAAGAACTCCAGGTGGGCTCATCGTGTGCCAAAAGTGTTTGGCAAAATATCACACCAAAAGCAGCGTTTGTCCAAAGACGAACCCGACACCCCGAGGAATCAAGGGCCAAATGGAGATGTCCAATCTGAACATGGCGCTACCAGGTTTCCACCAGTATGGTATTATCAAGATCACCTACATCATTCCTGATGGTTTACAAGGGGTGAGTAATTAAAAACCCTTTTTTCTAACTCTGGTTTAGACTGTATGGAAGTTTGAAAACAAAGTCAGTGAGACAAAGACGGCTTGTGACGAAGAATCAGATGAGTACATTTTTATTTTACTTTAACTTCCTGGTGTTGTTTTATAGTTATGGAAGACCCACTCCGAGGAAAATTGTGTTTTTTGTGGCATTTTTCTCACAGTGGTGGACATTATTTAGAAAAGTCATCTTAAAATTGCATTTCTGAGTATGTTTTTATTTGAATTGTAATGGGACGAAAAAATGTAGTTTGCAAAAGATCGTATTTGCTCTATAGAAACTACGTCCACAAGCTTCCTGCTCCGCTACACTCATAGAGAAGTAGATCCATGTACGTCTTCGTTTTTTATCTTGTCCGACCTGGTATCTGGCTCAAAACTGTACAACCGGATAATTCCAATATTGCTTAAGAGTTTTGTTGCACCAGTAATGTTAGGTTGGGGGTTGTTAGGGGCTACAAGCTAACTGGAGTGGATGTAAACAGAGAGCTCTCAGGAACGGGACAGGGATTGCTCCACATTAATGGTTCCACCCACAATTTCTAATGAACTATTGGCATTTTTTAAAAATGTGTCAAAAAATTACCGTTCAAAGTAGACACTTTTAAAATAGATCAAAAGATGATTGGAGCGGCACTTTGAATGATTTCCTTTTGGGAGTGTTTTTGTTCATTGAGCTTTACCAGTTTAAATGACTTTGGTTTGGACTTAAACTGGACTCTGACATGTGGTCTGGTAATCATTGTCCCGTCTGTTTTCTGTTCTTATTATTATGCCTTTGCTGAACATTTCACTTAAACTCAACCTTCAGATTTGAGCTCTAACAAACAACAACAATCAGACAAACTTGTATTATCCTGTTAAACCAATATAGGATCTTATTGATATTTTTAGGATGTGAAGTGAACTCTTTGATGCAGAATGGAGCATTTTTTAAAGGAGAATTGAAGCTATTACATTTCCATTTTGTAGCCTTTCTTACCACTGATGACTGAGGCAGAGCTACACATCCACAACTTTATGTTTGACAACAAACAAATAAAGCTGCTTTGTCATTATGTTATTAAAAAGAAGAATAGTTGATGTTCTTGTATTGTGGGAATAAATCAAAGCTCTGTTTCAGCTAAAAAACTCCACTTTATATAAACTGTAAAATCATAGTATTACAAGTTTTGTAATTTTGTGGATCAAAAAACTTCCTTCAGTAAATATATATATATAATACGTAACATTTATCTTAGTGTAACAATCTTAAATGTGACAATAACGGAATAAAAAAACAACCATTTTAACCCTAGAGGATTACATTTTCATGGTTTTGTTAGTTTATTTTCTTAAATTTTCATTGTTTTTTAATTTTTTTAAACCCCTTTATGCCATATGTTTCTAATTTTCAACTATTCAATTAAATTCCACTGAATTTAGCATTCCCTTTAACGGAAAAAAAACACCAAAGAATATTTTTATAAAATGTAAATAAAGTCAGGCATGAAGAGGATTTTTTTTTCAATTTTTTTGGTGCTGATAGTCAAAATGAACAAAGCAAAATAAACTTCAAAAGCCCAAAAATAGATTGTGGTGTCAGTTTTTGCATTTTTCTTCTATCTAAAATGCTGTTTCCTCTTATCAGGAGGGTCATCCATCTCCTGGAAAACCATTTAGGGGAGGAACGTTTGACGCCTTCTTCCCGGACTGCGATGCGGTGTACAAGCTGCTTCCCAGGCTGGAGAAAGCCTTCCAGAGGGGACTCACCTTTACTGTGAGAAGCAATGGAACAGACGCTAAGGTGGTCTGGAACGCCATCCCACACAAGACCAGCTTAAATGAGGGCAAAGCCAAGTAAGTGAACCCACAAATGACCGATTGGCAACAGGAGGTTGTGTTATATGATCCCAAACCTGTCAGAATAATCTCTTTATTTTTACTTTCAGGGGCGGATACCCTGACTCGACTTACCTAAACGTTTTGTCTGACACCTTGAAGAAATATGGAATTGAGTAACCAACAAATGAAACATTTCTTTTTATAGCAGATTTGTTTGCACTGAATGTCCCTTTTATTTGATACTGAATTGTAGAAATTCTGTAATTTTATTTAATTATCATCATTTTGACTCAGATTTCATTCCAGATTGCAGAATTTTTGTATTTAACTTTTACATTTTCGATTCAATTGTCAAGTTTTTTACTAAAACAATGTATTTTGTACAATATTTTGTGCACAATACTGTTTTTTAAGGAAATAAATAATATTTTTGTAATATATGTGTAAAATTTGTTTAATTAATCACACGTTTTGTGTTTTATTGCTTCTTAAAGCAGGCACAGAAATAAAAAAAAGTGAATTCCCTGACTTTTTTTGTTATGCTTTTGTTTTATTAGTCCTGGAAAACATGTAAGGCATATGGTAACATTACACACTGAAGCGTTACAAGCTCTAAAGGCCATGTGGACGACATGGCACCACGCGGTAAACCCAGAGTCAAGCACAGAAGCAGCATCAATTCAAAGGGTTTAAAAAACAAAGTTGTGGCGATGGAGTGTGTTTGCAGCCAGGAGACAAACCTAAGGTTTCAACACAGGGACGGATGAGTTGGGAAATCAACCGGTTGATTACTGAACACTAACGGCGGGGGTTGTATTATGGGATGGAGGTGAAGCAAGTTTCTGAAGCACTCCCAGAGATGTTTTCATGTTTCCTCCTTCAAGCCACCATTATAAAAACTATCAGAGCTATTTGAAAGCGTTTTTTCACTCATCTACTCTAGTACTGTACAGAACAATCCCGAAAAAGTTTCCCAGCATCCTCGCAAAGCTTGTGTTTCCTCTAGAGCAGGGGTCCCCAAACTTTTTAGCTGTTTTCTTCTCTTATGTGGGGGCGGGGTCAGTTGTAGGCTAACAAAAGAAGTGTAAAAATGCGTCTAAACCAGGGGTGTGCAACCTGTGGTTTATCTCTCCATGGTGGCTCCCCCTAACCAAAACTACCTGAAGAAAACAAATAAACAAAGCCCGCAAATGAAGACTACCAAACCACAAACTAATATAACAAAACCCAGCAGCGTAAGACCGCTGAGGACAAATAGGGGAAAAAAGAACAAAAATAAGTAAATAAAATAAAACAGCATTTGAAAAAAAAAGGATATTTAGCATTACCTGCAATAGATTAATAGCTGATGATGCTTAAATTCATAGCTAAAAACCCTGAAGCTGATAGGTGAAAATGCTGAACCTGATAGCTAGCTAAAATATTAGCAAAGTGCCAAATTAGCAGAAAAAATAAAAAATATTCTAAATTTGTCGTAAACAGCTAGCATAAAGCTAAAATATTAGACAAACTCCAAATTAGCCTAAAAAAACTTTATTAGCCTAAACAGCTAGCATGTAGCTGAAATATTAGCTGAATGGCAAATTAGCCTAAAAAACTGAAAAACTGTCTAATTTAGCCAAAATAGCTAACATAAAGCTAAAATATTAGCTAAACTCCAAATTAGCCTAAAAAAAGAAAAAAAACCGTATTAGCCTAAACAGCTAGCATGTAGCTAAAATATTAGCTAAATGCCAAATTAGCCTAAACAAAACTGGAAAACTGTCTAAATTAGCCTAAAAAACAGCTAGCAGAAAGCTAAAATATTAGCTAAACTCAAAATTAGCCTAAAAAACAGAAAAAAATGTTATTAGCCAAAACAGTTAGCATGTAGCTGAGATATTAGCTAAATGCTAAATTAGCCTAAAAGTTGGAAAAATGTCTAATTTTGTCAAAACAGCTAGCATAAAGCTAAAATAATAGCTAAACTCCAAATTAGCCTGCAAAACAAACAAACAAAAAACTTTAGTAGTCTAAACAGCTAGCATGTAGCTGAAAAATTTGCCAAATCTGCCTAAAAAACTGGAAAAATGTCTAAAACAGTTTGGGGACCTCTGCTCTAGAGTAACTGCCAAAGGAAGGGATGCCTGTCGACTCGTTATCCTAAACTGATTCCAGACAATTTGGGATAAATCGTCCTTCTCACAAACATGGAGGCTACACGCCAGGACAAACACAAGAGAAACTGCTGGAAACGCCATGACTGACCTTTACCCTTTAACACCTGAGGCGTCGCCGGTGACGCTTGAACACAAAACCTTTAACATTGTGTAACTTTTCAACACGATCAAGGTAATTCCAGTAGATTCTGAAGGAGAAAAGCTGCGCTTTTCTCCTTCAGAATCTACTGGAATTACCTTGATCGTGCTAAAAAGTTAAAGTAAATCACATAAACAGTGGAGCTCAGGTGTTAAAGTGATTTTTTTGTAACACTGATTTGCCCTTGTGCGTCTCTGAGTTGCATAAGTATCCGGAATGACTAAGAAGACGACACACAACCCAACTTTACTCTAGTCGACTGATCTGCTTTGCTCAAATGTGTGTAACCCTAAATTCCAGATGTCAAATGTATGTACTTTTTTTACACGAACTTGTGATGCAGAGAGCTGATAGGGAGAGGAGTTTTGGCTGCCGCCGAGCCGCTACACTTGCCAAGAGGTTCTGCAGATGCAGCACAGGAAAAGAGGAATAGCTAACAATCCTTGAGCGAGCTGCTGTAAAGCGGAAATGTTGTGTCTGGGGCGAGCCAGGGCCGAGGTACCATCAGCCAGCAAACGCCGTGGCGCTCCAGTGTTCGTCTCTGCACCGGCTGCGTGAGCACATCTGTTTCTCTAATGACCGAACATAGGGGGAACACTCAAAGGAATAGCATGTAACTTTGGATTTTGCAGAGTTTAGCTCATCTGGTGAAGAATTAGGTTCTTAAGACATGAGGGTTCCACCTGTTTTTTTTTATGCAAGCACAGTATTAATAATATAAATACAAAGGAAGGGCCTTGGATTCAGATAAGCTTTGTGCAAATAGGGAGGCACAGTGCAGATGTAAGCTTTAGCAAGACTCCAACAAGTCCAAAAACACACCTTTTATAAACCGCAGGAAAACACTGTCAGCACCCATGAGCATTTGGAATACAAAACTTGTACACCTACAATTTGCATTTTTCTTTCCTCTTCAAGGTCGACGGAAATGCATCCAAAAAGGTCAGAATTTTCTTTATATCTTTTTATGCACTGTTAATATTCGAAGCATTGACAGAAGAATATACATACAGTTTGGCACACATGGTTTAGACCAACAGAAAAATCACATTTAAAAGGAGTGCAGGTCCCCACACAAAGAGCACTGTATGAGCTTTGAACTTTAAACCCTCGGATAACAAAAATATAAAAGGTAAATCATGAATAACATAGTAAGTAAAACATTTTTCTTTTTTTTTTTTTCTTAACTGAAGCATTTGATTCTCACATGGCACTCTGAAGAGAAGCACCGTCCACAGGTTCACAAAGGGAGCCCAGCAGATTAGAACAGAACACTAACCGGAGGCTGACGGGACACAATCACTCCGCACGCCGGCATGGCGGCCGCACGTTTTTTGAGTCTCACCGGCGCCCTTGGACCAATCAGAGACGCCGGGAGAGGATGATGGGAAAACGAGTGCGACTTCCATGCTTACAAGTGCATCAAGATCAGCCGGAGTGCAAAATACTAATAACACAAGCCTCTTATCAGACGTTTTTTTTTTTTTTTTGGAGGGGGGGTTGGAGGAGGATGATGGGAGAATTTGGAGCTACAAGCGACTGTAGCAGAGTAGTGTGAGGAGGAAGTGTGGCAGGGTAGGTGCTTTTAAAACCTGACAAACGACCTGAGGACACACACGTCTTCACACACAACGGCACACCACACAGCACATGGGGGTGGGGGGGGCCACTCATGCTAACACATCAACTGTTTTTTTTATTATTTTCCGTTTGTTTTCATTTTTTTTATTATTTTTTTTTTATTTTATACAAACTCACTAGTCACCTTCTGAGTCTTGACTGTGAGGCTGAACTCAGAGACGGGCAGACGGGGGGCGGTGATGGATACTCTCCTCATCCAATAGGGGGAGCGGTGTGCTGCGGTGAAAAGTGAGAACATTTCCATTTTGAATTCTCCTTTTGTCTGATTTTATTCAAATACTGTCACCAACAACTAAATGTAGAGTTGGGAGAGGAGAATAGAAAGATGCAGGGAAGGGAGGTGGAGGAACAGACCACAGTGCCATCTCTGATGAGCCTGACGCCTGTTGCTATGCCGACCGCAGAGAGGAAAACAGAGAAAGAAAGAGGAGTGGTGAGGCAAAGTGCGGACACCAGCTCGGGCTGAATTCTCCTCTCTCAGGTCAGAGTGATCGACAGGCGGGAGGTCGCTGTGAAAGGAGCAGAGCGCCTCGGAATGCCTCCAGGAGAAAAAGAAGAACTCGCGTTCACCTTCTTAACTCGCTCATTTCAGGCCCTTCGCCGTCTGTAAAACGACAGTGGCTCTTTCATCGCCTGCATGTTTGTGTGCGCACTTGCAGCTTGTTTGGACAGAAACAAATTCTCGGTTAATTGGCACGGGGCACTTCTTGCCAACAGTTGGTCAGCTAGAAACATTTGTGTAACTAAGGGAAAGGAAGCTGAGGAGTCATTTCTGCCTCTCTATTCAGCGCCGCACAAAAAGGCTCATTATGAGACAAAATTCATATTCAGGCGAGAGCATATGAACTTCGATGGTGTTGGTAATATCTAACTAACTAAAGGCTGTGATGGAAGCGTCTCCGGGGGAGACGATCAGCCAATCGGAGGCCCATCTGACTCATCCTCAGTGACATAACGAAGGAGCGGACACGGGAAGAGCGGCGTGTGGGTGGGTGTGGCTTTTGTCTTATCTGCCCGTCTTTGTGCCGGTCTCTGAGTGCGGCCGGTCGGTGTGTGAAAGGAGGGTGGGGACCCAG
>NC_050519.1:5417079-5418777 GCF_002922805.2 Oryzias melastigma
TCCACGCCTCTCTGTGACTCCCAATAGTGTTCGATATCTGATCAGGGAAAAAAAAGTAGGAAGAATGGAGAAAGATGGAGGGAAAGTGGGCGGAGTCAGGCCTGAGTAATCACAGTGGACTCCAGAGGTGATGGAGGGGAGGAGAAAGACTGATAATGCTGCTGCCATTTTCACATCAATAACAAATCCTTCCCACCTTTACTAACACGCCACCCCCACCACACCCCCAGCTCCCAGGACACAAAGGTCTGCTCGACTCTCCATCCCTCCCTCTCACTTCTCCTCCTTCTTCGCTTCCTCCTTCTTCTCCTCCTCCTTCTTTGCTTCCTCCTTCTTGGGCTCCTCCTTCTTCTTGTCGTCCTTCTTCTCCTCCTTCTTTCCATCGTCCTTCTTCTTGTCCTCCTTCTTCTTGTCATCCTTCTTCTTGTCCTCTTTCTTGTCCTCCTTTTTGGTCTCCTCCTTCTTCTCCTCCTCGGGCATCGGCTCTGTGGTGAGGATCACTTTGCCGATGTTGTTCCTCTCCTGCATTTTTCTCATGGCATCCCCAACCTGAGGGAGTGAGAGGAAAGACAGTTACCAGAGGCTCCACGAAAGAGCAAACGGAGAGAATCACTCATTCAGAAATATGTTGACAGAGAGGAGAAGCAGCCAACTTCCTCTCCAACTCCACAACAGCGACTCCACCCTTAATCTTCATGAAGGAGGAACAAATCTTCCAGACTCGTCATCAAAAATCACTTAAATATGCTGCAAATCAGGAGTGTCAAAGTCAATCGAACAAGGGGCCAAAATCCAAAACAGGACAAACAGGATAACCATTTATAGAACAAGCTAAAACTACATTTTTAAAACTTTAAAACCGTAACTTTTTAATAATTAGGGACAAGATATAAAGCATTACCTGTGATGATGTTAGTGTGAATGCGGTAAGCTGAATTTGTCAGCTAAAGATGCTAATGCTAATAGCTGAAAATGCTAAAATTGATAGTTAAAAACACTGAAGCTGATAGCTAAAATATTAGCTAAATGCCAAATTAGCATAAAACATCAACAAAAAAAACTTAGGTTAGCCAAAACAGCTAGCATGTAGCTGAAAAAATAACAAAACTTCAAAGTATCCTAAAAAATTTTAAAAGCTTAAATTAGCCAAAATAGCGAGCGTGAACATATTAGCCTAACTCCAAAACAGCCTAAAAAACTTAAAAAGAAAAGCCATAAATTAGCCAAAACAGCTAGCATGTAGCTGAAATATTAGCTAAACCCTGAAACAGCAATCTCAATGAATACCAAAATAGGGCAAAAAGCTAAGAGAATGCTAATTTATAAACTTTTAAACTGCAGCTTTTTAACATAATTATGAATATTAAAAAAGGCAGGAATATTATTCCGGAATAAATCAACTCAAACCTTAAATGACTTTCAATAAAAAATGTATTTGGTCAAATTTATACAAGTTAGAAATAAGCGCAAGATAACATCGAGCCATTAATAGCAATAAAATAAAATGATCTGGGGGGCCGGATATAATTACCCTGAGGGCCGGATTCGGCCCCCGGGCCTTGACTTTGACACATGTGCTATATATGAATAATTATTGAAGCTCTAATAACTAAATGAAAGCGCTGAATAATAAATATACAATTCAATATATATATATATATATATATATATATATATATATATATATATATATATATT
>NC_050519.1:5421735-5425246 GCF_002922805.2 Oryzias melastigma
AAAAAAAACAATCTAGTGCGCATGAGACGCGAACTGGTGCTCACAGGAAATTTTTTGGGTGACGCGAGAAAGTATCTGACAATTGTGACAAAGTATCTGGTGCGCACAAGAAAGTGTCTGTTGTGCACAAGAAAGTATCTGGTGCACACAAGAAAGTGTCTGGTGTGCACAAGAAAGTGTCTAGTGTGCACAAGAAAGTGTCTAGTGTGCACAAGAAAGTATCTGGTGCGCATAAGAAAGTATTTGGTGCGCATAAGAAAGTGTCTGGTGTGCACAAGAAAGTGTCTAGTGTGCACAAGAAAGTGTCTAGTGTGCACAAGAAAGTGTCTATTGTGCACGAGAAAGTATCTGGTGTGCACAAGAAAGTATCTGGTGCGCATAAGAAAGTATCTGGTGCGCACAAGAAAGTGTCTAGTGTCCACAAGAAAGTATCTGGTGTGCACAAGAAAGTATCTGGTGCGCATAAGAAAGTATTTGGGGTGCACAAGAAAGTGTCTATTGTGCATAAGAAAGTATCTGGTGTGCACAAGAAAGTTTCTCGTGTACACAAGAAAGTATCTGGTGTGCACATGGAAGTTTTTGGTGTACATGAGAAAGTATCTAGTGCACACAAGTGTTATGAGAAAGTATCTGGTGTGCACGACAAGATATCTGGTACGGACAAAAAAATAATCTGGTGCACTTGACAAAAAATTTGGTGCGCACCACAAAGTATTTGGTGTGCACAAGAAAGTTAATAGTGCACACAAGAAAGTATCTGATGTACATGAGAAAATATTGGGAGTACACAACAAAGTATCTGGTTTGCATGAAAAACAAACTTCTGCACACGGGAAAAGTATGCTGCACATGAGAAATTAAAAGGTTGAGCGCAAGAAACCAACTGGTTCTCTGGTTAACAAAAAAGTATCTGGTGCACACGAGAATTATCAAGTACATGTGATGCAAATAAAAAGTCGTCCAATCACAAGCTTGCTTCTAGTCCGGTCAATTCCAATTGGCTGATGGTAAACCACAGCAAGGGTTGTGTGTTTTCAGGATATACAGTCTATCTTCTGCTGCAGCCAAAGTAACTGCAGGAGCTACTTGGTGAGCGAGAAGCAAACTGGTGCATTGTGGATTAGTTTCCTGGAGCGCAACAGTTCCTCTTTCATACACTGTCGTTGCTTTAAGACTGGTTGCAGCAGAGGATACACATTATTACTGTTTCTGAAACCATTTATATATTTTTTTAAATTCTATGTCTTTTTAGGGCCTCCTAAATAGACGTCAGAGAAGTTTTAGAGAAGTTCAACTCAAGCAAAATGCATGCTAAAGGCCAAGAGGTCAGTGCCCATCCATTGTTCGAGGGTCCCTGCAAAGGTTACGTCTTTTCTCTGCATTGAGGAATGAGTTCATGGCTTTTTTACTTCTGGGCTTAATTGCTGTGACAGTCTCTGTTTTTGTTTAATTTATTCTCTACTTTTAGACAACAATCTGTCTCTGTCATCTCCTCACGAATACGAGCAAGCCAAGCATTGTTGTCAACCACACGGAAGCCCCTCTGCACCAAAACCTACTTCAATTTCAGCATAAAATTGCACATCTTGCTGTTTAGTCAGAATTTAGATGCATTTTTATCATAAAAAGATTCCTGAAGCTGATGACCAAGAACTTCAAGGCCAGTTGAGTCAGTCCTTTTGCTTCGACTGCATCCAAACTTTGGAGCACTCTGTCCCCTTACAGTGGGCCCTCACTGGCACTCGACATTTTCAGAACCAGTATGGAAACTCATTTGTATTCATTGGCATTTAGATCCGACTGAGCCTTGACATTTGTTTCATGTTGAGTCCATTTATGTGCGTCATGTTAATTGTACATTTAGTGTTTTTTACCCACACTTGTAGTTATTTTTGCTGTTAGATCTGCACACGAACAACTGATTTGATTCTATAAACTGTGCTTTATAAATTACACATCCCCATACGGTGGAGTCTTTGAATTTAATTAAAAAAACCTGATTTAATTTAATCTCAAGTTGCATTTCTTTCAACTTCTTGCTGTTGTGCAGCTGTTGCTTCACCTCAGCTGGCAGCTGTTCTCCAACTAAAAGATTAGCGTCTCGCTCACTAATGTCAACCTTATGCATTTATCTTGCCTTCTCCCACTAATGAAATCATCTGGCATCAAGTGAGGAAGTAAGTCAGTGAGTTTTCCCGATAAAATCACATAGGAGCATAAAATCCAATACAGAAAGAGGGAATTAGAACAGTTAGCAAACTCATAGGACAAACTAAAATAAAGATTTAGAAAGGATAAAGACAGATTAAATAAACAAAAAACTTGTCTGAATAAAAATATGACTGTATAATAGAACTGGACAGAGTGAGTGTGACAGCTTACTTCTGGCTAAAATTAAATGAAGTTAATTCAGTCGCATTTTTTGGAACCAGATAAGGTCAGTAGGAGTGATTGATCTGAGTTGTCAGTCTTTCACTGTTTCTATGGCAACCAATCAGGAAGGAGCTTGTTGGAAGTTCACACCCCTTCTACTGTAAACTGGATTATATAACCTGTACTACAAAAAAATCAGATTAGCGAGAACATGCCAAGAACAGGTAGTAGAGCAAGAAGGGTGATTTTAAAAAAACGGCTTTTTGGAGCCCCATGTACTTCCTGTTTGGAACCAAGAGGGGAGTGGTTACTCAGTCCAGTTCTCTTATACAGTCTGTGGTTGGTGACTTAAGGAGGGGGCAATTGTTTAAAGTTCCCCTCTGGTTTTATAGCAAATTTTAGAGATATTCAAAAGTTTTTGGCTTGTGAACCTTAAAGGACAAAATGAAGAATAAAGGGATAAAAGGTTGACAACATATGAGGGAGTTTAACAGCCTCTAAAAGCTAAAAGCATCATTTGAAATCAATTCCAAATTTGACTGGGAGCCAATGTGAAGATGACAGTAGACGAGTTTAATAAATTTGCTTATAGATACCTTTTAAAAGCCTTGGTGTCAAATTTTGGACAAGTTTCAGACATTTTAAAATGCTTTTGCTAAAAAAAAAATATAAATTGATTTGAATTGATTTAATCGATTCATAAAAATATGAATTAATTTAGCACATAGAGCTAAAGTCTGCTAGCTCGATGCTAACGTTTAATGGAATTTCCCATTGGACGGCTAATGCTAACGTTCAGTCAACATAAACAAACATTGCTGACTAAATTAACATCTTTATAAACTCACAGGCATTAACTTTTTAACTCTTTTAGGGAAATATTTTTTTAAAGTAACCATTTTGTGGTATAAAACTCAGTTTTTTGCTCATATTTTCTTCTGCTTCTTCTGGAATAAGGTATAATGCTATAGTGCAATCGCCACCTAGTGGCCAAACTGAAACACCGTCCAGGAGAGGCAGAACAATGTTTACAAGGTTAATAATCTGAATATTTTTCTCCTTTTAAGAAACCATGTATGCTGTTAACAATCTAATTATTTTACAGTATGTGAACTGTATCAGATTAATATAAATATTT
>NC_050519.1:5426090-5458314 GCF_002922805.2 Oryzias melastigma
TTTAAATTTCTCTTCTGGTTTTATTGCAAATTTTAGAGATATTCAAAAGTTTTTGGTTTGTGAACCTTAAAGGAAAAGATGAAGAATAAAGGAATAAAAGGACATCAACATATGAGGGAGTTTAACAGTGCAAGCCTCTAAAAGCTATACAACATCAGTTGAAATCAATTCCAAATTTGATTGGGAGCCAATGTGAAGATGACAGTAGAGGAGTTTAATACGTTTGCTTATAGATACCTTTTAAAAGCCTTGGTGCAAAATTTTTGACATTTTAAAATGCTTTTGCTAAAAAAAAAAAACAACAAAAAAACAATCGAAACAGAAGATATAAAAGAGCCTGGGTTGATAAAATGGATTTGAAGCTTTAATCAATTTAATCCATTCGTAAAAATATGAATCAATTTAGTCTGCTAGCTTGATGCTAACGTTTAATGGAATTTCCCATTGGACGGCTAATGCTAACGCTCGGTCGACCTGAACAAACATTGCTGACTAAATTAACATCTTTATAAACTCACAGGCATGAACTTTTGAACTCTTTTAAGGAAATGTTTTTTTAAAGTAACCATTTTGTGGTGTAAAATTCCGTTTTTTATTCATACTTTCTTCTTCTTCTTCTGGAATAAGGTGTAATGCTAATCGCCACCTAGTGGCCAAACTGAAACACCGTCCAGGAGAGGCAGAACAATGTTTACAATGTTAATAATCTGAACATTTTTCTCCTTTTAAGAAACCATGTATGCTGTTAACAATCTAATTATTTTACAGTATGTGAACTGTATCAGATTAATATAAATATTTAAAACATATCAGATTATTAATGAATTTCTACAAAAATGTGTAAAATCAAAATTGAATTGAGGGATTGAAAGAAATGAAAAAAAACTAGGAATTAAATCAATCATCATCTGCAATTCAAGCCTCAATAAAGAGGTTTTTAATTAATTAATATAATTTCGAGTATTAGTTTGGAATGTTATTCCAGAGACACGGATTTGTCAAACAAACCTGTTCGAGGTGCCAGGTGGAGTCGATGCGGGGCTTGACCTTCCCCTGCTTGTACAGATCTAAGATGGTGTTCATCGCTTGGGTGATGAGCTCGGTTTCCCCGTCCAGGTAGCCTAGATGAAAGCCGCACACCGACTTGTTCCCCTGGATCAGGCTGAGAGTGTGGATGGAGAACTGGTGGTACCAGTTCTTGGCCACAGCGAGAAGGTTCTTCTTCTGGCCCGCCAGCATGTTGGCCGCTCCTGACAGTGAGAAGGAACACAAAGATCTCTATTTTTACTTTTTTCTCCAATATTATCATAAATAACTCATTTTTTTTACATATTTAGTTTGGTAATTAAGTCAAAAATCTTAAAAACTGGATTCATGAACTCAGATTTCATAAGTATTTTGAGTGAGGAACCTCTTCAGCACTTTAGCTTCCACACCCTGTGCTCTCAATCTGCATCTTTCTCAGGGGAAACCAGGAACACAAAGCCCGCTCAGAGATCCAGCCCGCTACATTCAGACACATTCCAGGTTTCGTGCAGATAGAACGACCATTGTTCAGACATGCCTACTTCAGATAAGCTGGGAGAGAAGCAGCGGGCACGGAGGGACAAGAAGGGGTGAGGGTGGAGGGCACCATGCTGGGTAGTAGCTCTCCGAGTAACACGGAAAGACGAAGGCCTGTTCTCCGTGGATGCCGATCCCGCCCACTTCATGTATAGAGCAGCGTTGCGACAGAGCAAGCGCAAAGGCGTTCCCACGGGTGACATGGGTCTCCGCAGTGGGGTCACTCCACCCACAAGAAAGCATCTTTACTCTGCGGCGAGAGGGAAACCCACAACTATTCTACTATTCTACTCATCCCGCGGATGGGAAGTCTTTGTCTCAAGAGATTCATCTTAAAGTTAAATAAAGCGAAATGTAAAGGAGGAAAAAAATGACAGGCATGTGAAGAATTCTGTCTGATAACTTTAAATTGTGGCGATTCAGTACCAGGAAGGAATGCCTTGTTTGTGGGAGTTTCAGCCCCATTGGGAAAATGCTGGAGTGTATTTCACCCTGTTCAGAGGAACGCCAGCCAGCTCAGTTCAGGATCATTTCCATGAATTACATAAAAGATTAAACACATTCTTAAATATAAAACAGTTTGGTGAAGGTGGTTAAAGAACCACTCCAATGAAAAAGGTGTTTTTAACATGTTCTTGTGGCATTTTTTTGACAAATTTAAAGAAAATTAAGCTTAAAATTGCATTTCTGAGTATTTCTTTATTGAAATTCAAAAAAAGCTTATTTGTGACGAAGGCCGAATCTGAATTCTTCCCATACCACTCCAATAGTCGAGGGACTCTGAAGCATAGAAGTTTACATTTAATGTAAGTAATGATTTTTGTTTTAGTATGACTTCTTAATCTTATAAAACTGGTGCTGTTGTGGATTTTTTTGAGCGCTAGTAGCGACACGCTAACGTGACTGGTGATTAATGATGACGTCATCGAGGGGTAGCGTTGTCCGCATTTTAAGACACGGATTATATAGAAGTTTTTCAATATAACTCTCCATTAGGAGGGCTAAATGTTGGGGTAGGGGGAAGCCATAGGGGTAGGAGAAGAATTTGGCTGCAGAAAATACATTCCCTACAATCCAATCCATCCACATTGATCCACGAATGTCTTCATTTTCCTCGTCTGAGCTGGAATCTGTCTCAAAACTCCAACATTGCTCGTCAGTTTTGTTGCCCTGTAAATGTTGGGGATGTTAGGGGCTGTAAGCCAGGGGTCCCCAAACTACCACCCACGGGCCGGATCCAGACCCCAAACTAAATTAGACATTTTCCAGTGTTTTAGGCTAATTTGGCATTTAGCTAATATTTCAGCTACATGCTAGCTGTTAAGGCTAATATAGTTTGTTTTACGTTTTTGAGGCTAATTTGGAGTTTAGCTTATATTTTAGCTTTAGCTAGCTGTTTTGGCTAAATTAGACATTTTCCAGTGTTTTAGGCTAATTTGACATTTAGCTAATATTTCAGCTAGCTGTTTAGGCTAAGATAGGCTTTTTTTGTTTTTTAGGTTAATTTGGCATTTAGCTAATAATTCAGCTACATGCTAGCTGTTTAGGCTAATAAAGGTTTTTTTAGGCTAATTTGGAGTTTAGCTAATATTTTAGTTTTATGCTAGCTGTTTTGGCTAATTTAGAATTTTTTGGGTTTTTTCTGCTTATTTGGCACTTTGCTAATATTTGAGCTGGCTATCAGTTTCAGTGTTTTTAGCTATTAATTTAAGTATCTTTGGCTATTAATCTATTTCAGGTAATGCTAAATATCTAGTTTTTAAAATGCTTTAGTATTATTTTTCTTGGAAGATGACAGAAATGAATTATTTAGAATTTGGCTATGTGTGGCTTTCTGGAAAACCATAACTCTTTACGTTTAGACTGTGATTGTTACACTTTTTCTGTTAGCCTACAAAGCAACCCCGACCCCACATCAGAGAAGAAAACAGTTATGTGGCCTCACTAGAAAAAGTTTGGGGACCTACTGTAAGCTATTGGAAAATCTTGTAAACAGAGAGCTCTCTGCAACGGGGAATGTGTTGCTTTACACCAGCGGTTCCGCCTAACAACTCAGAGGTGAATTATTGCTGCTCTACAGTAACTATCCAGTCAGCAAGGCCAGGTGGGCCCAATGTGGTTTAAAAGTGGGCTCCAATTGGGTTTGTCCACAGTTTCTGGGGTGGCACCACCTGTTTGCCCACATTGGCTTAAGTGGAAACAGTGGAGTGGCTTGCTAACTAGCCACCTGGTGGGCAGCGGAGCTCGCTAGCTTGATACAGAGAAGCTTGCTAGTTCAATACACCAGAGCTCACTAGCTTAATACAGCAGAGCTCGCTAGCTTAATGCAGTGGAGGTCGCTAACGCGGGGCTTGGTAGCTTGCTACAGCGGAGCTTACTAGCTCAATACTGCGGAGCTCGCTGTAATGGAGCTCGTTAGCTGGCCACAGCAGATTTTGCTAGCTTGCTACAACGGCGCTCGCTACAGCAGAGCTCACTAGCTCGCTACAGTGGAGCTGCTAGCATGCTATCCCGTCCACCAAGAGGGTGGCTAGCCACTGAGAGCCCACTTAAACCAATGTGGGCAAACACAGGTGGGGCCACCACAGAAACTGTACACAAACCAAATTGGGGCCCACATTTTCTGCCACTTTTAAACCATATGGGGCCCATGTGGGCTTGCTGGCCGGGTATGTTCTATAAAGCATCACAGCTTTCACGATTTTGGCTAAAAACTGCATACACATAATTAAAAAACGACTTGTATTGATTTTAAAATAGCTCAAAAGATGAAAAAAAAGTTAATTTTAAAAGAGAATTGTTGTAGCGCTCCATGTTTTCCATTAAAATGTTACACATGAGCAAATGAGATAGTTGCTATTGATGATGGGCACAAATATCTGTGTGTTTGAAGATACTTAAACGTCTAATACTCATTTTGTATTGTCGTTTGTGGTGAATGCGTCAACGGGAAAGCTGTGATGGCGCTGCCTAAAGCAACGTTGAAGAGTCAACGTCAAGTCAAACAAAGCATCATCTTAGCATCGTAGCATTAGCATTCAACAGGGACTCATTCATATAATATAAAAGATTTGCTGTCAAGTGTTTTTACAGCTACAATTGTCGTCTTTATGGTAATATTTTGGTATTTTTTACTTACCATAGGTGATAAGTTTCCCCATGGGCTTTAGGAGGTTGTAGGCCTTATGGGTGTCAGATCCTCCAAGAGGGTCCAGTATGATGTCCAGACCTGCGGGAGAAGAAAGCGGAGAGCTATGACAGATCTGAAAAACCTTTTCCGGAGTAGTTAACTACAGTGTAGCCATGTTTACGTGCAGAGAACCCATGACAGGGAACTGGAGGAAGGCAGTGAGGGATCCTTGTTTTATCAGTGGTGTCAATAGTAAAACAGGAGGCATAAACTACTTCTCAATCACAGGAGTAACAAACCCTCCTTTGGACAAACAGTGGAGCGCAGCATGATAACCGCATGGCTTTTCTGAAGCTTATTAATGCAGCTTCAGCCGTAATGATGCTGCTCTGTGCCAGGAGGGCGTCTTTAGATCGGGCCACCCCTCCGCGCTCCCTTGTATTGATTAGAGGAGGCTCTCAGCAGGACTCCTCCTTGACCAGAGAACAGATGAATTCACAAAAGGGCCGGTGGAGAGCGGGGCTGCACATTGATCCCACTTCTAATTAGACACATTCTGTCTAAAGTGTCACTTCTCACTCCTCACACATCCGTCTCCGTAAGGCCTTTTCTGTCACGCTGTAAAGAAAACAGCCTCCGGCGTGTAAACATGACCCTCGCAGGAGAGCCGAGAACTGGATCATGTCTTCAGAAAAGCAGCACTTCTCCATAAAGCATGTGTGGGATTTGTTTTCACCGTTTATCAATTTAGAGCAAACCATCTTTGCTTAAAAAATGGCTCAAAAATGTTTTATCTGAGCGCCGGCAGTTTATTCAAAGGATCAACAAAGCCTGCAGACGTGAGCATTGTTGCTGAGCAGATGGAGGCCTGTTTGCCTTATGAGACAGTGACTCTGAATGGCATGCGCTCTGTTATAAACCCAGACGTAATTCAAAGTGGACTATTTATCCAGCTTTATTTACAATCACAGGTCTCTGCGCAAACAGAATCCAGGCAGAAATCTGTTCGTCCCTGCACGGGTTTTCACCTTTTGGACTGATCTTGCGGACCTCCTCCACGTAGTCCTTGGTGCGATAGTCGATGGGGTGCGTGACGCCGCCCGAGCTGATGGTCTCGTGTTTGCTGGCGGACGCGGTGCCGAACACGGTCACGTCCTTCACCGTCTTGCACAGCTGAGTGGCCGCAATCCCCACTCCACCTGAAGAAAAGTATTGATGAGCGCTTAAAATTAAATATGGGTGTACATTTATTTACTGAGCCCCCCGGTGACACGCAGGTTGACAGCGTCTCCCACTCAAATAGCATTTTCAATGAGAAATAAATGCGATGTGCATTATTTATGGTCATAAAACAAGCACGTCAATAACTCAGTGGATGTGTTTCTCTCAGGGGTATGTAAACACATTATGCATTAAACACAATCAGATTACTTCAGCTGGCCTGGAGGGGATGTAGACACACACACTGACACACACATCAACCCTGCAGAAAGTCACAATCGTCCCCTAATAAGGCTCACAATCTGAGAACAAAAAGGGACGAAAATCGGCCTTTATTTTTCCACTGTGTGTGTACATAGTTGCGGCAAATGCCTCAGCCGGTGTTTGTGAAGGGAGCCGGTGCAAAAAGTAATAGGTTACCGATAAGCTGTGGCTTGTTTGCGATGAGGAGCTGAGCAGAAAGGCATCCATAAAGGTCATTCATGCTTGGCCAAGTCAAGAATAGATCATATCTGACACGAGAGAACAAAGGAACACGGAGCAACAAGTTTCCTCTTAATATTTATTTTTGAATGGTTTGTTGAGAGGATCTGATTCCTTACGCTGCAATTCAGAAATGTGATCACGAAGGCAGGAAAGGATTTTTGGGCTTTTTACCAGTTTTATTGAACAAAAAGGACCAATTAGGACATTTTTAATCAGTGAAATCAATTTTATTCTGCATGTTCCTTTGGGATCTGAGATACGAAGCGTGAGAAATAAAATCTGGGATTTTGTTACATCTTTTCAATTAGAAATCTGTGAGAATCTTGATCTGAGTTACTGTGTTTCAATGAGTTTTCAATGAGTGTTAGATATTTAATACTTCCAATAAATTATTCTTCAGGCTCTGAAAGGAAAACTAGAATTTGAACTTTCTAGAGTCAAGGGCTTCTTTAGATATATCCAAAGCATCTCCTCTCCTTTTGAACATTTCTTTAAGCGTGCAATGGCATCATTTCCGTGGCAACGCCGCAGCAGCTTTCTAGGTGGCTGCACAATCACATACAAACAACAGTGACACCAGCTCGCTGGATGAACAAGATCTAATGATGCCACTGAGGCTGAAAGGCTCAGAAACAAAACAACTACATGCATTCAACCAAACCACTTCTGACATTTTTTTTTTCTTTTTTTGGTCAGTCTGGCTGAGGAGAATCTCGGCTGCCGACAGTGTGGATCCCAGAACAAAAATCAAGGCTGTTGCTGTTGGATATGAGAGCTGTCGTGGCTGCATTATAACAGCAACCATCTCTCCTTGTTCTCACAGAAACCAAGTTTGTGTTGCCAAGGTAACATCAGCCAAATTGCCAGCAATGACTGAGCAAAGGGAGCCATTTTGTTTCATTGGCTGCTCTTCCTTTGGGGATGGAAGAGAAATGTTGACAATCGGAACATTTAAAAAAAAAAAAAAAAAGTTTACATCTTTTTTTTTAACGTTTGTGACGTTCACACTGCACACGTGTGCACAAAATGCTGCACAAGTCATGCCAGAAAGGGAAGAAAATGTTAAATTTCCAAGTCAAAAATATCCAAAATAAGATGCATCTACGTCAGGGGTCCCCAAACTTTTCTTGTGAGGGCCACACAACTTTTTTCTTTACTGATGTGGGGCCGGGGTCAGTTTGTAGGCTAAAAGAAAATGCTTTTTCTGCTAGCAGTTCTGTCTACAATTGTTGCTAACAGTGTTTACTGTTAGCAGTCCTATCCGCGACTGATGCTAATAGTGTTTTTGTTAGCAGTTCTGTCTGCGATTGATGCTAACAGTGTTTCTGCTAGCAGTTCTGTCTGCAATTGTTGCTAACAGTGTTTTCTGTTAGCAGTTCTGTCTGCGATTGATGCTAACAGTGTTTTCTGTTAGCAGTTCTGTCTACGATTGATGCTAACAGTGTTTTTGTTAGCAGTTCTGTCTGCAATTGTTGCTAACAGTGTTTACTGTTAGCAGTCCTATCTGCGACTGATGCTAACAGTGTTTTCTGTTAGCAGTTCTGTCTGCGATTGATGCTAACAGTGTTTTCTGTTAGCCTTTCTGTCTTTGATTGATGCTAACAGTGTTTTCTGTTAGCCTTTTTGTCTGCAATTGATGCTAACAGTGTTTTCAGTTAGCAATTCAGTCTGCGATGGTTGCTAACAGTGTTTTCTGTTAGCAATTCTGTCTGCAATTGTTGCTAACAGTATTTTCTGTTAGCAAAGCACTGGCTAAAGGCTATTTTGCTAGCAGTTTTAGCAAACAAACTCAAAGCCAGTGTGGGAAATAAAAAATCTTGCGTCCCTGACATTGTTCAGAGGCCGGGCCAAATGTGGAGGTGGGCCAGATGTGGCCCGCGGGCCATTGTTTGGGGACTCCATATAATCTCAGTCAAACACAATGCTATCAGTCTAAACTGTTATATTTCCTCTTTCCCATCGACTATGGCAGCAAATTTGCTTCATAATCTGTTGTTTAAATACGAGAAATAAACTGTTAAAAATGTTTTTATTTAAAAGATAAGAAGGTACATATTTCTGATTCCCATGAGAACAAGCTCCTGATCTTCCATCACAAGACCGCTGAGCCGAGCCAAGAACCCCTTTACCGCACCCCACCTCGGATCACACGCACACATCCATATGTACAGAGATCACAAAGCAGAGAGGAGCGAACAGCCCCAACTGGCTGCTGGTATCTGCTAATCTTCACAAATATGCCAAGATTAAAATATTAACCTTTTATTAACCTCTACCTCCCATTTTTCTCAGATTTACATTTGGTCCCAGCATGCCTGCTTCTTCAAACTGGAGTGCAGCCACAAAATACTTAGCCAGGAGAAAGCAGCTTAAGCAGATTCTTGCGGCAAAATTCAATTGAATTGTTTACTCCTGGAAATAAAGACACGTCAAAAGACAAAAAAACATTCCACCTATTTATTCTGTTTTACTCTCGGCTCAGGCTGGAGACAGAGAAGAGTTTTGTCCTTCCCCAGGATCCTTACATTCTCACTTTCTGGCACAAATTGTGCTTGGCATCCATAGCATGACTGTTGGGAGCGAAGAGGAATTTTCCTCAAAACACAGTGGAATCCAAACGGACACTGGGGCCACTATTATTGCTCCACACCCGGAGTTTCAGCAGCAGGGATGGGTGGAGGCGACCAGAATGGACATCCATATAGTAAAACATCCCTTTTGGAGGGAAGCATCTTCTTTATCACTCCATGCTTTTTCGGGTTTTCCTCAACATATTTGCACATTTCTTCAAGGACATTTTCAAACCTATCATTAGCCGGTGGTAGTGGCTGCTAAAGAATGAATCTGCATATTGGAAGGCAACCAGAACAATGTCAGGAAACAGATTCTGAAGCTCTTAATTCCGATTCAAATGAAGCAGGCTGTTTGTGAACTCTTAAGGTATTAAACTGCGTTATGTAATCGTGTTGTTTTTCCTGGATGTCTGAGCTGGTGTGTGTGTGTGCTGGAAGAACAGTTTAATGTGCTGTCTTCGGTGGTAGTGAGTTTCATAGAGGAAGCCCATTTTTAGTTGGTGGGTGCATTTGCCTGTGTGGAGGAAGTGCTTGTGATTCTGTGAGTCTCTCGGCGCTAACAAACACAAATAAAGCCGCAGTACAATAAAAACACACGCAAAGCCCTTCCTGTCATAAAAGCTGGTTGCAGTGAAACGAGCTGCAGCCCGCCGTGCTGCACGGTTTCCCCAACAGGTGCCCCGCACACCTGCGCCTGCGTGTGGTGGCAGGGGTTGGGGAAGATGGGGTCATTTGTCAACGGCTGCAGCGCCGAGCGACGCGATTGGCAGGTTGGAATGGAGGCTGGCCTGGTTTTCTTCCACTATCGGCGCAGAGATCTGCCGCCGGGGATGCCACGCCTGAGGAACGCGCAGACAGTTCAACCACGAGGCCCCGACTCCTACTCAGTGGTCAGAGTGAATTAGCATTCTCCAAACTAGGGTAGGGCCTCCTGAGCAACGCAGACATGGAGGAGATTTTCTCAGTAGACATTTGTTACAACACCCAGAAGAACCGTCAAACAAAAGATTTAAGGGCAAAGGATCTGATGCTTACAAAGACCGGGATAAATAATAAATGAGATCTGGGAGTGCTGAAAGTAATAAAACAAGATGTGCAATTTTTTTTTTGTCTAAGCATATAACTTTAGAGAAAATGTGTCAAAGTCAAAGCCCGGGGGCCGGATCCGGCCCACTGCGTAATTACATCCGGCCCTCCAGATCATATTATTTTATTATTATTAATGGCTCATTTCTAACTTGTTTAATTTTGACAAATTTTATTTTTGGAGAGAGTAAAATATTAAAAGTTATTAAATGTTTAAGTTGATTTATTCTGCAATATTATTGCTGTCTTTTTATTATACATAATTATGTTAAAAAGTTACATTTTTGAAGTTTCAAAAATTGCTATTCTGCTAGCTTTTTGGACTATTTTAGGCTGTTTTGGAGTTTAGCTAATATGTCAACGACAGGCTAGCTTTTTGGCTAATTTAGGTTTTTTATTTGTTTTTGGGGCTGTTTTGGAGATTAAGCCAATATTTGTTTTGGCTAACCTAAGTTTTTCTTTGTCTTTTTTTGTTTTTTAGGCTAATTTGCTATTTAGCTAATATTTTAGCTGGCTATCAACTTCAGCGTTTTCAGCTATCAGATTCACCATTTTTAGCCATCAGCTTCATCGTTTTCAGCTATCAACTTCAGCGTATTCAGCTATCAACTTCATCGTTTTCAGCTATCAACTTCTGTGTTTTCAGCTATCAACTTCCGTGTTTTCAGCTATCAACTTCAGGGTTTTAGCTATCAACTTCATCGTTTTCAGCTATCAACTTCATCGTTTTCAGCTATCAACTTCCGTGTTTTCAGCTATCAACTTCAGGGTTTTAGCTATCAACTTCAGGGTTTTAGCTATCAACTTCAGCGTTTTCAGCTATCAACTTCAGCGTTTTCAGCTATCAACTTCAGCATTTTCAGCCATTAGCTTCAGCATTTTCAGCTATCAACTTTGTCATTTTTAAAAAGCAGCTGAAACTGCGGCTTTTGGAGTCTCAAATCTGCAATCACAAATGACCAGAGATAGGAAAACTATTACAAAGCAAGCTCCGATTTTTAAAAAAAGTATATTTTTTTTAAATTTTTTCTGTATTTTATTTGTTTTATTTTGTATACTGTATTTTACCTGTGTTTTATAATTGTGTGTGTAGTGTTTATCTCTTAAACTCTGTTTTATTTCTTTTAACATCAACCTGCCAAGGAACTCCAGATGGAAATTAGCCTGAGGCTATAATCTGGCATATTTACATTTGTTTTAATGTTCATTAATATGCACTGTCCCTTTCTCAATAAAGTTATTAGTGTAGTTAGTGCGTTTTCAGCTATCAGATTCACCATTTTTAGCCATCAGCTTCAGCATTTTCAGCTATCAACTTCAGTGTTTTCAGCCATCAGCTTCAGCATTTTCAGCTATCATCTTCAGTGTTTTCAGCCATCAGCTTCAGCATTTTCAGCTATCAACTTCACAGTTTTCAGCCATCAGCTTCAGCGTTTTTAGCTATTGATTTCAGCATCTTCAGCGGCCTAATTCAGCTTGCAGCTTTCACACTAGCATTATCACAGGTAGTGCTATATATCTAGTTCATAACTATGTTAAAAAGTTACACTTTTAAAGTTTTAAAATTGTATATTTAAAGTGTTCAATAAATGCTTATACTTTTCATCCTGCGACCTAAGTTGTGTTTTGGATTTTGCCCCCTTGTGCGATTGAGTTTGACACCCCTGTCCTCGATTCTTGAAAACATTTTGCTTGTCATTTATTTGAAGATCAGCTGCACTGGAGGCAAACATGCCAGCGGCTTTGCCTTCAGGCGTGACAGAAGTTTTAAAGGTCTGCAGAAGGTTGGCATTTATTTTCACCCCAATTTCCCTCAATTTACGCACTCACAGGCAATAAACAGTTAAATATAGCATGGCAACAACTCAATCTACAGAATCAATATTTTATTTATTCAACTGAGGGGATTTTTATTTTATTTTTTTTATTTTTCTCTAAGGTAATTTTTTAATGTTGATCTTTGGGAATCCCCGTTCTGTTTTACAGCAGTCAGACACGCCCAGCACTTGACATTTTTTAAGATATGCAGCAAACTGGAAAGAATTAAGCACCTTAAGGGCAAGCGTGTGGTTTTAAATGGTTATTTGGCAAGTTATGTGCTATGAGGAGACTCTTAAGTGTACTATAATTTGCAGATAAAGTTTAAGTAGCTTCACAAACCAAAAAGAAATTCCCCAGAAAATATCCAACTGCAAAAAACGGAGATCAAACAAAAAGAAAAAAACTACGTTTGTGCAGAAAAGTTACTAATATTGGAATGTATAAAGGAATTAGGAAAAAAAATGTGTTTCTCTTAAAGCTAAAGCGATGAAAATGTGGCTGGGTAGTTAAAGTCCCCTCCGATAAAAATCCTGCTTTTAGAGGGGGGAGTTGGAGCTGCTTAGCTCAGATCCAAAAGCCACGCCCCCTCAGAAGAGATTTTGGAAATGGGCACTTCAGAAATAGCTTTTTAAGACATTTAGGTTGTGGGATTTGACATAATCATAATTAAAACACTACTGGGAATGTTTTTTTTAAAGTAAAAGAAAAGCTAAACTTGAAGAAAGTTATGGCATCGCTTGAAATAATCTGGGAAAGTTCCTCATATTTTGTTGAAAATACAAGAAAGAATTTATAGTAATGAAATGCTGCTTCCATTACAAGCAGTTCTTGGAAAATACTTAAACCCTCAGCCGGTTTTATTTCCCCCACGTGCAGCCGCTGGAAGCATCACTTCACGTTCTGGCAGCTGCTCGGCGGTGTAGCCGATCACTTCGGTCCCACACTGAAGATTCAGGCTGAAGCATCTGCAGGAGGATGTTGGCGAGTGGGAGAAATAAACCTACAAAATTCAAAATCTGGGAATTTGTGGCGACGCCCACCTCCTCAACACCACCTAATCACATCATGCAATCCACATCTGCAACACAATGCACTTGGAGCTGGCACAAACTCGGTCCAGGGCTCATAAATTAAAGAGGAGTGGACGTCATCGTCCAGCAGCGGAGCCCCATATGTAGGTATAATATGCAGGAATGTGAAGTGTGGGTGTGGTGGCGCGTTGGCTGGCTGAGCTTCATAAACATCAGGAGAAGTTCAGGGAGAGGTCAGAGGAAAAGCACTTGGCTGGGTACAGTCGAAGACCCACGAGATGCATCCAAATGTCGCCGAGCCCCCCCCCCCCCAGGTCCTCCGGGGAAAACAAAAGGGGAAGCATCCACACGGTCCCCGAGGCGAGGACTGCAGCACGGATATGCGGAGGTCACGCCGAGGGAGAGGAGGTTACGGCAGGCCGGAGGGGGAGGAGGACGGCGGAGGATGCAGATGTGCGGCGCGGTGGAGAGGAGAGGCTCGATGGGAGGAAATACAACAAGCTATTGTTTGGAGAGAAAGGACAGGAGCGGAGCCACGGGATCGGCAGCTGAGCGTGATTCAGAGTTTACGGACGCCGACGCATACATGACACCAGTCAGGCTGGACACATAACAGCTCACAGGTCACCGTATTAGACAGGTCAGCGTGATGGGATTACCTGCACAATGGAACAATGGAGGATGGCGTCCAATCAGCTTTTAGAATAAAAAGGAAACTATTGTTATTGGAACGAGCAGCACAATTTATTCGGATTTTTGCTTAATAAAATCCTCTAGTCGACCTGAAGTCAACATTTAAGTATTTAAAAATGTGACTTTAAGTGTTAAAACTTCACATTTAAGAAACACTCCAAAAGAAAAATCATATTTTTGGTGTTTTTAACATCTTCTTGATGCATTTATGAAGAAAATTAAGCTTAAAATTGTATTTCTTTAGTCAAATTGTTGTAAATCAGGATGATTTCTGCTTAATAAAATCCTCTAGTCTACCTGAATTCAACGTTAATTTATTTTAAAAATATTTAAAATGTGACTTTGAAAGCTGAAACTTTACATTTAAAAACCCACTTTCATAAAAATCATATTTTGTGTGTTTTAAACATCTTCTTGTTGGATTTTTATTACGATGGAGGACTTTATTAAGAAAATTAAGCTTAAAATTGTATTTCTTTAGTTAAATTGTTGTAAATCAGGATGATTTCTGCTTAATAAAATCCTCTAGTCTACCTGAAGTCAACATTTAAGTATTTAAAAATGTGACTTTAAACGTTAAAACTTCACATTTAAGACACACTCCAAAAGAAAAATCATATTTTTTGTGCTTTAAACATCTTCTTGTTGGATTTTTATTACGATGGAGGACATTTATTAACAAAATTAAGCTTAAAATTGTATCTCTTTAGTCAAATTGTTTTAAGTCAGGACAATTTCTGCTCAAAAAAATCCTCTAGTCTACCTGAATTCAACATTAATTTATTTTAAAAATATTGAAATTGTGACTTTGAAAGCTAAAACTTTACATTTAAAGACCCACTCCCATAGAAATCCTATTTTTAGTGTTTTTAACATCTTCTTGTTGGATTTTTCTCACAATGGAGGATATTTATGAAGAAAAATAAGCTTAAAATTCTATTTCTTTAGTTGAATTGTTGTAAATCAAGATGATTTCTGCTTAATAAAATCATCTAGTCTACCTGAAGTCAACATTCATTTCTTTTTTAAATATGTAAAGATGTGACTTTGAAAGCTAAAACTTCACATTTAAAGACCCACTTCAATGAAAATCATATTTTTGGTGTTTTAAACATCTTCTTCTTGCATTTTACGATGACACTTACGATGAAAATTAAGCTTAAAATTCTATTTCTTTAGTGAAATTGTTGTATATTAGGACAAAAAAATGCAAAAAGCTTGTAGCTGTACCTTAAAGGGGAACCAAACCGGGAAGTTGGAGGCTGACTCCACCCACAGCCAGAATTTCAAAATCCAGTCAGAGGGGCGGGGCTTGGGAACAGGACTGTTATCATTACTGGAGCTGCAGATCATGACGTGAGACTTCTGAAACTTGCATGGTTTGACCAATCACGAAATTCAACTGTAATAACTCGATTCAATCTGTAGGGGGCAGCACACAGTAACTTTTTGACTATATTTTCAAGAATTAAACAAGTTTATTTTAATTTGTCAATGACCAACAGACAGCACTTTTAAAGCCCCATTTATAGAAGAGAACAGCCAAAAAAAAAGTTGATTTAGGGTTTAGTTAACCTTTTAGACTTGTTTTCACTGACCGGTCTGGTTCAATCCGGTATTTTGAGCATTTCCTTTGCAAAATTGACCCATTAAACAGTTCTGACCCAAACCTCCATCTGTTGTAAGTCCATAGAAAAATAGAATGGGGGCTGTAAGCTAGCGTGTAAATAGAAGGATGTCGGGAAGTGAGGGCAGACTTACTCTACGCCAACATTCCTGCCCACAACTCAAGAGAGGCAAATTTCTTATAAAGTCCTGCCACTCTGCAGAAACTATGTTATGTTATGTTAGAAAACGACTAACTAAAAATGTTAAAATCATAATCAATCGATCACTGGGAATGCTTTAAAATAGATCAAAAAGATGATCGGAATACAAATATATAAAATGGAATCATTTACTATAAGAAGATGTATCTTTTACACTTTATTTTTTCCAATCAAGTCACGATTAATCATAATTTGCTTGTCTATTTTTGTATTTTTTGGTTGATTACTTGAAATGAAGCAATTCAAATCCCCAAAAATGTGGACAAAACTGCTAAAAAATAATCATATTTAATTATTTACTTTTTTAAAATCTTTTGTCTGGTTTTCTTGTCTCTTATCTGTCCATTTTTAAACCCTAAAACCTAATCTCCTTACATTGATCTAAAAACGTTTCAACCAATTATCAACGGTCCGACTGTTTAAACTACTTTAGAGACGGTTTAAACCCGAAATTAATTCTAAATAGCCTAAATTCCAACAAGACTAAGACAGACTGGAGGAGCGTCTCAAGCACTCTCTTGAAAGTCGCAGAGCAGCTATTAAACGTGTGGTCGCAGAGATAAAGAGAAATGTTGCCATAAGCGTTTGATGAAATGAGCGCTCTGAAGTCAGGCTCCCGCCTATGTTCTCCCCCGCTGTTACTCCTCATCCGTGCAGATCCTTCCAAGTTCAAGTCACATACAAACACACTTTTTTTTTTTTTTGAAAGACTCAACAGAAACGGGTCCATCAGGAATGCAGTTTAGGTTCAGGGATGCACACAAACTCAGTGCAGGAATCTTCTGCTGGAGAGCGTTCAGACACACAGACAACATTGTAAAGTGCTTAAATGGATGTTTGTTGAAGTTCTGGGCAAGGCCACTTACTGGGGATTATTGCTTCATCACATTACAAAACACATATTCATCTTTTTTTTTACTCCACGGAAACCCACATTCTTTGAAAGGGGGTTTTGGTGAATTTTAAGGGTGGAAATCCATATCATCATGTGATACTTAAAGGTTAAAGAACAGACTATTTAGTGTCATTACCGCAGCATGGAAAATACTTCAGATCAATCAGTTCAAACCGCTGGGTGAGGAAACCCCGTCATGTGACTTTATGTCCAAAAAAGTCTTGAAAATGATGTTTTCACATGTATATTTAAAAGCTTTTCATATACTTAAAAAGAACAAAAATGATAAAAAGTCTAAATAACCAAAGAATCAGCTTTTATTTTTATTTATAATCACTTAGTCACCTAATTTTAGCCTATAAAACTATAAAAAGCTTTATTAATAAGAGTATTTTTCTTGCGAGACAAAAAATAGATAATTTATCTTGAATCAAGAACAGGGGTGGAGCTACAGGGGGGCGAGGGGTGCCCGCTGCCCCATCACATAGCAATGGTCGCCTGGTTGCCCCCCAATTTTTGAGTCAATATCAGTATTATTTTTGACAAATATTTATAAATCATCAATAGAAGCTCCATTAAGCATTGCAAAAACAAAAAAGCAATATTTTTAAAAGAAATCTGGAATTATTTGCCTAAATAAAAAACCTTCCACTGATCATTTTTACTTCCATTTTTGAAGCATATTTTGAAGAAGACGAATAAAGTTTTGCCTGTTCATATAAAAAGTTGAGGATATTGCATTTATAATTTAACAAACCTGAAAAAAAAATATTCAAATATCTACATTTGATAGTATAAAGCAGGTTAATTCAGATAGTTTTTAGTATATTTGAGGTTGTTTTTGTTTATGTTTCACACAATAGGTGTGGGTTTATCAAAGTTTGATTCTTTTTTCATTTGAAGCAACAAATCAAACAGTTATATTTAATGAATTAAATTGCATATTTGCAAATTCATTTTTACATTTTCTAATTAATTTACTACTTTATATCAGAAATTAGATTGATATATATATAGTTTGTAATGCTTTTATTATGTTATTACATTAAATTCTATCCAATAAATTAGATTAAATCAACCAAATTATAAATGCTGAAAGTGTATGGAGGTATACTGGGGCCAATATTATTTGAAACCCAAAATAAAACAAATTGGAAAAAAAAATGTTGGCGTTTGGTAAATAAAAAATATAAGATGTCCAAAACTTTCGCTATTCTTCATTAAACTTAATTACTTCTAGCTTCAAATGTTTTGTTTTTTAGGTTTCAAAACTCAAAATTTTAATTTCAAAACTTTTGGCCCCGTTGTGGTTCGTTGGGCGGGGCTAACATGAAGGACCAATCAAAATTGATGAAGGCGGTAACTTCAGTCCTGTTGAATTTACTAACTCTGAGGATTTGGATAATTGTGGTCAGAAAATGTCTGTATTGTTTGTACTTTCATAGTCGGAAGTGTGTAAAAAGCAGAGTTTTATCACGTACAAACCACGCGTTCAAAACACCATTTTCTTGTGTTACATAAAGTCAAACGTTTTGAAACTGAAAAATTCAGAATCGAAAACAAAAAAGAAAAAAAAGAGTTAAAACTGAAAAAAAAACTTTGTTTTGAAAAGATAGAGCTTTAAAATCTAAAAAACAAAACATTTGAAGCTGAAAATATTTAAGTTCATTTTACAACAGGGGTCCCCAAACTACGGCCCGCGGGCCAGATCCGCCCTCCTCCACATTTGACCCGGCCTCCCAAACTGTTTGGGCTAAATTATTAGGTATTTTTCCAGTTTTTTAAGTCAATTTGGTATTTAGCTAAAATTTCAGCTACATGCTAGCTATTTAGGCTAATGTAGGTTTTTTAGGCTAATTTGGAGTTTAGCTAATATTTTAGCTTTATGCTAGCTGTTTTGGCTAAATTAGACATTTTTCAATTTTTTAAGGCTAATTTGGTTTTTAGCTAATATTTTAGCTTTATGCTAACTGTTTTGGCTAACTTAGAAATTTTTCCAGTTTTTAGGCTAATTTGGAATGTATCTAATATTTCAGCTACATGCTAGCTGTTTAGGCTAATACATGCTTTTTTTCTGTTTTTAAGGCTAATTTAGAGTTTCGATCATATTTTAGCTTTATGCTAGCTGTTTTGGCTAATTTAGAATTTTTTGAGTTTTTTCTGCTAATTTGGCACTTCACTAGCATTTTAGCTAGCTATAAGCCTTAGCGTTTTCACCTATCAGCTTCTGTGTTTTTAGCTATCAATTTATAAGCATCATCAGGTATTAATCTATTGCAGGTAATGCTAAATATCTAGTTTGTAAAATGTTTTAGTCTTATTTTTTGTTTGAAGATTACAGAAATTATTTATTTAAAATTTGGCTACGTGTGGCTTTCTGGAAAACCATAAATGTTTACATTCAGGCTGTGATTGTTACACTTTTTCTATTAGCCTACAAACTGACCCCGGCCCCACATCAGAGAAGAAAACAGGTTTGTGGCCTCACTAGAAAAAGTTTTACAATGGCAAAAAGTTTTGGACATTTTACATTTTTTTTATATTTTACATTTTTTACTTTTTTTAATCATTTGTATTTGTTTTATTTGGGTTTCAAATTATATTTGCTCCAATATGGCTCCATACACTTTCAACTACAACATTCGGTTGATTTAATTTGGTTTATTGGATAGCATTTAATGGAAGAACACAATAATTCACATACAAATATAAATATTTATTTGAGTTTAAATAATATTGGCCCCAATATAGCTCCATAAAAGCGACTCCTGCACCTCGCTCCGGCTGTCCCAGCAGAAACCTTTGATCTGTCTAATCAGGGATCATCCGACACAAGGTTGATCCTGGGTGGGACACTTTTCACACACAGACGCAGCATCCAGCGCCGTGTGAGCCGTGCTGTCCCGCCATGCTGGCTGAGCAATGTGCACATCTCCAAACACCTTACTCACCAGAGCTCGTGCTTATCATCAACAACATAACATGTGGCGTGGCGCTCTCTCTGCGCGATAATCACTGACACATGCTAAGAATCCGGGCCCAACAATTCCACAAATGTTTTTTTGTCACAGCGTGCTCTAACAGGGCTGAAGTCTGGACAGCTGGCGAGCAAACACTGGCAGGACGCCCTGAGGAACAAGAGGTGCTGCGTCGACTGGATCCGTCCTAAACCATAGTTCCTGTTGCAGCACAAACGCCATCACCAGGATGGAGCATTGGTTGGATTTTCAGAGTGACTGCAGCTATAAACCACGATGACAGCGTGTGAAATACAGATTGTTACCTTTATTCCATTTATTTTAACACTAAGGGAGAGATGCACCTGCACTGACAGGCTCCCAAAGCTCCTGCTCCATTTCCCAATGAGAATAAGGACATTTTTCAATATGTGCTTACTTCCCTGAGCCATTTACACCCACATAGTGTCCCAAATGCACAGCAACCTCATTTAGTTCCCCATGCACTCACAAAAAAAGGGAAAAGTGAGAGCCGTACACCAGCAGATAATGAGAGGGAACCATTTCTTTTGGCTAATGCTGTCGGGCTCGCTCCAGCTGGCCCCTCTGTGTAAAGACAGCTAAATCAAATGCTCTCAGGCCTGATGCATCACGCCCCAAAGCAGGTGCCTTGTTCCCCTCAGTCCCCCATCTGTATCCCACGCAGGATGATCTTTGACCTCACAGCCCAGGTGGCAGGTGCGCTAGCGTTCAGGCAGTAATGGTGAGAGCAAAACCCGGAGCCATATCTCACACAAATGAAGAGTTCGGCCTCCTCCAACAGACATACATCATGTGGAGGAGCATAAAGCAAAGACTTGTGAAAAATAACCATCAGATACAGATGAGCGATTAGGTGTAGCATGAATAACACTAATCTCACTAATGTTGCTTCTAATTCTGTGAATGCTTGGTAAGCATTCTCACTACAGTGATCCTCCTGCTGCTTTTCGACACGTAATAACTCAATCAAACCTTTCAGTGATTTCAGAAATCAAAACGTTCAGCTTGATCAGGACATTACTGCTTGTATTTTTGGCATTTATAGACTTAATAGTTTTTGAAATATTGAGCAAAATATGCCCCATAGGAAATGAATGAGAAAGTCTTCAAATTTCAAAGTTTTAAGTAGATTAGCAACACGCTTTTAAATGTTTTATGGGTTATGCTTTAATCTTTTATAGTAATTTTTTTTTTTAAATTAAAGTTTACCTAATATTTAGCAACATGCTAACATTTTTAGTTATTTTGTTTCCTATTGTGGTTTTTGTAAGCTAATTTAGAATTTAGCTTCTATTTTAACAAACATGCAAACGTTTTCAACTAGTTTAGTTTACTGAGGATTTTTAGGCTATTTTGGAGTTTAGCTAGTATTTAAGCAACAAGCTAGCTTTTTAGCTAATTTGGTATCTACTGGGGTTTTTTATGCTAATTTAGCAACATGTTAACATTTTTAAATAATTTGTTACCTACTGAGTCTTTTATAGGCTAATTTATAGTTTAGCTTTTATTTTAGTAAACAGGCTAATGTTTTTGAGTAATTAGTTTACCAAGAAATTTGAGGCTATTTTGGAGTTTAGCTAGTATTTAAGCAACAAGATAGCTTTTATGACTAATATGATATCTACTGAGGTTTTTTATGCTAATTTGGAGATTAACTAATTTAGCAACATGCTAACTTTTTAAGCTAATTTGTTATCTACTGAGGTTTTTATAGGCTAATTTAGAGTTTAGCTTCTATTTTAGCAAACAGGCTAACATTTCTCATTAATTTAGTTTAAGGAGAAATTTGAGACTATTTTGGAGTTTAGCTAGTATTTAAGCAACAAGCTAGCTATTTGACTAATATGGCATCTACTGAGGTTTTTTATGCTAATTTGGAGATAAGCTAATTTAGTAGCATGCTAACTGTTTTAGTAAATTTGTTATCTACTGAGGTTTTTATAGGCTAATTTAGAGTTTAGCTTTCATTTTAGCAAACAGGCTAACATTTCTGTTTCATTTAGTTTCATATTTAAGCAACAAGCTAAATGTTTTTCCAAAATTGGCATTTATTAGGGATATTTAAAAGCAATTTTACTAGAAGATTTTCAGAAATGTAGGTCAACTTCAGCGCTTTTTCATAGTTCTTTAACAGAATTTTCAGTCTTTTAGCAAACTTAACATTTTGCAAATAGCTTTTGCATTTTAAGAAAATCCCTTCAGCAATTAAAGCAAATTGCGTCACTATTTTTCAGCAAAATAAATAAATAAAAAAAAACGTCAACATCTTTAGCAACTACTTTCAGCAAAAACCATTCACACTAGCATTACCACAGGTAATGCAACTTTACTAGGTATAAGTTGATTCAAATGTGTAGTTTCAGGGCTGTGCAAGCAGTGATAAACCGATTAGTTTCAGTTTAAATTATGTTTCTTCAACGGAGAGAAGGTGGCAAGCCATGTTTTGCGCGGTGATACCTGCAGCGGAGTGGACGAGCACGCTCTGGTTGGGCCGCAGGTTGCCAAAGTCGAAGAGCATCATGTAGGCGGTGATGTAGTTGACCGGGAGGGCTGCGGCCTCTTCAAAAGTCATGCCGTCTGGGATGAGGAAGGTGTGGCTGGCCGGCACCGCCGCCACCTCCTGCCACAGCCCATAGCGGTTCAG
Source organism: Oryzias melastigma (assembly GCF_002922805.2). Taxonomy (NCBI): domain Eukaryota; kingdom Metazoa; phylum Chordata; class Actinopteri; order Beloniformes; family Adrianichthyidae; genus Oryzias; species Oryzias melastigma. The sequence goes on from NC_050519.1 coordinate 5,448,062, forward strand.
CACCATCACTTTATCGCCCACCTGAAACAGAAAGTAAAGGAAGACACGATCAGTTTTAGCTAAGTGGAAACTTTTTGACAGCTATCTGCTGCCGCTTATTGGCTTCATTCTTCAGCTGACGGAGCGGTTGGCATCTGAACGCCGTGGTTTCTGTGGCGTGGTATGAATGATCGAAATGGTGTGGCAGGAATGGCAGGAATGGGGTTTGTTGTTTTTGCTTGCAACAAAACAGCAGACATGCAAACATCCAACTACTTCTCTACCCGCCAAACCTCAAAGTGTTTGCCCTCCAAGAACTCGAGCAAACAAGAAAAGAGGGAATAAGAATAGACGTAAAAAAAAAAAAAAAAAAAGTTGAGGCTGATGTGGAAATACGAGAACGCTGCTGATGCAGAAGTGATTTCCAAACGGAAATCTGTCGCGTCTTCAGCATTTTTTTTTTTTAGCTTTCTAGTCTTTGGTGCACATCCTGCTTCAAATCTTGACCACCTTGCGCCCCCAACCTCTACTTATCAGAGCAGGATCCTCTGATACACAACTGTCTCTTTCCAGAAGAATGACCTGAGATATAAATCCTCTCCCAGTCAGCGCACCGACCAATCAGGGGAGCTCAATCGAGGGACAGAGGAAACGGAGACGACTGTGGCATTATAACTCTCTTCCTGTTTTCTTCCTCCCCCCCTTATCCAACCCTCAACACAGCCCCCCCACCTCCCTGTTTCCATTCTCCTCACTTTTTCTCTTCCCTTCTTTCTCTTTCACTTCCTGACTCCTTTTCCTCTTACAACTTTAGAGCGTCTTCCTTCCCCTTCTTCAGTCGGCCGCTCTCATCCTGTCTGTCTTCTTTGACGCTCTCCCTTTCATCCCCCACCGATCTTCATTCGCTCTTTGTCTTGATGAGGAGTGTCCCCGTCCTCCTGTTGCTCATCAGCAAAAACGGGACAATGGGGCCCATCTTCTTCTCTGGCTTCTCTCCACTCATCAACGTCCCTGCCAGATTCTTCCCCATGGCTGAGCATAAAACAAGCCCCTCTCCTCCTGGGAACAAACTCTGTCCACCCAGGCCGCTCTAATGGTCCAGAGGGAGCCATGCGTCTCACTGTCTATCCCCTCCAATTAGAGAGATCTCCGTCTCGCTGTCTTTTCACGGCCTCATCTTTCTATCTAAAGTCACTGGGTTTGTTTCATTCATTTTCTTCTTAAAAAGTGGTCTCCGCCTTTTAGCTTACATCGCAATCTTTTCATGTTTTCTTGATTTTTGAGATCTACACTCTTCAAATCAATGCCCGGCTGGATGCAAACATGTCTCCCACAGCTCGACGCATTTGCTGCATTTCTTTTGTTAGCTGCTGTCAGTCACACTCCGGTTACAACGCACAAACACGCACACACTTCCTCTCTCTGCCCTCGTACAGTCACGGTTGGGGTCAGGAGTGAGGGAGCGCTGAACAAAGCCTCTTCCAGTTAACTGTAAATGAATGGACTTAATCAGATGATGATTCAATTTGGGGGTATGCAGGCCTCCCAGTCAGCGGGCTGCTCGGCCTCGATCTTTGATGACCTCAGCAAAAAAAAAAAAAAGGAAATTTCTTAGATTTTGAGTCAGGTGGTAAGACTCCCACATAGATTGAATAGTTTAAAAATGAAGCTGCATATCTTGGTATTGTTGGTGTAGGTGTTGTTTTAGCCCACATACAAAACATGTGATACTTGGACATGCAAACTGCCTTTTTTCTGTTGATTCAACAAGATTTCTATTTTATTTTTTTGTTTTCCCACCTTCTGCTGTTTTTTCTAAGAGGACCTGGCCGTAGAAAACTACACGACCACAAGATGGCGCCAGAGCATCATTAGCCGGAAGTCCTCGACCGAAGTTCGAACGAAGGTTGCGTCAGAATTCCCCCCTAACCCCTAACTACTAAAAAAATACATATAATGTGTGACTATGTAGTGTTCTGGATTTTAAAGGTAATTCGGACACGATGTTCACTACTTTTCTTTCGTTTTTTTAAACACCGGATATGACGTCACCGATTTCACGAAGTGAAAATCGAATAAATACGAACACTTTACGGCGTTTATTTATGACTTCATTGTGTTCTGATGGTGAAAATGTTGATGACTTATTAAAATATTACATTTAGACACGTTTTTGTGTTCGAAATTGTTCGACCGCAATGCATTGTGGGTATATTGGCTAATCTAGTGAGCATCGATCACGCTAGTTTTTCCTCAAAGAGTTCTGGGAAATTTCCAGTGCTTTCGATTTTGGAATTCGTAGATTTGGACAGCACTAGAAAACGGTGAATGCATTGTTTATTGCACATTCTTTCAATTTACAAAGATTCAAATTGAGTTCTGCAATTATTGTTATTATTATTATTATTTTTAACAATAGGTAAAAGGAAACACTACAGAGCAACCAGCACATCAACACACAACATTAACAAACCAAAGGATTAAAATATACATATGTGGACTCAAAAAAGCTGAAAAATATTCAATTCTTTTAAAATATTAACCAGGTCCCTCTCATTTTTTTTTCATTTCTTTAAATGAGCAACATCAGCTGAACAAAAGTAGAATCCATCTTTTTATGACACGTTCCATTTCCATGAGACAAACTGAACTTTTAAATAAAAAAGTCCCGTTCCAGTCATCTTTTTTAGTTACTTTGAAGTGTTGCCAGTGTTTTTTTTTAATTATTATTATGTTTACCATCAAAACCTGTCATTTTCTAGGACATAGTTTCTGCAGAGGGGCAGAAGTTCATTAGAAATTTGCGAGCAATACTGAAGCAACACAGCCGTACTGTTTTGAGTCAGATGCTAACTTGGGACGAGGAAACAGAAAACGTTCATGGATCTAGTCGCCTACAAGTGGATGCATCGGAATGGAGCAGAGCAGAGAGCTAAAGTGTTTTCTACATCATTTGCATCAAACTGTATTTGTTCATCTGCTCCTGATTCATGACGATTTGAGTAAATAAATACTTAGAAAAGCAAATTTAAGCTTCATTTTCTTAATCTTAAAAATACCACAGAACATGTTAAAAACATTATTTTTCCCCCTGATTGGAGTGAGTCTTTCAGGAGTTTAATGCATAAAGATGGACAGCTGAAGAGCAGCACTCACTGATAGTCCAGCGGTTGAAGGAGGATTCATGGGATTAGCTACAAGGCTATGGATGAGGGGGAGGGAAGGATTGATGGAGGAAATACCAGACTGACAATGTGGGCCAGTGGGAGGTAATTGAGAACATATGGGTCAGATCCTTCTAAAACTCACCAAAGGAGAGCATTAATGTTTTTTTTTTTTTTTTTTTTTTAGGCCTAGAAGGGGTGGAAAAGTGCTGATGTTTGGCATCAGGGGAGCCTCGGCATGATCTGTAATATTTCCTCTTTCCGCCCCTTACTCACTGTTACTGTCACTCTCCCCTTAGGTCATTCTGGGTGAGCTCACCGTCTCATTTCACTCAACTTTATGGAGAACCTCAGAGACGATTAAGTTTTCCAAAACCTTTAAACTGCCAAACACAGAATCGTAGATAATCCGAGCACTCCAACAATGATTGAAGTCGCTTTACTTTCTTGGAATTTTATTTAAATGTCAATTTCGTAGCTGAAATGTGTAAATTCGAGTTCTCACTTTGTCCCTCAGACAAATTAAATCACACGAGTCAAAGTCAAGGCCCCGGGGCCGGATCCGGCCCTCTGGGTAATTATATCCGGCCCTCCAGATCATTTTATTTTATTGTTATTAATGACCCGATGTTATCTTGAGCTTATTTTTAACTTGCATAATTTTAACAAAATTTATTTTTATGGAGGGTAAAATATTGAAAGTTATTTAAGGTTTAAGTGATTTACTCTAGAATAATATTCCTGCCTTTTTATTATTCATAAATATGTTAAAAAGTTACAGTTTTAAAGTTATAAAAATGAGCGTTGTGCTAGATTTTTTGACTATTTTGGCATTTACTGAGATTTTTTAGGCTATTTTTGGAATTTAGCTAATATTTCAGCTACATGCTAGCTATTTTGGCTAATTTAGACTTTTTATTAGGCTATTTTGGAGTTTAGCTAATATTTCAGCTACATGCTAGCTGTTAACTAATTTAGGGGTTTTTTTAAGTTTTTTTAGGCTGTTTTGGAGTTGGGCTAATCTTTACACGCTAGCTGTTTTGGGTAATTTAGGCTTTTTTCAGATTTTTAGGCTATATTGGAGTTTAGCTATTTTTTCAGCTACATGCTAGCTGTTGGGGCTAACCTATTTTTTTATAGCTTTTTTAGGATAATTTATTATTTAGCTCATATTTTAGCTGCCTATCAGCTTCAGTTTCTTTTAGCTATTAGCTTCAGGGGTTTCAGCTTAAGCTATCAGTGTTTTTAGCTATCTATTTCAGCATCTTTAGCTATTAGCAGTACTACCATCTTCAGCAGCCACATTCAGCAAACAGCATTCACAACTAGCATTACTGCAGGTAATGATATCTTTCTAGATCATAATCATGTTAAAAAGTTACGGTTTTAAAGTTTCGAAAATTGGCATTCTGCTAGTTTTTTGTAATATTCTGATATTTACTACTATTTTTTTAGGTTAATCTGGAGTTAGCTAATATTTCAGCTACATGCTAGCTGTTTTGGCTAATTTAAGTTTTTAAAAGTTTTTTTAGGCTGTTTTGGAATTAGGCTAATATTTACGCGCTAGCTGTTTTGGATAATTATCTATTTTTTTAGCTACATGCTAGCTAGTTTGGCTAACCTACTTTTTTTTGCTTGTTTTTTAGCTTTTAATGCTAATTTGGCATTTAATTAACATTTCATTGGCAATCAGCTTCAGCGTTTTTTAGCTATCAACTTCAGTACTAGTATCTTCAGCTGCCAAATTCAGCAGCAATCACACTTTCATTATTGTAGGTAATTATATATGTAGTTCACAATTATATCAGAAAGTTACAGTTTTAAATTTTTAATTTTATAGTGTTCAAGAAATGCTTAGCCTGTTCGCCCCGCAACCTAAGGTGCGTTTTGGATTTTGGCCCGCTGGGTGATTGAGTTTGACACCCCTGCATTAAATACTTTTCATGAGCTGCAAATATGTTTTCTTAATTATATGCAACATTTAATCACCTAAGGTTGCACATCTGTATGAAATCCACAAAGTATCAATTTCCGCAGAATCCAAGCTGCCTGAATATATCACTCCTAATTCTTTAAGCAAAATGCTGACAACAAGCTGCGCCTTTCTGTGACCTTTTAATGTAATCAACATCTGGAACAATGCAGATAGATGCAATAAAGTCACAGATCTTAACCTTCCAGATGTTTTTTCTGCTCATCTAATTCAATTAAACCCTGTGTGGATTCTTCATCCATCTAGAACCTATAATCTCCACCGGCCACTCCCACCCACTCATCCACAGATGCAAGAAAATGACTTCAAGCAGCAAAGTGAGTGTAACAGTTGGATATTTAAATTCCCCCTCAAAGGCCTACAGCCAGGAGGCAGACATACACCAGGCATGTGACTCATCACGCAATCTAGGAAATGCATAATCCTTGCATCATCATTATCTTAAGATCCTTTAAAAAATGAGCTTTTGATTCTTTGACAGACTTTGTAGGTGTTGATTTAAACCTAATAGTGTTTTTTTCTGAAGTCAGAGGCGCTTTAATTGGCACAGATGATCCGTGTGTTGCACCATGCTGTCTGTGGTGTCGCGCCTCGCCCTTTCCAGACGGCGCATTTGTGCGCCACCGTCGCTCCCGGTAACAAAAGGCGTCGGTGACTCCTGTCTCTCCACCGGTGTCAAGATTCAAACATTATTGTGGTTTTATTCTCTCCAAAATAAAGTTCCACAATGATAATATCTATAATTTGAAGTCCATATTACATGTTAGTGGGCTTAAAGTATTTTAAATGAACTTGAAAGAAAAGGGGCGTGCGTTCTTAAATGATCAAGTTACCCATTTTTTGCACATCAGTTTTCCATATTTTCAGTCAGAAGAAATAAAAATTCATAAAGTTGTACGAATTTTGTTTCAATATTAAAGCTATTCTCCTCAGAAGGACTTCAATTCTGAAAGCAATGGCATTGCTTCCGGTCTTCCTGTGGCTAACTTGACGCACCGCTCCGCATCATGGCGCACATCAAAGCGCGCAGCAGCGTGGGTGCTGCGGGGATAAAAGGCATCCAAAGGATTCAGCGTGTGGTTGCTTGGCTTTTTACACTTTTGACACGAAGACTTACAACTACTTTGCGCTTAAAGTGGCTCAATATAGTAGGTGCGCACCGGAAACGGCGTTTTCAAAGCTTAGGGAGACAAGAGGGGCAACGCCTGATGCTGGCAGTGTGTCTTTAAACTGTCACATTAAACATTTGTTCTTCCAGTTTTGCAGCCACAACAATGAAAAACACGACAGAGGATGTTTATTGTCAGGTTTTACGCAGCCACTGCCGTGCGTAAAAGTGCGTAAAAGGAAAAACTCTTCTTAATTAAAAAATAATTTTAACACAAATGGTTTTAATTAAAACGTAGACTATTTAGTTTGTATTTATTTATATTTTAAGATCAACCTTTTATTGCTTGAGTTGAGAGGCTGACAGAAGCAGCGCTGCCTCCTCTCTCCTGACACGCCAATGTCCAGATGTATCAGTTCAGCACCGACACGACTCCAGCACACAACCAAAACAAAAAAACTCCACAAATGATGTTTCCAAAACCACAAATAAAGCAGTTTTCTTACTTTTCTGTCTGTGACTTCATCCCCCACAGCTTCCACCACCCCGGAGCACTCCATTCCCGGGGTGACCGGCGGCGACGGCAGCCGGTCGTACAGACCCTGTCTGGCCATCAAATCGGCGAAGTTCAGCCCGCAAGCCTTGACCCGAACCAGAACCTCTCCGGCTTTGAGCGCCGGTTTGCCCTTTTTAACTTGCAGCTTAACTTTATCATAACCTCCGTAGCCGGTGAGCACCAGCGCGCGGTAGGTGAACGTCTCCTCCTCCGGGGCTTTGTCGGTTGTCGCCGCCGGGGTGGCCGCTGCCTCAGCGGTGCCGGCGGGCGCGGACTCCGTCTTGGGCGGTTCGGCTTTGGGCTCCTCTGCGGGTTTGGTCTCCTGCTTCTGGTCCACGGCGTTTTGCTGCTGGGCAGGTGCGTCCTCTCCAGACATCGTGAGACGGTGGTTATTCTAGGAAATGACTACTTGGAGGTTTCTCACTTGTAGAGGCTATTGCTGCTGCGCAAAGCTCACAATTCGGCTGCGTAAGGCTCGCTTTGCAAGTAAGAAATTGTGGGAGTCAGAGCTTCTCCTTCAGCAGACTCGCATGGAGACACAAACCCGACAAAGTGGGCTGATCAGTGGCTGTCAACGCCGCGCTCTGACAGAGAGTGCGAGTGGGACGAGACAGAGGCAGACTGGAAAACACGGAGCGCGCACGAGATCCAGGGATTGACTTTGGTGATTGGATGGTTTGGAGTGTTGGAAGGGAAATAAAAAGTCAGTTTAGGATTAAGGGGTGAAGAAAATGAACAAACATGTCCAAAAGAACTGAAAGGAAAATTAGGACGTCATCCAAACATGGAAAGCTCTGAAATAAGATCAAAAGTATAAAGAGAAAAATGATTTTTATTCAACTTTTCAAGAAAAAAATGTTTCAATGTTAAAAACTAACCTTTTAACGATTTTGAATATTCTCTTTTCAGCATTTTTTTGCATTCAGAGGAAATGTCTGTTTATTCTGCAGCAGAATTTGCAGGAACTTTGCGCTTGTGTTTGCCTCATTGTTTCAACTTCCCAACAGGCAGGTCAGAAAAATATGAGTTTATGTTGAGGTCGTGCCAATAATAAACTTTTTCAGCTTTTCAGCCATGTTTTACATCACAAACTACATGTTTTACATAAACATAAACAAGAGCTGCAAAAAACGGTTATTTTAATAGTCGACTGATTATTTTTCACAAACTGGATGTAAAACACACATCTTAACAATAATTTGCCTTAAACTAACTAAAAATGAGATATATAGCATTGCCTACGATAATGATAGTGTTAATGCTGTAAGCTGAATTAGGCATCTAAAGATGCTAGTGCTGATAGCTGAAGATGCTGAAATTGATGGCTGAAAACAGTGAATCTGATAGCTGAAATCGCTGAAGGTAATAGCTGAAAAAAAACGCTGAAGGTAATAGCTAAATAACGCTGAACCTAATAGTTGAAATAGCTGAAGCTAATAGCTGAAATAGCTGAAGGTAGTAGCTGAAATCGCTGAAGGTAATAGCTGAATAACGCTGAACCTAGTAGTTGAAATAGCTAAAGCTAATAGCTGAAATAGCTGAAGGTAGTAGCTGAAATTGCTTAAGGTAATAGCTGAATAACGCTGAACCTAGTAGTTGAAATAGCTGAAGCTAATAGCTGAAATCGCTGAAAGTAATAGCTGAAATCGCTGAAGGTAATAGCTGAAAGAAAACACTGAAGGTAATAGCTGAATAACGCTGAACCTAGTAGTTGAAATAGCTAAAGCTAATAGCTGAAATCACTGAAGGTAATAGCTGAAATCGCTGAAGGTAATAGCTGAAAAACGCTGAAGGTAATAGCTGAATAACGCTGAACCTAATAGTTGAAATAGCTGAATCTAATAGCTGAAATCGCTGAAGCTGACAGCCAGCTAAAATATAAGTTAGCCATAACAGCTAGCATGCAGCTGAAATATTAGCTAAACCAAAAATTAGCCTACTAAGCTGAAGAATTTCTAAATTACCCAAAAAAGCTAGCATATAGCTGAAATATTAGCTAAACCAAAAATTAGCCTAAAAAACTGAAAAAATCCTGAATTAGCCAAAATAGCTAGCATGCCGCTGAATTATTTGTTAAAATCCAAAATAGCCTAAAAAAATAGCTAACATGTAGCTAAAATATTAGCTAAACTCCTAAAAATCTGAAAAAAATCCTAAATTAGCCTCCTTAGCATCCTAAATTATTATTCCTAAAAATCCTTAATGCCAAATTAGTCCATAAAGCTAGCATAACGCTATTATAACTTTCAACTTTGCGACACTCTAACTCCATATAATATAAAGTAACGACTAATTAAGTTAGTCGTTGACTATTTTAATATTAAATTAGTCGTCGATTAGTCGACTAATCGTGGCAGCTCCACTATAAACTGTCATAACCCAAAGTTCACTGGGTGGTTTCACAGGACAGCGGTGAGACACCTTGTGGTTTCCACTCAGCACTCTTAAGGCCAGCATCAGCAGAGTCTCGATCAATACTCCACCGAGACTCATTGATGGGTGCAGACGTTATTGAATCGCCACTTTGAAACGAGCAAAATGTTAGATTTTCCTGTTCAGCTGGGATAACGTTGAGAATCTACTCGCTGATCAATAATCAGTCACAAAAGCAGCTCCCAGAAAATCCAAACGTCTTTCACAAATGAGAAAAGCTCCTTTAATTTCTGAAGTTTGTCCATCCAAACAGATGACCCGAGATAAAGGAAACCTGCAGGATTTAATATCTGCTGCTACCTATGCAGCTCGGAGACTTCCTTAAGTTAACATATTGTTGCTCAGCGGTCTCATCAGTCTGGTGTAATCAGGACGGTGTCACCAGTCTGCCAGGAAAACAGGCTGAGTCTGCAGGAGTCTCAGGGTGAGTGTCTAAAGCTGGGCAAACACCGACAGTTATATATTAAATTTAAAAAATCCATCTGAGTTTTAATCCCTCACACTGAAGCCTTTTAAAATGTAAAATCTGAGAATATTCTTATGAAATATTGACCAAACTTCTACACCTTCAGTAATATTTATGCAAAATGTGATGAAATTGTAAGTAATTGAAGTAAAAAAATATAATTTAAGTGATTTTTGCTCTTAAAATTTAATGTTTGGACATTTTTTAACAGAAGTCAGACTTAATAAAAGATAAAAATCTAAATTTGCTGTGGGATAGAATCAACATGTGACTGCTCATCTTAAAGATCTCCTCCGATCATCTTTTGAGCTTTTCTAAAAGCATTCTTTAATGATGATTAAGCTGTTTTTAGCCAACAATGTCCTCCTTCCTGTCTTTATCACTGAGAGTTCTCTGTTTACACTTTCTCCTGCTGGCTTACAGCCCCTCACGACCCCCAACCTCACATAAAAATGGCGACCAAATACATTTTTACATTTTTTTTTTCAACTTTTTTGACAATTGTTGGTCATATATCAAACATTGACACTCCATAACTTCACAACATTTCTTAT